>NC_058404.1:102994974-103058803 GCF_002201575.2 Neomonachus schauinslandi
CACGAAGCACCTCCCAATCTAAGATTAATTAATACTATGACTGAGTGTGAGCAGTTACAGCTGAAAACCAAAAAGCGTTGAATACCATGATCTAAATTTTAATTTCTTAAGAGTCCCATTATCATAGTAGTTAACATTTATTGAGTACTTACTATGTGTCAAACATGGAAACTGAGGTTCCAGTACATTGAGCCAAGTACCCAGTGACACCAAGCTAGTAATTCCAGCCCACTCCATGTGTGTCCAGAGTTCACTAAATTAACCCTGAGATCCACCGAAATATGGAATATGGTGGCTAAAAAACCAACAACTTCAAAGAAACCGCTGGAGAAGGTAACAAAGGGGTTAGTTACACTGTGGTTTTCACGATAAAGAACTATTCTTTTTGTGACATGATCCTTTGTCCTTCATTCTCATTCTGTTCTAGAGGACTATTCTACCTGTATTCATACTGTCTAGATCCATACATCAAGTCTAAAGTTAAATGATTAACTGAATTCCATGAGTTACCTTTAACAAGAAAAGGCTTTTCACTGTGCCCTGGCTTGTGCAATTAAGCTTCCTCCTGTCTCAGCGTCGAACTTTGGGCTTGCTCAGTGGTTTCCTGGCAGCCCCAGGTCAGGGAGTCGGGTAAGGGAGATCGTTCCCCTTCAACTCTGGTCCACCCACCCCCATTCTGGGCTCTCAGGTGCTCCCATTTACAAGGCTGAATACCCAACAACAGAACCTCATTACCGCAGATGCAGACGTTCGCAAGAGGGCACGGGTCACATTAGCTCCGTTGTTCTGCGCGTTTTCCAGAACATTCCGTCTCTTTCAATTTCCCTATCTTTCTCCCTGGCTTGCCCTCCCTCTTCCTTCTACAGATCCACCCCTTTCTGCCTTGATGTGCTTCCCCTATTATGTTGCTTTTCCTACAAAACAAAACTTAGCGAGTAGGCACCGAGTCCAAATTCGAATGGTGGTTCGAGATAGACGTGACGGGCGCAAGGAAGATGGGGAATCCACAACTGCCTCCTACGAAGAGGACCATAGACAACCCTGCCAGTGTCCTAACACACACCAGAGACCTTGCTGAGATCTCTGGATATTAAAAAGACTACTCCAGAACTTTCACCATCCCAGGAGAGGAGTACCGTCATGGAGGCTTGGGGTCCACACCATTGACACAATATGGGGGAATTAATACAGCAGCGTAAGCCTCCTCCGCATCCTTCACACTGCTTCTGCTTGATGCAGGTATGAGATTCAACAAAAGTTAAGCTCCTTTGATGATGGCGCTATCAGTACCCATCACAAAATCGAAATGACTTGTTTCCTATGCAGGCCTTTCCTACCACACTGTTACACCACAGTCCTCTCTGACAGTAACAGTAGCATTTCAGCTTCATGGATAGGGGTGTTCATGCTCCCCACCCTGCAATTCAGTGTCCCCAACAGCAACTGGCACCAGTCCATCCCAGTGAAATCACTAAATCACACTTCAGGAAAGACCTCTAGAAGACACGCAAGTGCTAAATACGCTCCAAAACCATCTGAAAGGTGAAACTATGTTTGTTTAAATATAGTTACGACGTCACATGTTTACCTATACCAGCATTCCCTGCCTAATCTAAGTTTTTGAGGAGCAGAGCATTATAGGAGTAAGAAAATAGGTCTCTGTACCATAGCCGCTGAAGACAGGCTTTTGTCCATTATACAGAAAGGGAAGTGACTACCTTAAATCTGTGAAGCAGCACAGTTGTTTCTGTTGCGCAGCCCATATCCACATTTGCACAGCCACTGAGTGCTCCTGACTTACATCTCCCCGGTGACTCATAAACAGAAATGAAATGGATTAAAGGATGACAAGGGCGAAAGATGTATTTGAGATTTTCACAGGCAACTTTAGTATGGTTTCTTTGCATTACTAATTGCTTAGTGTTCAGCGATTTTCCTATTTCAGTGAAGCTAACAAAAATCTACCAAATCATGTGCTATTTTTTTTTTTTCAAGAAAGGAAGGGAGTGACACATTTGAAACTTTCATTTAAAAATACAAAATGGGCTCCAGATAAAGGTCTCCCTAAGTTATTTTCTCCCATCCCCCAATTTATGGTACATCTACCTTCAAAGTAAATATTTGAAACTATTTTTAAAAGTCATTTTAATGGGCCTCGGTAAGTGGTCTTTTAAAGAGACAATTTGAAAGAAAACTCTCATTATGCTCTCCTCTTCTATAATGCTTTGAGAGTTGTATTAAACAATTGACTGCAGAAGATCCTGAGGCTGCAAACGTCTCTATGTGATACAAAGAATAGGGAAGATGTAGCATTTGTAATAGGCTTTGAGCTACTTAGGGAGCAGAGTTTTGGTCAAGTTTTTTGTTTGTTTGTTTATTTAATGGTGAACTTCATATGTGAATACAGCTTGCTTTTCTCTTAGAACAAATAATAATTTCCCAAAGTTCTAAGCTGATCCTGGATATATCTGCAAAGTTTATATTCTGTGATGAGACAAATTTCCTGCAACTCAGGATTTCTCTTCCCACTTTTTGATGTTGGGTTGCCTTGATTGGATGAAAACAAAAAAATAAGGAGCTGTCAATCTGGTTTTTTTTCCAGATCTTTTCTATTCCTTTTGAAATTAGTTACAGCCTGCTTTTTGTAGCGTTGTAACCAGCCTGACCTAATTTAATTACCATGACTTGTGTGGTTTAAAGATAAATACTTTTATTCAGTCTGTCTACTTTGTGTACGTTTTCCTCCCTTTCATACACCCCTCTATATTTTAGCATTCAAAACCCTTGTCATTTCTTTCTTTCTTGGGCTAACACAGAGTTTTTATAGCGGTGTCTATATTCACGAGTTTTCTTTGATGCCATGTTTGCTCTCTCCCTGCTTTGCTGTATGTGTTTGTGTGCTGGGAATCGTGGGCCTTTGTGGGACCCAGACTAAACATTCTTTGACTTGAATCACAGAGCATCACTACTGTACGTGTCCCTGGGCAGACCCAACTGCTCTAATTTAGAAATAGAAGGGGGAGAAAAGGAAACTGAAAGGAACATGGCAGGGACTTGGGGCTTAGAAACACTACATTGAAAATTTCAGCCCACAGAATGTACCACCAGGCCCAGGGAAAAAGATTAGACATTCACTCAGGCTATTTAAAATGGGAACCCTATTTCTGTTATTCCAGATTCACGCAAGTCTTGTAAAGGGAATACTTACCATTTTACTGATGCTTTCTTCCTGAGAAAAGAAGGCATGCGGAAAGATTTTCACAGTAAAAAGATCGCGCGCGCTCTGACTATTGAGCTATAAGCTCTAATAAAATGAACATCATCATAACAAGGGTAGTGAATAACCAGCATTAGGGCCTCACGAGGGAACGCTTAGATTGATTGGAGTTAATCTATTAACCTCCTTGAGCTCACTTGATATGTACCATCTGAGGGAGCCCTTTATTTTTCACAGAAAGGAACATATGCCGAATACTTATGGGGAATAAAACAAAGTGTAAAATCAGCTCTGAGTCCTCCACAGATTGTGTCTTGCTACAGGTGTTGTGTAGCCCTTTGCCCGCCCCTACAGACCCTCCTCTTAAAAAAGGTTCCCACAGCACGGTGCCTTTGCAAATTGTCCCACAGAAAACGTGAATGGGGCCTATTCTGCCACATGCGACACCATCTGAAGTGGCACAAAAACCTGCCGTTCCACAAAACAGACCATTCTATTAAAAAAAAAAAAAAGTCAGAGAAAAAGAAATTCAAGAATGCTGTTTCCCTTCACAATCCCTGGTTTGTTTGGGCACATGAAAGGAGTTTTTTTTATCTTGCAAGTGAAGTAAAAAAAAATAATTACAAAGACGTCATTAAGAAAAAAGTTCTATTTGAACTGTACAAATAATATTGTACCTTAAACAAACAGAAGGAGGTTTTTTGTAAAAGCCAAAAGCCAAAACCCTACAGATTAGCAGTGAACCAGTTCCATTACCTGGATTTTCACAATGCATCGAAATTGCCAGGAAAACAGTTTCCTGCCACATCAGTCTTTAGATAGTGACAAATCCCTTTTAACTCATCTGTAGCCAGAGATTACTGAGCGTACATGTAATAAAACAATGCCAAAAATCCCGCTGCAAGAGGTCACAGTTTATACCAAATTAATTAGTATGCTCAGGTTACATTTAATTTGGGGAAGCAAAGATCTCTGTAGCATCTTAAGTAGTTTATGGTTAATACTCAATACTTATTTTTTTTTCTTCCTCAGTCATCTGTGAGCTATGGCTCCTTTGTTCACGAGAGTCAGTTAAAGATGTAGATAACTTGATTTCAGAACTAATAACTCTGATGTTCATCACAGAAAGTACAACAGGAGCCTGGTACCCATCAAAGATAGCAAATGTTACCACCAAACACGGGGCCGGTTTCTGGTGCTCTAACCCCTTTGTTATGAAGGGCACAGGGACTGTACAGAATTCATGAAACTGCTGAAAGAAGCTCATATTTTGACAGCACGCACCAAGCTATATAAATTTTCACCTGCATACAGTATGAGCTCAAAGTACGTGATTTTCTATAGTGGCTCCTAATCATTTCTAGGTTAACTATACAATTTACCCAAAATTTAAATATTAATATAGCCATTATTTAGTCATTAATTTTCCAATTTGTGACCAGCTCCAGAAGGTCTATCCACAGGCTTATTTTAAGATAACATAAGGATAAATTAGCACCAGAGCTATAAAAAAAAAGTGAATATAGTAAGAAGAGAAGAAAGAGAGCTTAATATTACTTGATGATATAAAAAGAAGCTATGACAAGTTTTTTCCCTGAAATCTATATGAAATACCACACATTTAGAATTAGGAGAATTTTAAAATAAAGATATTAAGAGTGGATTTTGAATGACTGAATATTAAAGCATAATTTAAGCTGGAGTAATTAAATGTTCAGTCTTGATTTAGAGATATAGACTAAACAATGAAATAAAATAAATAGACCAAAAAGAGAACCAACTATGTATAAAATTTGGTTTATAAAAATTGGTAAAATTTAAAAAAATAGATTATTCAATAAATAATGTTGAGATAACTGGCTAATCTTCAAGGGGAATCATAAATTGCATCCCCACATCACTCTCTTACAAAATTAATTCCAGATGGATAAAGGACTTAAAGTCTAAAGAAAAAATAGAAAAAGTAGCCCTTGAAACACAGGGAGAAAATGTGTGTTTTTAAAATAATCTTGGCATGGGGGAATTCTTTTTAAACAAGACTAAAACCCAGAAATAATAAAGAACAACACTGATCAATTTGACCACATAATTGTGAAATCATGTCATAAAGTTAAAATACATATTTAAAAATTTAGAAGAAAGTATTCCAAAAAAAATGGCAAAAAAGAAAGAGTTGATGCCTGAAACATACAAGAGCATCTGCAATAAGAAAAAGTGAATATTCCAAGAGAATGATGGAAGCATATAGTCAATTCAATTGATAAAGCTAATAATAATAACAATGATAACAATTGATGAGTTCCAAGCTTTGTGCTAATTTCCATGTACTCTTATCCCAGTTTTGTAGATAAGAAAATTAAAGCTCAGAAAGTCCCACATCCAAACTTACATAATGACAGAGTAACAGAGAAGGGATATGATTTGTCTGACTCCTAAATCTGTGCTCTGAATTATTGTTCAACAACACCTCCTATAAATAAAAAATATTGAATTCTATACCCTGCTTTCCTACGTGAGCTCCAAGAACCAGCAGCATGGGCATCACATGGGAATCTATTAGAAATGCAGAATCTAAGGCCCCATTCAAGGCCCACTGAACCAGACTCTGCCTTTTTAAAAGATTTCCATGGATTCTCATGCACTTTAAACTTAGCACTGGTGCTTGTCAAACTTCGATAATCATTAACTTCGATTACTAAACATATTTTTCAATGGTGTAGACGAAAAAGATCATAAGTGGGGTTGGGAGAAGTGGAGAATGGGGAGAGAAAAGCCACACTGTGTGTAGTTAGAAATCTTTAGAGGAATTTTGTTGATATGCAACAAATTTAAAATGGTTTGAACTTGCAATCTCACTTCTGAGCATTTATCCTAATTGGACAGAGTCCAAAGAGATGCATCATATTAGTTTCCTATTGCTGTGACAAATTACTACAAACTTAGTAGCTGAAAACAACACACATGTATGACCTGAGAGTGCTGAAGGCCAGAAGTCCTAAAATGGGCTTATGGAATTAAAATCAAGTGTCAGCTGTGCTACATTCTTTCTCTATTTCTTTGCCTTTTCTAGCTTTTAGAGGTTGCCTGCATCCCTTTGCCCATGCCTCCTTCCCTCCATCTTCGAAGCCAACACAGCATCTTCAGCTCTCTCTCTCTCTCTCTCCCCTTCATCCTCAATCTCCTTCTCTGACACTGGCTCTCTTATTTCCTTCTTATAAGCACTCGTGATTGCATTGGGCTCACCTGAATAATCCAGGATACTAGCTCATCATACAATCCTTAACTTAATCACTTCGACAAAGTCCTTTCGACCTATAAGCTAGCATATTCACAGGTTCCAGGGATTAGGAAGTAGAGATATTTGGAAGTCCATCATTCTGTCCACCACAGACACTATAAGATCTTTTTATCACAGTTCTATTTTAATAGTAAACAATTAGAAACAATATAAATGTCCATTCATAGAAGGGACTGTGGTCTTTTCATGTAATGCAATACTATGTGGCCACTGAACGTTATGATGATCACCTCTATTTCTCAAGGGAAATAATCCATATTTTGATGTGAAAGAAAAAGCTAGCTATGAAACAGTTCACACACATATGCAGAATCAGACAGACAGATCTACAGGGAGACAGAGACACAGAGAGACAGAGAAAGAGAGAAAAATGAAATTGGAAGTTTCACCATTATATTAACAGTATTTAGCTCTGAACAGAGAGATTTGGGGTGATTTTTACTTGCTTCTTTATACTTGTCTACATTATTTGATTTCCTTATAATAAATATATACTATTTGTTTTTAAATATATACTATTCTTGTCATCATATAAAAAGGAGAAATTGTTTTCATTTACTACACACATTTTACTAGACATCTACATGATCACGAATATCTTTTTTTTAGACCAATTATTAGCAAGTTGACTTTGACATGAAACATGAAAAAGTATAATGTGCACATTCTGATTTGGTATT
Source organism: Neomonachus schauinslandi (assembly GCF_002201575.2). Classification (NCBI taxonomy): domain Eukaryota; kingdom Metazoa; phylum Chordata; class Mammalia; order Carnivora; family Phocidae; genus Neomonachus; species Neomonachus schauinslandi. Next base: position 103,002,170 of record NC_058404.1, read on the forward strand.
TCAGTCTTAGGCCACATGCTGCACAAAATGCCAGGATATCTGGAAGGAAGTGACAGATTTAGCTCGAATGTGTATAAACATGTAAATAAAACCTAATAAGACCTAACTTTTGGCAACAAGGGGATAGCCTTCATAAATATTCTTTTTTTTTTTTAAAGATTTATTTATTTTTTTTAATTTAATTTAATTAATTTATTTTTTTATTCTTATGTTAATCCCCATACATTACATCATTAGTTTTAGATGAAGTGTTCCATGATTCATTGTTTGTGCATAACACCCAGTGCTCCATGCAGAATGTGCCCTCCTCAATACCCACCACCAGGCTAACCCATCCTCCCACCCCCCGCCTTCATAAATATTCTTTCCTTCTTGGAGCACAATTACACTTAGGCTTAACTCACTTTTCTGCATAATATGCAAGAGTGGATAAATACTCCTTACCTCCTTGGATATGGGCTCATAAACAGACCAGTAATTTATTTTTGTAGTAAGAAACCTATAACCAGTATATTAGGCCAAAAAGTCCTAGATGTACTAGAAAATAAGTTAGCCTGGCAGAAAAGCCTTCAGTGAATCTAGCCTGTGTAAAGTACCTAAGATTTAAAACATTTTAGAGGGGAGCCTGGGTGGCTCAGTCAGTTAAGCATCTGCCTTTGGCTCGGATCATGATCTCAGGGTCCAGGGTAGAACCCCATATAGGGCTCCCTTCTGAAATGCTTCTCCCTCACCCTCTGCCCCTCTCCACCGTTTGCACTCTCTCTCTCAAATAAATAAAATCTTAAAAAAAAAAAATTTAGAATGCATTTGAAATCAAAGGAGTTTAGAACCAACCCAACCTTCTAATAGCCACCAAATATCTCAGTTTAAATTAGGCCTAAACATTAAGGCAAGTAACTTGTGGAATTAAGACAGTATCTTCTCATCTGGAAAATTCATTCGTTGGTTAAACATCAAATAGTTTCTTTTCAGATTAAATGAGATACAGCATGTAAAGCACCTAGTGCAATGAACAGTACATAATAGGTTTGGAATACTACATTTCAAATTAATATTTAAACTCATTAAATATTAGTTATCTTTTTTCACCCATCATTGACATGTAGAGAGAACTACGTTTAGTGAGTTATTACTCGTCAGGAAAAGAATGCCTTTGAACCGGAGACATATGAATATTGAATATTGAAAATCAAAATTTCAGACAGGATTAGGGGACATGAAACATTTTTACCAAAGGATTATTAGAAGTCAGTTGCTTAGCTGGTATATTAGGATCATTATTGTTGCAAGCCAAATGTTTGCTATTTCTTGTCCACTGGCACTTGTGGTATAAGCTGTCTATAGACAAATGTGGTTGGAGATGGGGGTATTTTTCGCATTGGTCTAAGAGCAAAACACAATGTTGCCTCTCCTTTATGAATATGAATTACTTCCCACGGGGAGGGGGTTGATAAAGCAGGAGAATATTAATTTTAGGTAGAGACTTTAGCACATAAAGAGGACTGGGGCTATTAATGAAATCAAGAGGCTCTGTTCAATTAGATATTTTAGTAATGCCCAGGTTTATGGCACTACAGCTTTTAGAATGTGTGGAGGTATCACATGGGATACATAGAAAAGTGCCTCCCACAAGTCCTTAGTAATGACATTAGCCAACTTTAACTGATTCTTTTCCACGGTCCAGGCTCCTTCCTCTGCACTTCACTTGCAATGTCTCACTTAATGCACACATGAACCCCACAAGATACATAGTATTAATAACTGATCTTTACAAATGAGAAAACTGAGAATGGCAGGTTGTGGGACTTGCTGAAATTCACACAGCTATTAACTATCACAGGCAGGATTCAAACCTAGAAAATGAGACTCCAGAGTTTTGTGGTGAACCATGAATCCACAGTGCCTCCCTTGCTGTTCGCGTTTCTGGGGCAATACACGGAAGGGCTCTTCGCAGCTGAGCTTGGGAATACATTTTGTGATGAGTTCAATCTGTTGGGCTTACTAACTACTTTTTTTTTTTAAGCTTCCCAAGATTGATAACATTAGGGAAACTGAGGCAATATAGTAAAAATCAGGTTGGTATTAGTATGGAGTCCCTTCCATACTAATCTAATCTAGCAATGTATTTTATACCACCTGAATTTATTTGTACTAAACATGACAAGGTCCCAAGCAGTAAATAGATGTAATCTAATTTTGAACCATCTAGAATCTCATACTGAGTACTTTGAGAGGCATGTATAGGCAAGTCATAATTTTCTGGAAAAATATCACAGCTGGACCCAACTCAGTAACGAGGTGCCTCCCCATTACCACTACTGAAGATTTTGTCTGTTTTTATTTCCTTTAACCTTGCTGGATCCACTCTTTCCTGAAATAATCTCTCTACTTCTTCCAACTGAGCTACGGTTTCTTCCCTTGCCTGATTTGTGATTCTCAGGAGCTCAATTGCCATAATAAGGTTGAAAAAAGAGGGCAATTTCAAAAACAATTCCTGATCTTACTCTCCTCCCACCTGCTCCACAAGGCTGTTCATAGGCTCTAAGCTACTCCCCAGCAACCTTCCTGCCCCCCAACCTCTCTTACTCACTTATCCTGGCAAAGACCTAGTACTTGGTATAACAGCCAAGTCCCATCTTTTGGAAGCCAAGAGTGGTCTAATGAAGTCTGCCTTCCCATGAATGTGGGTGAGCTTATTTCAAACTTATTTACGTTTGAAGGGGACACACATGGAAAAGGCTTGGTGAGCACATGGGGATGCTGGGAAGGTGGCATACCTGAAGAGAGCATGGAGGCTCCATATCCCCTGTTCTCCCCATACCTTGCTCTATGCATCTATTCCATTTGGCTGTTCCTGAGTTGTATCCCTTATAATAAACCAGTAAGCCACATGAGGACAACTGAGAATTTGTTTTGACTCTAGAAAGAAGTTCAGCTTAAGAAGAAATCAATAGGCAACCAGGGAGGAGGGAATAAGGAGAGGAGTTAAAAATGGATATTTAGGGGAATGCCTGGGTGGCTCAGTCAGTTAAGCATCTGCCTTTGACTCAGGTCATGATCCCAGAGTCCTGGGATCAAGCCCCACATCAGGCTCCCTGCTCAGAGGGGAGTCTGCTTCTCCCTCTCCCTCTGCTGCTCCCCCTGCTTGTGTGCTCGCTCTCTCACTCTCTCGCTCTCTTGCTCTTTCTCTCTCTCTCTCAAATAAATAAATAAAATCTTCTTAAAAATTGGATATTTTGAATGAAGATATGTGAAATAGATTTTGGTGAGAAAGAAATACAAGAGTAAAAGCAGATGAACCAAAGTCCCTGATAATTTAAGAGGGATTTGGATCAAGAGCAAAATTGAAGGAGGGACACTAATCCCTCTAACACTAGATGAAAGAACATAAAAATGGTATCAGGCATAAATAAGCGTGAGGGACTTTTGTGGGCCATGGGAAGAAGCAGGATGGAGGAGGTGAGCAAAATTCCCAAAACTTATTGAGCTGGTGGGAAACAAGATTATCTACAAGAATAAGCAGAGTTTGAAGCTGTAGAGTCTGAGGAAAGAGTAAAGGTTTGAAATACTACTATGGGGAATGGTCAAAAGAAGTAAAATTTTATAAAACAGCACTGGTGTTGATGTTGAAGAACTTGTAATTAATATTAGAGAAATTTCTATCAAAACTTTTGTGTACCAGGATAGCTCTAAATATTTTGCCTATTTTGGGGCCATTTTTCATAGAAGGATGACATAGGTGCATGAACATTAAATGTCCCAATTAGACCATAGTTTAAATGACTGATTATGGGGTTAAGCTCAGAAAAGAGAAAAAGGAAACCAGGAAAGAATTGTTAAACAGAGAAAATGGAGTGGCCAGAACAGTAAGGCTTCTTAAGGTTGAAGAGTAGAGTGAGGGACTCTACTGAAATGAAAGAATAGCAGATTTTGTTCAGAAAATGTACACTTAGAGATTACAGTTAAAGTTTACAGATTAAAATTACAGTTAGAGATTTCAGACATGGGGTGATCACAGTGATAATAAATTCAAGGAGAAACATCATGAAAGTGCTAGCAGAGGGGAGAAAATGTGTTTATTGAAGTTAAAGAGACAAAGGAAATCTGAGCCCGGATAGTAATTGATCACCATTTTACACAGATGTTGGAACCATCCAGTATGATGGCCCTAGATGACACTGGAAGGACTGTGAAAAATCTCTCCTTAATAAATGTGACAGAGTGACAGTATCCTGGAGGCTCTGTGAACACCTCCAAAACAAGAAAGGTACAGAAGTACAAGGCTTTGGCTGTGGCTCAGAGGAGGGCCCACTTTCATTTATGGTGAGGAGTTGGATTTGTTCTATGAAAACCTAAAGATTTAGGGCATACCAACTTGCACTTACAATAATCATATTTGATGAACACTATAACAAGCAAAAGAATAAATATATTCCATACCTACATAGCTAGTGTAATAATTCCATGCTTTCAGTCAATACCTCTTGTCTTTTAGGATAGAGTAACAGTTCTTTATCATGACCTTGAAAATGGGAAGGGTTGCATGTGCATACTATATATCGTATATTATAATTATACTATATCTATCTTTCTCTCTAAACTTTATAGAGTAAAAGTTCGAAATTAAGAATGGCTTGACAAAAGTGAGAACAGCCAAGACTATGTAGAATCCCTCCTCACCTACAGTATGTCTTCCTTCAACTTTTTTGAGCAGTGAGTAGTTCATAAATGAAGACCACCAAAATTTTAATCTTCAGAAAGAGGCCAAATTAGAGAATTTAAGAAACTCTAGAAATTTTATTACTATTTGTATCTACAACCTTTGCATCATAAAATTTACAATCCTAGTTGAAAAACAATCAGATTGTGTTAGATCCTTTGTATTTCAATTTATTCCTTTACCAAGCAATGATTCGCTTACTAAATAAACGCGGATTTAGCACCTACTATATCCTATGTTATGGGCTAGGTATTTTAGGCATGGTGGTGTATAAGGGAAATTTGCCTGCAGAGTCTAGTCTTGGATGTTCAAAACTTAATCTCAGAAAATGTAATCACTGTTTGAGATACAGGAGCTCATGCAAAAGTTTGGAAAGTAAAAAGGCAGCTAAAAAAATTTTTTTGAAAGAGTCATTTACCTTTATTTTGGGATTGTTATTAACTATTACTTAAACAACTTGAAACTTGAAAAATAAAATCTCTAGCCCCTGTCATGCTTACTATATCCATGCCAGGATAATATGACTTTTAGACAATATAATTCCATTTTTTATCTTCTTATATGTAAAAAATGTGATCAAGTGATTGACATAACAATAAATAATGGAAAAGTAATTATATTTATCTCTATATTATTTATTAGAATTATATATCAAGTAGTATAAAAAGTTTAAATAGATTCCTTTTTGACTAATACCAAATCATCCAAAAACAGTTTTAACATTTAATAATAGGGACGAGCTTTCTCTTTAAATTAATAATGTAAATTATAAAAAAGAATATCTCAAGCTTTCTAAAGAATATGAGACATTTTCATCTATAAAGACTTTGCATATGTGTTGTTTAAAGTCAAATCATGTACACAAGCTTAAGTTAATACTGTCTTAAACTGCTTTAATTAAAATGTGTAGCATTTAAAATTACATAATGTGATTTATATTGTGCTTTCTCTGAAAAGCACAAACACTAATGAGTCCTAGATTTCTCAACATTACTTTGAATTGAAGAAAAGAAGAAGGTAAAACTTTCTAAGTATAAAGTAATATATTTTGAAACCACTAACAAAGGGAATCATTCCTGGGGTGCCTAGATGGGTCAGTTGGTTGTGTCTGCCTTCGGCTCAGGTCATGATCCCGGGGTCCTGGGATCAAGCCCCACATCAGCTCCCTGCTCAGTGGGGAGCCTGCTTCTCCCTCTCCTTCCCACCCCCTCCTTATGCTTTCTCTCACTATCTGTCTCTCAAATAAATAAATAAAATCTTAAAAACAAACAAACAAAAAGAACCCAAAGGGAATCATTCTTATTAAGTCTGACATAACGCATATTTTAAAAAACAAACAAACAAAAAACTGTGAAACTTAAGACGAACAAAACAATTAAAAAATATTTTGTGAGCCACATGAATTGTTTTGTCTACAATGAAACAGAATGATGACGGCTGTTATAAAAGCTAAGGTAGGTCTGTGGTCACTAATTTCTCCAGCTAATTTGTAAAATAATATTCCTGAATTCAGTCTTCCTGTCCCGTCTCTCCATTATTCTCTTCTTAAGTTATTCTTTTCCTCATGCCTACCCTCCCCATCTATGAAAGAAGCAAAATGTCTGCACTGACCAATATAAAATGTTTTGCATTCTGATTTTACATAATACAGTTTGGCAAAAGTTAGATTTTTAATTAAAACAAAGAACTAATTTCAACTTATTCCTAAAACAATATATGGTTATGACAGTAGAATTAGAATATAAAACGTTAGGGATAAAACAAATCTACAAAGAGTGAGAGTTTGACCTCTTCTTTGCCGATTTGGATGCCTTTTATTTCTTTTTGGGACTTCAAGCTCTATTATAAAGCTGTCATCATCAAGACAGTATGGTTATGGCACAAAAACAGACACATAGATCAATGGAACAGAATAGAGAGCCCAGAAATGGACCCTCATCTCTATGGTCAAGTAATCTTTGACAAAGCAGGAAAGAATGTCCAGTGGAAAAAGACAGTCTCTTCAACAAATGGTGTTGGGAAAATTAGACAGCCACATGCAGAAGAATGAAACTGGACCATTTCCTTACACCACACACAACAATAGACTCCAAATGGCTGAAAGACCTCAATGTGAGACAGGAGTCCATCAAAATCCTCAAGGAGAACACAGGCCACAACCTCTTCGACCTCAGCCACAGCAACTTCTTCCTAGACACATCACCAAAGGCAAGGGAAGCAAGGGCAAAAATGAACTATTGGGACTTCATCAGGATAAAAAGCTTTTGCACAGCAAAAGAAACAGTCAACAAAACCAAAAGACAACCGACAGAATGGGAGAAGATATTTGCAAATGACATATCAGATAAAGGGCTAGTATCCAAAATCTATAAAGAACTTATCAAACTCAACACCCAAAGAACAAATGATCCAATCAAGAAATGGGTAGAAGACATGAACAGACATTTCTCCAAAGAAGACATCCAAATGGCCAACAGACAGATGAAAAAGTGCTCAACATCGCTTGGCATCAGGGAAATCCAAATCAAAACCTCAATGACATACCACCTCACGCCAGTCAGAATGGCTAAAATTAACAAGTCAGGAAATGACAGATGTTGGCAGGGATGCGGAGAAAGGGGAGCCCTCCTACACTGTTGGTGGGAATGCAAGCTGGTGCAGCCACTCTGGAAAACAGTATGGAGCTTCCTCAAAAAGTTGAAAATAGAGCTGCCCTACGACCCAGCAATTGCACTACTGGGTATTTACCCCAAAGATACAAATGTAGGGATCCGAAGGGGTACATGCACCCCAATGTTTCTAGCAGCAATGTCCACAATAGCCAAACTGTGGAAGGAGCCAAGATGTCCATCGACAGATGAATGGATAAAGAAGAAGTGGTATATATATACAATGGAATATTTGCAGCCATCAAAAGGAATGGAATCTTGCCATTTGCAATGACGTGGATGGAACTGGAGGGTATTATGCTGAGCGAAATAAGTCAATCCGAGAAAGACATGTATCATATGATCTCACTGATATGAGGAATTCTTAATCTCAGGAGAGAAACTGAGGATTGCTGGAGTGGTGGGGGGTGGGAGGGATGGGGTGCCTGGGTGATAGACATTGGGGAGGGTATGTGCTATGGTGAGTGCTGTGAATTGTGTAAGACTGATGAATCATAGACCTGTACTTCTGAAACAATATATTATACATTAAAAAAAAAAAAAAAGAAGATAGCAGAAAGGGAAAAATGAAGGGGGGGAAATTGGAGGGGGAGACGAACCATGAGAGACTATGGACTCTGAGAAACAAACTGAGGGCTCTAGAGGGGACGGGGGTGGGGGGATGTGTTAGCCTGGTGATGGGTATAAAAGAGGGCACGTCCTGAATGGAGCACTGGGTGTTATACGCCAACAATGAATCATGGAACACTACATCAAAAACTAATGATGTAATGTATGGTGATTAACATAACATAATAAAAAAAAATTCATGAAGAGAAAAAAAAAAAGAATCTAAAGTTGTTTTTCTTTGTGACTGTGTTGTGTTCCTTTGGTATCAAAAAGATGTTCTGTTTCCCACCAACCATTTACTTAATGTTAACAACAATTGATAATCTTATTTTGAATCAATTAAAGTTGTAAAGGGATGATTTCCTAATCTCATCATTTCTTCTAAATATATTATCTGGCAGTCCTCTCTCAAATAGTGTTTTTTGTTTCATCAGTTGAGACTATTTTGTTAGCCTAAAGTAAAATTCTTGCTTGAAAGGCAAAAATAAATAAATAAATAAAAATAAAAATAAAACAAATCTACATATATGAAAGTCCATCACACACAGACACATATATTTTGAATGTATATATTCTCATATTTATTCACATTTATACTCATAAAAAATTTTATGAAATCATATTATAACACATATGATATTTTGAAATGTGTTTTTTACCTGAAAATATAATATAAAAATGTCTCACCACCAATAGTATTCTTGCTTACCAGTGGACAAATACTTTTTTTTTTTTTTTTTTAATGATAGCTACCCAGGGTCGATGAGGATATACATAATTTGGCACTCCCCTAGCTAAGACTGTAAATTAGTTCAGTCTCTCTGGAGTGAATTTAGCAATGTATTTCAAGAGCTTTAAATGTAATTTAATGATGGCAAAATGTGAAAGTCTTTACACCTCACATGATGTGTATGAATTTCCATTAAAAGAATATTTGTTACAATATGCTTTATAATTTCCCAAAATAATAATAGACCAATGTATATAGCCAGAGGTGTCTGGCTAAGATATGCATATGTAATATATCCAAGCCACATAAAAATACCTTAAAATTATGTAGATCAAGGAAGAGTATGAAAATTCTTCCAAGTTTAGTTCATATACAATTTTTACACAGATTTTGTAAACGATTACAATCTTAGCACAGATTGTTATTGATAGTACCACAAAAAGGACAATGGGAATTACCACTTAAGTACAGTCTATTTATACAGCATTCTAAAGAATACAGACTAACACAGAGAGACAGAAAGCAGTGGTTGCTAGGGTGGTGGAGTGGGGGAGTAGTGAGAGGGAGGGACAGCAAAAAGGGATCTTTGGGGTGATGGACATGTATACTATCTTGATTGTGGTAATGACTTAACAGGGGTTATACCTATGTCAAAATATTAAATTGTATGATTTAAATATTTACATAGGTACCTATTTTTAAATATGATTTTACAATGTGTGTACTTATGGTTTATCAATGTTACATCAAAAAAGCTGTTAAAACGTTAAAATGTCTGACACAACTAGGTGTTGGTGAGGAAGTGGGACACCTGGAACTCTCATATATATTTTTGGTAGAATGTTTGATTCAGGTGCATTGGAAAAAGTCTTGTCATTTCTTAGAAAGTTAAACATATGACCAGCAATCCCACTTCTATATATTTACTTAATGGATATAAAAAACATATGCCAACAACAATAATAACAAAAAAATGTTCCTAAGATTGACAATGATCCTGTCACAAAATGTAATGCCTAAATTTATTTTTAAATGTTTTTAATTTATTTAAATATTTATGTATGTATGTAATCTCTATGCTCAAAATGGGGCTTGAACTCATGCCCCCTGAGATCTGGAGTCCCATGCTCCACAGACTGAGCCAGCCAGGCACCCCTATAATGACTAATTTTAGTCCTGATCTTTTTGATTCCTCAGTCAGTCATTAGCAGTCCTGACTGCTCGTTACTTTCAGTTCTCTTTTCCTTGTCCTCCCTAAACCATATTCTTTCTTTTCTTTTTTTTTTTTAAAGATTTTATTTATTTATTTGACAGAGAGAGACACAGTGAGAGAGGGAACACGAGCAGGGGTAGTGGGAGAGGAGAAGCAGGCTTCCTACGGAGCAGGGAGGCCGATGCCGGGCTCGATCCAGGACCCTGGGATCATGCCCTGAGCCGAAGGCAGACGCTTAACGACTGAGCCACCCAGGCGCCCCGTTTGTTTTCTTCCTACATATTTGATACTTCCCTCTATTTCACCTCTGAGATCTCATCATCCTTAATCCAGCCATTAAATGCTATCTTGGTTTACTTTTAATTGCCTTCTCTTCTCACACTATGCTCTTTCTCTAGCCCTCACTGCACCCATTTCCATAGTTTCTAAATTAATATCTCACAATTTCTACCTCCTAAGCTCCAGGCACCTATGGAACAGGCCATGTGAATTTCTCTATTAATAGTTCTGCAAAGTCAGTACACCTTAGGATAAGCATGACCCTACCCACACAAACCGGACAATCTTAACAGTATTCACTATCTTGGTGAATGGCAACATCCCGTCCAATTCCTTAAAACCTAACCTGCGGTCAAGCATCCTTGACCCCTCCCATTCCATCACCTCCCACATCAAAGGAATGAACTAAGCTCAGGCAACTCATGCATTGTTTCTAAATTCCATTCATTTCTCTCCAGCTATACTCCCTCTCTTTTAATCGAATTTGTCTTCATCTTTCACCTGGATTACTGCAATAACTGGCCTCCCAAAATTTATTCTAGTCCCTGCCCAATTTGTTCTCCATGGTAAGGTAACTTTTTCAAAATGTAAATCTGATCTTAACACACCTGCAATCCTTCTTCCCCTGCACAGCCCCATTATAATCTACTTTTTTTTCCTGTTGTATTAAAATAATGACTGAAATCCTGAATATGGCAAACAGGGCCCTATTATTTGTGTGGTCTGGTTCTTGCCAACTTCTCTAGCTTTTTTCCGTCCACTTCCACCCTCCTCTCTTTTCACCACTCTCTTCTTTCCGGGCTTCCTCTCTCCACAGGGATCTTAAATGTACTGGTTCTGCCATACAGAATTCTCTTGTTGCTCCTCACCTTCACCTGGTTAACCCTTACTCAATCGTCTGATCTCATGGATCTTTACTTTTCCAGATTAGGTCAAGTTTGTCTGTTATGTACTTTTCCAGAGCTGAGTTGTTTTTTTTTTTTTAACTTTCTTTAAACTTATCACATTTTAAATTATATATTCATTAATTTGATCAGTTGCATAATAACAGCTTCCCCTCCAAAGTATAAGCTCCAGGAACAATGTTTTAGCTCATCTTTATCTCCAAAAAAGATAAATTGCACCTACAGATAATATTTCTTACAAATAAGCTATGGCTCTGGAAAACAGATCTCATCATAACTCTTTTTAAAATTATAGCAATTTTCATATTGTTTCATATGTCCTGATTGGTAACTGTTTTTAATATACAAGTATATTTGTAAGTTTTTATAAAACATGGATCACAAATGCACAAAAAGCTTCATTACAGTAGGTATCACTATCAAAGCACTGGAACACTTGGTTCCAGATTGTTATTTTCCTGTTTTATTTTTTTAAAAGATAGCCTGTTGTCCTTTGATCTTGCTCTGACACCTGCACCAACCTACTTCTCTCTTCTTAAGGGGTCCCTGTAGGATCCCAGGTCATGTGGATAAAATTAAAATGGAGATCATGTGATTGAAAGTATTCTTTACAACTTCTCCCAAAACACACAGACACATATTCACACAAACACTTGGATCTGATTTTCAAAGTGTCCAATTTGGCTTTTAAATTTTATATCTCCACTGAATGGGTTTCTCACACCAATAACAAAACAGAAAGTGCCTAAATGTAATGTTTCAAAATTAATAGTTTGTGACACTTCATAATAATTTCCCTTTCACTGACATTCTAATATTTCCCTACTTCTTCAGTACATTTCCATTAAACCATTTTTTAATTCCTTTTTTTTTTTTTTCCCAGCTGGCTTTTCTGAAAGTTTGTCTCATCCATCAGTATGAAGTGATCTGATGAATGTTACAATTGCTTAATGTTTCCCCCGCAAAATGTAAACAAATGGGGATGGAAAGTAGGAGATTCATGAAGGATCTAGCTAAGAATCTTGTAATAATTTTCCATCTGTTTCTCGGTAATATGTTTACTGGTTTCAATGAAGGCAAAAAAAGTGGTCTTAGACATAAGTCAACAAATCCCTTGCAAAGAAAGGAGAATTAGATAGAATTTGAGAATATTAATTTATAGAATTGATAGAACTACTACAACCAATACCAATGAACAAAAACAGAGTAATATTTATGGTAAAATATGAACTTTAATCTTTAACTCTGTAGAAGAATCAAAGAAAGTTACTTTTTAAAATATCAAGTGACTTGAAACAACTTTATGAATTTCAAACACATTGGATAAAATTTTTCCAATTATATCTCTACTTCCAGGATTAGAGGCATCATAATTCTATATACTTTCTGGTGACACTGGTTTCTGAAGCATCATTTAATATTGACACACTTCGGCAATAATTTAGTAACTCAATAGTCTCTGAAGATAGGAAAAGAGATAGTTAAAATTAATTTTGTATCCTTCTCACACTTCCTCCTAGCTTCCCAAATCAATTTAACATCTTTTGGGGCAGTTTCCAAAAAGAACTCTTAATTAAACAATCCCCAGATCAAATATAATCCCTTTTGCTTATTCTCTATCAGCCCATTGTCTCTGGTATAGCTCAGCCAAATGAGAAATTCAGGGCTAATTTGAAATACCTCTTGTTTTCTTACAGCTTGAAGAAAAGATAAAGGTCAGAAGCAGGCTTAAGGAGATGGACAGAAGTCAGGAGTGAGAAATAAACAAAGGAAGTTCCTCAGCAGTAGAACTATTTAAAACATATGCCAATAAAATGTTCAAAGGATTCCTACAGGGCTCCAAAGATAAACACAGGCAATACTTTTTTCTTGCAAAACTCTACTTACCTGAAGCAGTGAACTCAAATATCCAGCATGGTTCTGTGGAAAAATACAAAAGATAAACATATACTATTTTATTCATTTACTAGGAATTAAAACCTTTAAGGCATGTGACCTGGAAGGTTTACCTCTCAGCTCAACCTGCTGTTAGCTATGTGACTTGGGGTGAGTCCTTTCACATCTCCTTGCCCCATTTGCCTCATCTGTAAAGGGAAATAATGACAAATACCTCAGGGAAGTCTTAAATGAATAATAGATGCAAAATTCTTATAATCAGGCCAGTCACACAGTAAATGTTCACTAAATCCCAGCTATTATTTCCAGTTTTATTATTATCTTCACTATTCTAGTGAGGTGGCACATTAAAGCGGCTGGCCATTAAAACTCTAACTTGTAAGAAACAAGCAACAATAAGTCTGTGGAAAGTGATGAGACTCACTTCAAAACACATTGAAAAAAATAGAGAGCACTTATAGTCCCTCCTTACTCCTCGCACGATGAGAGTTAAGATTTCAAATGAAGGGCTGTTTTTCAATATGTTTACTGCTGGCTACCCTAGAGTTCAGGAGTTTGAGGGAAAACAATAAACAGAAATATGAGAAAAAATGTAGGAGACGTTAAAAACAAATTCAGAAAGCCCAGAAACAATGAAAAGAGATGGGGGAGCGGGGGTTATTAAAGAAATAATGAAGGAAAATGTTCTAGAGTTGAGAAAACAATGGACTCATCTTGGGTCCCCCAGCACTGTTACTGGCTTCTCATTGACTACATTAGATGCTAGGAAGCAACAGAGTAATATCTTCAAAGTTCTCCAAATCCTAAAATTTCAAAAATTGATTTTGTCTTTTCTGTATGAAAATCCTGAATGCACATTTGTTTTTTTATAAGTTTTGTCTTGTATTCACTGGTCTTACTAGTTAAATCTGTACTACTATAACAAAATGATCCCTGGGGCACCTGGGCGGCTCAGTCAGTTAAGTGTCTGCCTTCCACTCAAGTCATGATCCTGGAGTCCTGGAATTGAGCCCTGTGTCTTTGAGCTCCATGCTCAGCAAGGAGTCTGCTTCTCCCTCTGCCCCTCCCCCCACTCATGCCCTCTCTTATCTCTCTCTCTCTCTCTCAAATAAACAAAATCTTTAAACAAATGATCCTGAAATAAAAGCTTCAACATAAGACAGAAAACCTTGAACAGTCTGGAGGCTTGCAATTCAGGACTCGTAGGATTTCTACACCCATTGTGGTTTCTCGAGATCTTCCAACATATTCATAATGCAGTGGGGAAGGAGTGAAAACCAAGTTTAGTATATATCTATTCCTTTTAAGGACATGACTTAAAATAGCCACATATTATTTTGGCTCACCTTTCTTCAGGTATAAATTTGTCATAGGGCCAAATCTGGATGCAAGTGAGTCTTGCTGGCCCTTGCTGAGTGACTATGCACCCAGCTAAAACTTGGAAATGTAATTTCAAAAAAAGAAGAGATAAATTAATCCTCGTGGAAAAGTAGCTGTCTCTCTCACTGGTCTTCACCAAGAACCATATAATACTTTCTAGACTTCTGCAACATTTTGGGACATTTTCTTTCTTTTTTTTTTTTTTTTGCCGTATAACTCACTAGATAGACATAGATATCAAAGATGGTATTTGACTAATATGCTTTATTTACTGAAACCAAATCAATCAAATAAAAGTCTACTGTGCAGTGGATAAATAGAAGGTATTACATAAGATTATTTATAAAAAAACAGAATAATTCCCAGTACAAATGTGGGTAATACTATTAAATAATTTATTTAAAAGCTCTTGAAAGTTTTTATATAATTATTTCAAGTTATGTGGCATTTTTCCTTTATTAATTCATTTTAATAATTACTATTATTTTAATTTTAATTATTTAATCACTTTAATTAAATTATTTAATTTAATAATTACTATTAGCATGTATATGGAAGAACACCTTTTTTTTAAATCAGCTATATCTTAAAAATTTTTTTCTAAAGATTTTATTTATTTATTTGAGAGAGAGAAAAAGAGAGCACAAGCAGGGAGAGGGGCAGAGGGAGAAGGAGAAGCAAACTCCCCACTGAACAGGGAACCCCCCCCCCCGACAACATGGGACTGAATCCCAGGACCCTGAGATCATGACCTGAACTTTAACCAACTCAGTTACCCAGGCGCTCCACATCTTAATAATTTTTAAGGAAGAAGAAAAGGGTACAAATAAACTAATGAAAAGATTTCCAATTTTTGAGAAAAATAGACCTAAACTATGTGAAAACAGAATATCAAGGAGTAAAAGGATCCATAAAATATCTTTTGGATGTACTCATTTACTAAGGAAAAATAGAGAAAAATGTAAAAAAGTTGCTATAATTAACTACAAAAAGATTGAATTACCAAAAATATGTTGATATTAATTTGAAAGTAGAGAGTTATCTACTAACATGGAATGATAGAAATAACATCAGTGTTTTGCTTGAATTACTCAAATAATCTCTTCAATCGTATATTTTGCCTTTAAAAAATTCTTTTGGATCAACAACTGGATTCAATAACAATAGATAGTACTGTATTTTATTATTTCCTGAAGATAGAAGATTTTTAAGCTATTATGAGACTATTGCCATGATGCTTATTAATTTTAATTTAAATTTCTTCTTTAAATCTGCATTATGCTCTGACACACTGCCATACAGCTAAGTCTAAATCATTCATTCATCCATTCAACAATATTTATTTTGGGGCTACTATATGCCAGACATTGTTCTAGGCATGTGGGATACAAAAATCAACAAGAAAAAAAGACACAGAAAAATCCTTGCCTCAGAGAGCTCACATCTTGCAGGGGAAGACAAATAATGAATAGAGATGGGGAATAATTAAATTATGTGGTATTTTAAAAGATGACAATGTGCTATAGGAAAACACAGAAGGTGACACAGAAGATCAGGAGGGCTGGGACTGGGAGGAATTGGCAATATTAGATAGGATGACCAGATAGCCCTCAGGGGAAATGCTGTGAAGCATGGAAATATCTGGAGAAAGAGAGCTTTTAACACAGAAAGACCCAATATACAGGACTTAAGCTGGGAGACAGCCTGGTTTGTTCCAGGAAGCAACGAACTCCCAGAAGGAAATAAAGTGGCAGACATGGAAAGGCCTGAGGGGAAATGATCTGGGTGGAAGACCCTGAGTCTGGAAAGAGTTGGAAAGAGTCTGAGAAAAAGCCAAAGGTCTGAGCGCAGAGGCCTTGTAGGCCACAGGGAGGATGCTGAATTTTATTCTATGTGTGGTGAGAAGCTATGGCAGATTTGTAAACAGCAGAATGACCTTATGTGCTTTAATTTTACAGGACGGTTATGACTGCTGAGTGCAAAACAGAATGTAGGGGCAAAAATGGAGGTAGGAGGCTCCTGAGGGGTCCAGAGCTAGATAAAATGTTGGTTTAGATCAGCAGTAGAGGACATGGTCAGTAGAGGCCGGTTGAGGGTTAAATTTTTATTTATTTATTTATTTTTAAGATTTTATTTATTTTTGAGAGAAAGAGAGCATGAGCTGGGGCGGGGGGAGTTTCAGAGGGAGATTCAAGCAGGTTCCCCGCTGAGCAGGGAGACTGACTCAGGGCTCCATCCCAGGACCCTGGGATCATGACCTGAGCCAAAGGCAGACAACTTAACAGACTGAGCCACCCAGGCTCCCCGAGGGTTACATTTTTAAAACAGAGTGAATAATATTTGATAATGAATTGAATGTCAGATATGAAGAATGAAGGATGGCTCCTAGGTTATTTCCCAAGCAACTAGGCAAATTGAGGTAATAATTACCAGGCAGGTTCTTATTTGTTTTCTGAAAGAAATCACCGCATAATTCTTTCCAAGTTTCACATGTGCATTAAAAATATAATGGAAATAAAGGTTTTGGCACATCATATCAGACATGAAACTACAGCTTAAATCAAGATATATATGTTTTTATTTAATATTTCTTTTCTGTGTTATATATAAATGCTAATTGAAAATTTAATGAATATTATCTATGAATCTACCAATACAGAGGACAGAAAAATCTGGAGATTAGTTTTGAATAATCTAACATCACTGTACTTTCTGCCTAATGAGAGTGAAAATGAGGTAACCAACACTACACACCTGCTATTAAACTGAAGAAAAGGCCATTTTATAAGCATTAAACTCCTGTGGTCTGCCAAATGTTCCTAGTCACTCACCTATTGGGAGGGTAATTACCATTTTAAGATTGCTAAAGCAATAGAATATGCCTTTACTTTCCTTCAGGCTGAAAATTTTTTTTTTTTAAAGATTTTATTTATTTGATAGAGAGACACAGCGAGAGAGGGAACACAAGCAGGGGGAGCGGGAGAGGGAGAAGCAGGCTTCCCACTGAGCAGGGAGCCCGATGCGGGGCTCGATTCCAGGACCCTGGGATCATGACCTGAGCCGAAGGCAAACGCTTAACGACTGAGCCACCCAGGCGCCCCCAGGCTGAAAATTTTTAAATGTTTTTAAAAGTTCACTTTCCAGGCTCCTTATTTGATTTATGGGAATTAAGGTGACATTACTGTATCACCTCAATCAAACCTGACAATAGTTTTCTTAATCTAATAAAAATGCCCCCCATAATAATAAGTTTATTTTGCTGTGAGGCATTTTTAATTGCATAGTGTGTGACTATAATTGAACTGTACCCATTTTTGGTTGACATTTTAATTATCCCATTAGCCAGAAAATAAATGTTATGAAACTTCGAAAAATAATTTTTGGTAGTTTAGAACTGTTTTTAGCCATTCTTACAAACATTCAATTAGACTTCTCCTGAAATCCTTTAAACATGGGAGAATTTTCTTCAAGTTAACTTCTTTTCTCAATACGTTTAGTATTTTCCCTTAAATATTAACTTCCCCCTTGGAGTTCTCAAGAAAAATGAAACCTTATTATATCTTTCTCTCATCCTTAATCTGATCTTTTTGGAATCTTTTCTGCCCTCGGTTTTGTACAAAAATACCCGTTTCACATGGTTCATAGAATCCCCAAACTTTTAAAGCTCACAGTTTTTGATCTTGGCTCTGTGGCTATGAAAAATGCATGAGAAATTTTATTATTATTTTGCAAAGAGGGCCAAAAGTAACAGAAAAGGACAGGTAAGCCCTGGACCTAAACAAATTTAAGGTTTTCACCTAAGAGAGAAGGGTAGCCCAGTGATACTCAGGAAGTAAGACTTAAATTTAGCTCTACTAAAATGTTTAATGCCCAGCAAGAGATTAATCAGACACAGAAAGGCAAAACTCATCAATGTAGAAATCTTAATGATTTCCAGGAGAATTGGGTGTATTGGGGATTGACTTGGGACTAACGTCCCCTTTGGGGAACAATACCCCAGCTCCACCTACCCTATGCTGTCGTATGTAAGACAAAGCAGGGAATGTTTCTTCGTGTCAAGGGTCGGAGGAGGGAGAACATTGTATCTATTTCACAAACTTTTGCATCGAAATTTACTTTAAACTTTTATTGGTGAAAAAGAAAAAAACCGACTTGAGCTAGTTTACATGTGGTGTTAGTCCCTCTGGACTGGGTGATGAGGGTAGTTGGCCAGAAGAAAATCAGTTAACGCACTGAGGTGACACCAGAGAAGGCTGGGATCTTACTCTCCTCCATGGATTCCTATGATTCTTAAGTCTTCTCCTCTTATACCCTAGATTTTAAGATTCAATCGTTAAAACTTTTTTTTTCTTTCTCTACTCTCTCTTAATATGTATTTCCAAAGATCTTTCACTGTGAGGCAAGACATCAGCAAAAGATTCATGTCACCCCAATATTAAAATGTACCCCAAATAAAAAATTGTGAAAATGTGAAGCATAGAAACATTTCAATCAGGCAACATAATATTGTGTATTAATGATTCCCAAATCTAAAATTTTATTCCCATCAAATTGCCTACTAGTCCTTTTCAGGTGTATATCCCATCTCTAAACCCTGTTTTCTCTCTTCTCTTACGATTTACAGAAATAGTAAATAAAGAGTGCTATCATTGCTCTCCAAGTCAGAGATACCCTTTAACCTCCACTTCCAATGCTCCATGTCCAGTCTGTCATCAACACTTTGATCTATGCCTCATATGTGTTCCTTTCTTTTTTTTCTAAGTTCTAGCCCTCATCACAGCATGCTTAGAGTATTGATGCACAATCTCAGTTTCACCTTGCCTCTAGGCAGAAGCAGGGAAGATATCATCATGGTAAGTAGTGTTCTTAAGTCAGATTTCCTTTTACTTCCCAGGTCCACCACTTAATATGTGTGTGTGGTTTTGGGCAAATTATTTTCTTCTTTTGATTCTTTTCCTCATCTAGAAACTAAGTATAAGAATAGTACTTCCCTCATGTAATTGTTATGATTATATGAAGGAATACATGGGAAGTGTTAGAACAACATCTGGAATTCTAGCAAGCATTCATAAGATATTAGTTACTAAGACATCACATTCCAATCCACTTGACCCAAATGTGTCAGCATCAGCCTTACTAAAATATCAGTTAATTCAGCCATTAACTATAAATGTATTTAGCAAATGAGTGTCTGGCTTTTTTCTTTTTTTTAAGACTTATGTTATTTATTTGAGAGACAGTGCAAGTGGAGGGAGGGGCAGAAAGAGAGAGGATCTCAGGCAGACTCCCCAGTGAGCACAGAGCCCAATATGGGGCTCAATCTCATGACCCCAAGATCATGACCTGAGCCAAAATCAAGAGTCCAAAGCCCAACTGACTGAGCCACCCAGGCACCTGAGTGTCTGTTTTATAGTAGGCATTGTTGGCAAATAAAACCATCAAATTCACCAACAAATAGATGGGGTAGGGGGAGATATGGATACTAAATAAGAAAATAAATATATGAACAAATAACTTATATTGTGACAATGGTTATGTTGTGATTAAGATAAAATCAGATGTGATGGACGTGGAGGTTGTAGCCACTTTAGACTGGGAGGTTAAAGTAAATGTCATAGAAGAGGTGACATGTGTCTTTTAAATAATATCACATAACTGGTATTGTGTCATAGGTAAGCTTTTGAGACTGGCTTTCACTCAGAATAATGCCTTTGAGATTCATCCAAGTTGTTATAATTTCTTATTTTAACTATAAAATATGTTTTAAAGAACTCAGGAGTTTTTACACAGATATTTACCATTTCTGTTGTTCTCCCTTCAGATGGTACAACTTTCCTTCTGGTATCATGTTCCTTCTTCTCTAAAGAATTTATTTTAGCAATTATTTTATACAATTTTTGCTAGCAACAACTTCTCTTAGTTTTCCTTCATCTAAATATGTTTTGATTTCACTTCCATTCTTGGGATGGGATATTTCTACTGAATATAGAATCCTGTGTTAACAATTCTCTTCCTGAAGCACTTTAAAATTTTTGCTCCACTTCCTTCTGAGCTCTGTAGTTTCTGAAAACCATTTGTCATTATTCCCTAAAAGTAATGGGTCGTTTCTCCTGGGTGCCATCAAGACTTTTTTCTTTGTATTTGGTTTTTAGCCATTTGATTAAGATGTGTCTAGGTTTCCCTGGGTTTATCATGTTTAAGAATTGTTGAACTCCTGGAATCTGTAGATTTATGTCTTTAGTCAAGTTTCACTGGTTTTCAGCCGTCATTTCTTAAAATACTTTTTAAACACCATATTCTTTCTCTTCTTCTGTGAGTCTAATGACATGAAGGTTATGTTCAATGTCAGTTTCATTTTCAAACATTTTCAGGGTTGCCCATCTCTGTGGCATATATGAGCCCCTTAGCTTGGTACATGGGTGGTCACTGGTGGTCCATCTGTTAGTTCTCAGTATCTTTTGTTATGTGTTTAGAATCAGATCCACAAATTCAGAGCTCAGGAGTGAACCCAAGAGTTTATAATGACTTTATGGTCTCCCCTTTCCAAGTCCTTTCCCTTTTTTGGTCCTTTAACAGAAAGCTGAGGTTTTAGGTACTCCACTCGCTGCACTCTTTCAGTAACTGTGTGCACATCCAGAACAATGGGCAGTGTGACAGAGAGAAGAAAAGCAATAGGTGTTCACTCAACCTTCTTAGAATCACAGCTTCTCCAATTAGAGAGGAAGATCTTCTTCCCTTTGAATTTTTAACACCTCCAGGCTCCTATTGCCACATATTCGTGCTGCTCATTCCACAGCCACTGTAAGTTTGTCTGGAGGCTAGAGTGTGAGAGAACTGAGAAAGAAAAACATGAGGGGATTCCCCCAACTTTCTCTGAATATTTGGAGACCTTTATTCCACTCTTCAGATGGAATAAGAGGGTTTCTCCTGGAACTCTGTCTGCACCTTGCTGCCCTCTTCTGGTGTTTGAGCTGTCTTACATTCAGGCCAGGGTATACCAGAGGAAAATGGGAAACCCTTTGCCAGTTTGGTGTATGTTGAATTCTGGTCTTCTTCCCCTGTCTGCCAGCCACTACTTATTTTTCGAACACTTCAAATGAATTCCGTTCCCTGAATTCTGTCCAGGTTTTAGAGCTATATCTGGTGAGATATACAAGGTAGAATCTACTTAACCCATCTTACCCCAAATCAGAATTCCCACTTTGCTCATTTTAGTAATTAATTTTCATATAATGTATCTATTTGCTGCTGACTTGGGTAAGTATTTCGTTTCTTAGTATAGCGATATAGAATGTGGCTACAGAAAAAGAATGCAGAGGGATCTAGTGGAACAAGTGGATCCTGGCTCCAAGAGCCAAAGTAATATGTAGGCTAAAAGCACTGGGTCAAAAAGCTAGACTATGAACTCTGTGTTCCGCATAGCAGGGGCTAACATATGTTCATTCTTGTGCACCCAGCACCCACTATAAAGTCACAGATGTGGTACCCATCAAACATTTGTTTCTTACTGGGTTGGTTCAAGAGAGGATAAAGAAATATCGAGGCAAAATGTACTGCTGGAATTCCTGGGATTTGCTTACTCAATCAGCAAATAATTGATATAATCATATTACTATCTATGGAACATTTGCACTTCTTAATCCTTTATGGGCAAAATTTATCCTAAAAAATTTGTCAAATAACTTGTTGAGACAGATATAGGTAGTTTGCATGTTTTTCTCTGATCTAAAAGTCTAGTGCTTATTTTTAAAGAAAATGGGATTTATTTTGGAAAACTTATATTTAACAAATACCTTTTGGCTTCTAAAGATGATGGTGTCTTTTGAATGATTACCCATCAGCCTTTTAATTCTACCTTCAAAAATTGAGCAAAAGCTTATTTATGGTTTCTGAATTGTCAGTGGCCTGTCATTGTTGAAGATGTGAACAAATTGTATTGCTATATGTACTTACAGCATTCTAACTAAGAAATGTAATAATCTTTTATCTAGCCCCATGTGCTTATTTTAGAAATGAAGAAATTAAGACTCATAAAGATTAAGGAACTTGCACAAGATTATATAGAATACTAGTAAAAGGAACAAGACTCAGAAGGCCTCTTGATCCTGCTCTAACTGTTCTATTCTTACTGTAGTCTCTTACCGTTGTTTGAACAGCTGTTACAATACCTGAGAGATGTGAACTAATTTTTACTTTTAGAAGGTAAAGATAGTTCTTTTATTTTACATTTTGGGAAAATGTCAGTGGTTTAGAAAAATGGGTTTTATTTTTGTCTCAAGATAACTGCAGCTCTAAGCATCATGTCTTCAAACTGCATATGAAGACATGAATGTGCTGGAGGACACACGATGCCAATTGATATGCTGTGATCTCTGTATCATCTACTAACTTTCTCCTCTCTTCTAAATCACCAGGTTATAATCACTTCCTTCCTTGGACTCCTAACACTTACACCTTTCTTTCTAAGTTTTTTGTCTGGAAAACATCATTACTCTAAGCTGAAACAAATCTCTGCCTTTTCCATTACTGTGCATTGGATCTTAGTTGTATATGGAAAGAAACATACCACCATGCCAACTCCAAAATGTCTATCTCCAGACTGGACTTCTCTCCTGAACTCCACATTAACAGAATTACAGACTACTGACATCTGCACCTCAATGTATAATAAATATCCCAATGTTAACATGCCCCTAACTAAGCTCTGGGTATTTTTCTCAAAACTTTACACTTGGTGTCCCTTTATTTTGAGTTGTTAAAATTTTTTATCCTTAATATTTCTATTATTTTTAATATTCCAGGTGAACGTTTCCCATTCTCTGGCTTTCCCATCTTTAAATATATTACCATAATTGTTCTACAATATGACTTGATCATTCCAGTATCTGAAATCTCAGCAGGTCTCTTTCTGATATGTGTGCTTCTGCTGAGCCTTGCTGTTTCCTGGTGTGTTTGAGCATATTTGTATACCACTCATTACTCTAGTTCAAAGCTACACACGAAGGCAGACCAGCTGGGTATAATGAAGCATTGGCTGATGTCGTCTCTTTAGTGGTTTCTAATCTTTAATCTTTAAGAAATTAGAGCAAGTCCCATACATCTGCCTATCTTCCTTTATTACGGTATTTGCAATTACAATAATCACTTATTCATCAACTATTTGGGAGAGCAAATGTGTTTCTTAATGTTTTGTTCTACAGCTGTTTTGCCACACAATATTTTAGGAATTGTCTATAAAAGCTTTTTTTCTTTTTTTGTAATAAAATTTTGCTGAAAAACACACAGGTGGGAAAAACAAAGTATATTTAGTATACTTTGCTTGAGATTTCTCCTCTCTTCATTTTGTTTACTCCAAGTCAATATAAAAGATACTACATCAAAAACTAATGATGTAATGTATGGTGATTAACATAACATAATAATAAAAAAACAGTGAAAAAAAAAAGACAGTACATAGTTAACTTCATTTTTATTCTCAATATACATAAACACTTAAGCATGTTTTCTAAAACTAACTGATATTTATTATAAAATATCCAGTGTCAAGACACGTAAGAACTGAATAAGTAAAAATACTAACAACATTCTTGGTTGGGAAAACTCAACTTTGAAATCTGTAAATTCTCAAAAACTGTACCTGAAAATTTTATGTGTTACCAATCAATATCCCATGAGATAGTATTTCAGAGCTTGACAATATGACTCTAAAATTCACTTTAAAAAATGACTGATAAAAAGAGAAGAAATTTTTTTGTTTTGTTTTTTAAGGTTTTATTTATTTGACAGAGAGAGAGAGTGAGAGAGCACAAGCAGGGGAAGTGGCAGAGGGAGAAGAAGAAGCAAACTGCCTGCATGGGGCTCCCTGCTCAGCAGAGATTCTGCTTCTCCCTCTGCCCCTCCCCCTGCTCCCAATGTGGGGCTCCATCCCAGGACCCTGAGCTCATGACCTGACCAGAAGGCAGCCGCTTAGCTGACTGAGCCACCCAGGCACCCCAAAGAGAAGAAATGTTGAAAAAAAATAAAGTTAAAGAAATTTGTCCAAACAGATGGTAATATATATTCCTAAACCAGAAATAGATAAATCAGTGCATGAAATAAAAAGTCCAGGAACAAAGTTAGTAGATGATACAGAGATCACAGCATATCAATGGTGAAAATAATTGATTATTTAATTAT
The DNA here is from genome assembly GCF_002201575.2 of Neomonachus schauinslandi. Lineage (NCBI taxonomy): Eukaryota > Metazoa > Chordata > Mammalia > Carnivora > Phocidae > Neomonachus > Neomonachus schauinslandi. The sequence continues at coordinate 103,026,747 of NC_058404.1, forward strand.
TGGTATTTGGAAACTAACCACTTGGAAAAAAATTAAATAATCCAAATACTTACTATATACATTACTATAAATTCCAGAGTAATAATAATTGAAAGTAATAAATATGGTATGATGCGAGAGTGGTGCCCTACAAACTTTTGTAATGTGGCAGCCTGGGAATAAGAGATTACAAAAATGCTAGAAAAATACATGGGCAAGTGATTAGCTAATCTTAGAGCAAAGATAATGCCGGGAAAATGACTTTACTGTGTAAAATTTTAACATTAGATAATGAAAAACACAAAAATTGAAAACATTTGGGGCACCTGAGCGGCTCAGTCAGTTAAGCGTCAACTCTTGATTTCAGCTCAGGTCACGATCTCAGGTCCTGAGATTGAGCCAGCATTGGGCTCTGCGCTCAGTGGGGAATCTGCTTGAGGATTCTCTCCCTTCCTCTGCCCCTCCCCCCCCACTCATGCAAGCTCTCTAAAATAAATAAACGTTTTTAAAAAACTGAAAACATTTAAAGATAAATGATAAACTAAGAAAACACATTTTTCAACATATTTACCAGACAAAATATTTATATACCAAGTTTAAAGTTTCTATAAAACCTCAAATAAAAAAGATGCACATCTTCCCAATAATAACGGAAGTATAAGATAAGAATATATTTACAAAGAAATAATATAAGCAACAAATATTATGTAAAAAAATTATTTACCCTCATTATTAATAAAGAAATGCTTAATAAGATACTTTTCCATCATAAAATTGGCAAGTATAAAATAATTATTTGCAATACTAAAACTGGTGACCTTTTAGAGAAAATAGTCAATCTTATAAATTATTATTGAGTAAATTGTGCTATTTTTCTGACTTTAAAAATCTTGTTTCATCTTTAACCTATCAATTTCACATCTAGAAATTTGTTCAAAAAATTTTTTTTAATTTTCTGCATTTATATTTAACTATGATAAATAATTTTAAAGCAACCTAAATACACAATATATTCAGCAAATAAAATACACAATATATTCAACTGGATCCCTGCATGAATATATGTTGTATACTAATTTTTATCACTAAGAAATATGTTTAACTATTATCAAATAAAATAGGTTGCTGGGCAGTATAGTTTGTCTTTATACATATGCCTGTCTGATTAATTGTAAGAGTAGGATAGAACTGGGTAGCAGGGGAATCTAATAAACCTGGTAGCAAACCTGAAGGGGCCACTTGCTAGGTATATGAACATATTCCATGGCAATAAAATTCTACTCCTTTGAAATCTAATACACACAAATTTCAGGAAACATTTATAAGAAAGTTCGCAGCAGTGTTGTTCCCGATAGCCCCATCCATAATAGAATGGGTAGAAAAACGAAGCACATTCACATAACAAGGAAAGTAAACAGAATACAGCTACACAACAAGTATAACTCTCATAAACATAATATTGGGCAGAAGAAACATGACACATGCATACAGTATGAGTCTATTTATATAAAGCTTAAAAATCTAGTAAAGCAAAACTATCTTATTTAGGCAAACAAGCATATGTGAAAAAAAAACTATGAAGAAAAATAGCAAGGAAACAATTATCACATAAGGATAGTAGTTACCTCTAGAGCAGAGGTAAGAGGGTATAACCAATAATCCCACGGCCTCTGGCCTGCTCACAGTGTTCTATTTCTTGACTTCGGTGAAGAGGGAGGTAAGTGCATGGGAGATCACATTATAATAATTTACTTATTCACATATTTATATCTTTATGCTTTACATGTATTATATTTCACAGTAAAATAAGGATTTTTAGAAGCTGGCATTTGTTTCTGTATCAGAAGCATCCAGGTCCTTTGATCATCGGATTAATGAGCTATAACATATGATGAGGTAAGGAGGAAGGACATGATCCCCGCAGCGTCTATCACTCCATTCTGAGCCACTGCTCACCCACTCGATTTGTCTCCCATTGTAGAGAATATACTTGAGTTTTTCCAGGAGCGGGATGCATTTTGCTGCACCGTGCCTACTCCTTAGCCTTGTCGCCATAGGGATTAACATGAAGCATTTATAAAGCAGTTGGCCAGGTTTGCATGCCATCACTTCACAGGGCCAGATGTGGCCTGAACCCATGACCTTGTTAGTACCTAAAGTAAATAACTGGAGGAACCAACTCGAGCAAGTCCTAAAAAGAATGGTAAGTGAATAAAAAAACATAAGGAATGTAGGAATGCCCTTTAAAGTAACTAATTAAAACATCTATTAGTTCTAGAATGAAAAATAGATGAACAGAGTCAAGGCAGACAATTCTTATACGGAGTTAGACTATAATATCAAGTTTTATCTTTCCTCTGAGCAAAAGAAAGAAAAGAAAAACGAAAAACAGGTTAAGCATCATCTTTATATGTGAGATACAGTACATTTTTATTATTACCCTCCATACAAGACACATAGTTGACTATAGCTAATGGCACTTAAAAATTATTTTTCTAATATCCAGAAATGAAGAAAAACAAATAGGAATACTAGTAACTATATTTCATAGAAGAATAACTGTTGACAAACAGAATCTAGATGACATATTCACATTTTTTAAAATTAACAGTTAAACTTTTAAGAAAGTAGAAAATGCATGCAAAAGAATATAAATAACATACTAAATATTTTATACCAACTGTTATTTAAGTTCCAAAATGCTGCTATAATTAAATTTGAGAATAAGCATTATAATTTCCTCAATAACTTAATATGTAAAATTAGCTACCTCTGGAAAGTGTGCTTGCTTATATAAAATATTAGAATCGTTTTTACTTTTCAGCTTTATTATATAAAATTATGACTAAACCTCTTGAAGACATTTTCTTAAATGGAAAATTTCAAAACTTAAAACAAATTGCTGCTTCTAACACACTTTACACTTATATTTTCTTCAGGTTTCATTGACCATTGGCCAAATTTCTATCCATTTCTATCTACCCAATTTCAAAATGCTGAGTCTCTTTTGTATTTGTACATTGTTATAAAAATAGAAATTTTTTTCTGAGTTGAAATTATTTAAACATAATTTGCTTTAGTGCTTGCCTTAGTTTAGCTTTCAGCTCCCCCCACCCTTCCTGATGCAAAAATGATGAAAGGTAGAATGACCCTGAGAATGCATCCCATCTCTTTAAGTCTAAATATTCAGGAATGGACAATGTTTCTTTTCAAGGCAATGACCCTTCCTGATTTATTAGCTTCTCCTTCTGGATTTATCCATGTGGGAAAACACTGCCAAAGCTCATTTGTCTTTTCCTGCCTGTATCTTTATGTCATGACATTGAGGTACTTTGTTCTGCAAAAGTATTTTTAAAAGGTGACAAGCCTTTCCCTGCGGAACATTTAAATAATAATAAAAACCACTTTTAATTAGGATCTGGAATAACTGCTAAGAAGAAAGTGGGAATGGAGCATAGCTTTCCACAGCTCCCACATAGTAGATGGATTTTATGTTTCTTGTCTATACTTGAACATAGCTCTGCTGTATCAAAGTTGTTTTTCTTTAAGAATATTCATATCCAGCTCTCTCTTTCTTTGTAAGGCTGAACATTTTCTTTATTAAGGATTCTAAGGATATTTCACTGCTCCTAGTACTATTTACCAAAACATCTCCATTTCATCTCTCAAACGCATTGTTCCTCTCAATATTCAACTTAGAACATCAAGAAAAAAGAATAGTGGGGCACCTGGGTGGCTCAGTCGGTTAAGCATCTGACTCTTGGTCTCAGCTAGGGTCTTGATCTTAGGGCTGTGAGTTCAAGCCCCACGTTGGGCTCCATGCTGGATGTGGAGCCTACTTAAAAAAAAATAGTAAGATGATTTTTATCATCCTAATATTTGAAGCAATGTCTTACTATATGTCTAGTTAAACATTTAGAATATTTTTTTGGGAGAAATAAAATAAGATTATATAATCCACGTTAATCATTTTATAGAATAGAAAACCAAAGCCAAGAAACAAAGTGGAAAATTCAGTATGGTGTTAGTGGACAATACTAAATCTCTTTGGTTTTCCACCGTAGTACACTCATTTAATGAGTATTAATCTAAGGCTGTTTAACAATTTTTAGTTTCAAAATAATAATAAAGACAAAAGAACTTAAAAATAATTTAGACTGGTGAAATTCAGGAAAAAAATCATGACCAAATGTTTGCCATACTATCTATAAATTAGTGTCATGGACAACCTTACCCAAACATATGATTTTTCTTTACAAATAAGATTTCTTCACCAGAAAAAAAAAAAAAAAGTTCCTTATCTCCTCTTATTCTCTCCTCCTGTATATATCATATGTACCAAGCACAAAAAGGAATGCAAATGACATCTCATCTATGAAGTCTTCCCAAGACTTCCCAAGAACACCTTGAGGTTCACATTCTATACTTTCATCTAGCCATACTGTACTGCAATTATTGGTTCATATTCCAGTCTTCTCTATCTAAAATATGAGTTCCCCCAGAGTAGAAAATATGGCATTCATTTTTATATCTATGGTGTTAGCACCATGGTGATTATTCAGTTAGTATTTACTAAGTGAATCAATATATGAATGATTGCCTCATGGTAATTTTCCTAAGTATTCTTGAACTTCCTATACACACACACACACACACACACATATATATATATTATGTTATATATATATTTCATATTCTTTTCAAGACACTCTCAGTGTGAATTAATCCACCTACCTAGCTTTTAGAACAATAAACCATCTATTTTCCCTCCCCCACTCCGCTGAACATAACCATGATTTCAGCCTTCAAAGAGGATTATTATAAGGCATTCACTTAGTAATTACACTTTAGCAAGCTATGGAATTTCAAATAGAGATATATTTAGGTTCACTATCCCCTTTATTATGCTGTCAAATTATTTCCAGTATGTTTCAAAGCCTAATAAAAGGCATTAATTGATATTCTGATGGCTTAAAAGGAATGAATGTAGCCTTCAAAATTTTAATGAACTACCAGGGAATAACAAAGGTCCAAAGGAAAAATATGTAGAATCAATATTAACAACAACAACCAATAAAATGTTTTATCCAGTTGGAGTTTCACAACATAAGAGAGATATGAAGAATTTAGAAAGGGTACAAAAAGGTATCATAATTCCAAAAGTTAAGAAAGGAAAACCTGGGATGAAGAAGGGAACTGTAAAAATGGGAAATATGCCTAGATATTTCCTTTTTCCAACACATACGGAACTAAAGAATATGATATCAAGAGGAATTATTTAGGTATCCTGAAGATTATGGGAGTAGGGGAGGGTGTTCACAGTTTATTAATTTCTGTAACTTTCAAAATATCAAATGAACATTTGTTACTTTTATAATCATATGAAAATAAAATAAATAACTACAGAAAATGTTCCATACTCCTAGTTCTTAAGCATTGAAACATTTTACTGCAAGAGGTTCTGAAATATCCATCCCTGGAGATTATTAGAAATAGGATAGAGACAGATTAGTTTGGAACAGGTCAAGTAAAACTTACTTAAATGGTGACCTCTACATCTGCCTTCCATTCCGTAATGTCTATGATTGATCCTGAGTGTTGTTTGAGACAGAAAAATTGCTATTTTTAAAGAAACATAATCTAGCATGCAATAGAAATAGATTTTTGTTTGGGGAACTTGTAAAATCCTTAAATTCATATTTTCCTACATTATCAAATAAATCTTTTTCCTTTTGTTTTCTGAGATTTCTTTAAATTTCAGATCTTTCCCTCTTTCCTTTCCATTAAATGATCCTTTAGAGGAAATTCAGAAAAAAATATCATAACACCACAACAATTGATTATTTACTGCAAATCCCTATAAGGTACGAGTATAACCAGAGAATGGATAAATGGTCTGAGCCGCACATTAACCTAAATTTATAACACTGTGCATAAGAAACTATATCATGAACCAAAGAAATCAAAGATTTCTCAATACTCCAAAACCATTACCCAATAATAATACATATAAGAACAATAATAATACATACAACATCTGGTACATTTATATATCAAATATCTCGAAATTACTGACATTTGACTGTTTTGACCTAAATAAAATTCAATCTCATGTGATTCAATGTAAGGCATGGTTATTTCAAAAATCACAAAAATGAATTATTATTATTATGTAATACCATATATGATGAAATAAATAGCCTTAGATAAATACTATTCAGATATGAAATGGGAACTTTCTGTTTCATTCCTTTTAGCTATTTTGATTTGGAAATTTTGTTTTTACTTTTCTATAACTATGTTAATCAAACGTGCTTTCTGATAGATCCTTAAAAGGAAGTAGGCTAGAAAGAGAATGGAAAGAATTTCATGATGGATAGAGATGGATATGAAAAATTTTTAAAAAGCACCAAAAAAAATTAAATAAACCAGGCAAAATGTAGTTTTCATTGATAAGGAACTTGCATATCATACTACATAATTTTGTTTTATTTTTTTTTTTAAGATTTTATTTATTTGACAGAAAGAGACACAGCGAGAGAGGGAACACAAGCAGGGGGAGTGGGAGAGGGAGAAGCAGGCTCCCCGCAGGGCAGGGAGCCCTATGCGGGGCTCGATCCTAGGACCCCAGGATCATGACCTGAGCCGAAGTTAGACGCCCAACAACTGAGCCATACTACATAATTTTAGTTTAAAACTTCAAATGAACCTTGGTTCAAGTGTTACTTTTCTAGTTATTTTCAGGTCTATTATATGACTGATACAAATATATATTGGTCGAAACAATACATGCTTGCATTCATATAAGGATATCAGTCAATGATTTTTGCTGCGTTTTCTTTATTTCATATATATGTTCTGAAGTTTCTAGCTTTAGTTGATAAAATCCCCAAACTAGAGCACTGAAGGTATTTCTCTCAAGATGAACAGAATCAATCCTAAAATCATTAGGTAATAAATAGATTTTAAGATCTAGAAAAGGTATTCTAAATGAAAATTCTGGGAAAGTAACACTAAGATATATTATTAATTCATTATATATTTAATGTATTTTTGAAGATTGATTGATTGATTTTGAAGAGAGAAAAGGGAGTGGCAGAGGGAGAGAGAGAACCCTCAAGCAGGGAGCCCGAGACCCAGAGCTGGATCCCAGGATCCTGAGATCATGACCTGAGCTGAAATCAAGAGCCAGCCACTTAACTGACTGGGCCACCCAGGCGCCTCTATTTAATGTATTTTAAATATCCAACACAATCCCCCCTACATTGGCAAGCAATATTTATAGATAATGTTATTCCACCTTTGATTCATAAGGAGGTACACACTATCCTCCACTTTGTATTGAAAGCCTTCAGCCCAAGCAAATTCCATATTGAGGGTACTCATTTTATTTATAGAAAGAATATTTCTATCTCATCTAGGAGTCTGATTTCAATTACACCTGATCAGCTTCCTGCATCTATGGTTCTTTCTGCCAAAAGAGAGTATCTCAGAACATTTTGGCAAGATTTATACACCAAATCAATCCCTGCCAGCACTTCTCAAACTGAAGTCATAAAGCCATTTGTTGATGTTTAAATCTCCAAAAGCTCAGGGTGGATGGGATACTAAATGAAACTGGATAGAGGGAATATTGCACATCCCTCTGTCTTTTAACCAGCTCACCTTTGTAACAAAGGCTGGGCACTCTATTCAATATTCCTTTTGATTTCCAACCTCTGTTATGTTTTCCTTTCTTTTCCATGTGTGTTAAAAAAAGTCAAAATTCTTCTTCTGTCAATTCTAAATCATTAATTCTGATTTCATGCCCTCATTTGTAACATTATTATTCCTGACACCTTGATACAACCTAATTCTTTCTCTTTATAGAAATGGCTGAAATCAGTCTTTCACCAATTACAACAGGGCAAAGATGATGCCCAATTTTCACTACTAAGCCAGAAATAAGCTAACTACTTAATTAAACTTGTCTCGTGTGTGTGTATGTGTGTGTGTGAGAGAGAGAGAGAGAGGGAAGGAGAGAGGCGGGAGAGAAGGAGGAGGAAGGTGGAGGAGGAGGGGCAGGGGGAGGAGGTGAAGGAAGATAGAGGAGAGGGAGGAAGAGAAGGGAGGAAGGAAATCTGTAGGCAGATTCTTGTTTATTTGTATGTTGTATATCCAAAGAAACCTAAATTAATGAATTATCTGAGACCAAAACTCCTTTATACAAAGAAAAGACTTTATGTAAAGTCATACAAAGTTACACAATACCAACCACAACGAGCAAACAAATCATAAAACTTGAAAACTGTTTGTAGCAGCTACGACACCAGAAATACTTCAGTGAGGACCTTTTATTTATCTCCTGCCTAAGTGAATATTGAATATACAATTTGTGCATGCTTGGAAAGCCTCTGAAAGTTTATTTAGCTTCCAGCCTTCTCTTTCAGTGTCCTTCCTCCTTTCCTAACATCGCAGCCCTCGAGGACCCCAGTGCCCTCTTGTTCTCTTACTCTCTCCTGACCTTCCAGTATCGATTTATAGATGAGGACATGGCACATTTATAAGATGAACAAAAGTTATTCACAATAAGATGTTCCATGAACCAGACATTTGTCATTTGAGCCTTCTAATTCTCCTCACAGAAAAGAAAGATTGCTTATTTGTTTGTCTCTGCTCCTCACGTTTCTTTGAAAAAAAAAAAAAATTCTGCTGAGTCTCAAGCTAGAAGGTGAAGATACCTGGGCTTAGCTGGGCTGAAGAGAAAAAAAGAAAGTTCATCATTTAGAACAGCATTTCTCAAACCGAAATCATTTGAATGAGAATTATCTGGAATCTTTGTGAAAATGCAGACCCCTGGGCTACATCCCATACCCACTGAGTCCTAACCTCTGCTGGAATGGCACAAGAACCCCCACATGGCCCAAACACGCAGGTGATTCTCACATCCTGAACACCAAGAATTACTACCTGTGAATGACAATTCAACTTCTATTCGTGTAAAAAGACAATGTCACAGCTAAAGCTATTTTTTCTAAAATGAACTTCTCCTAAGATTTGTCTTTAATTTTTCTTCATTATGCCATTTCTGTTTTATTTTCTGCAGTGTATTATTTAATGCAGGAAAATTGTTACCACAATCCTCTTTAAATTAAAAAAAAAAAAAAGCCCCCACTGGGCTGGTTTTACAACTAAAGAATGATGTCACTGGCATCTCTTTCAGCATCTCTGATCGCAACATGTAAAACAAATTAATTTAATGAAAACAAAGACCATCAAAGGGATTGTAAATTAATTTTCTCTTCACTAAAATGAACAGCAGGAGAAAAGATTTTTTCTGTGATTAAAAATAACATCATGCTGTCTTCCACAAAATAACATCCCCCAAAGTAATTCTATTTAAATTTTTTAAAATTTAGTCCTTTGTCTTTAAAACTACATTATTTCAGGGCCGCCTGGGTGGTGCAGTCAGTTGAGCAGCTGAGTCTTGGTTTCATCTCAGGTCATGATCTCAGGGTCCTGAGATCGAGCCCCAAGTCATGCTCTGCACTCAGCGTGGAGTCTGCTTAAGATTCTCTTCTCCCTCTGCCTCTGTCCCTCCCCCCCGCCACACACACATACATGTGCTCTTTCTTTCTCTCTCAAATAAATAAATAAAATCTTTTTTTAAAACTACATTATTTCAAAGATTTTTTTTCTTTTTTTAAAAAGATAAAGTTAAATATTGTTAGTTACATCATCTGGTGCCGAAAGTTGGAGGAATTAATGGGCTACTTGACTTTCTGCTATGACATTTTTCAATTTTAGGGTAGATCACTTTATTGTAATTAATGCTTTAACATAAAAAGCTGTTTTTTTCAGGGTTTTTTTTTTAGTTTTCTTTTTTTTCCCTGCTGCCTGACTTCCTTTTTTACCTCAGATGTAGTCTTCCAATTGTTTTGATCTGTCTGTCTTAACTGAAGTGCCCCTAGAATATATAGCTATCCTTGGCTGTCCATTCATATTTAAAAGTAAAGCACTAAAGCTGACTGGAACCTTTATGTTTAGAGGTAGTAATTGTTAACTTGAGGCTTCACTATAAGGTCTTTATGTGACAAACCATATTTTCACTTTTATTTTGGGGATAGTTCTATGTCAATATCTAGATGTAGTTTCTCTGTGACCTTTTAGAGCAGAAGCCTAGTTTCTCTTACTCTAGGGGAGATAGACCATATATTCCAGATATTCTGCTGATATCCTGGAATTTGAATAGTAGGAGAAAGAGTATCTTGCAGATTGGCTCTTAACTACCATTTTTAGAGATGTCACCCCTACCTGTGGCTAATGTTTCCCGACCAGCCAATGTGATGAAACTAATGTTTCCTTGACCAGCCACGCTGATGATAGCCACTCACTATCACATCATGTTATGTTTAATCCTCTGCATAATTCTCATCGGTAATATTTTTCTTGTTTACTTAACTATTTCTTTATTTTATCTCTATCCCCTTCTAGAATGAGACCTGAGCCATCCATCATCTGTTTTATTCACTGCCTAGTACATAGTAAGTAACTAACAAATATCCATTGGATGAATAAATGAATCTGTAAGTAAATAAGATCTAAATTTTCTAGCAGCAAATTTCTCCAAAAAAAATGCAGATTGGGGGATAACTGGGAGAGAGGACAGAACTGCATGACTCTCCAGCTGGATCTCCTGTCTCCTCCATTCCAAACACAGTTTTTAAAACCTATGTCCACATTTTTAGCCCAGCATCTCAACCACACTGTCTGGGGGTGTTTGAGGCCTCCAGATTCTGAGTCTTTGTTGATACTCGGTGCACAAATTGGTGTATTCTCATGGCTTTCTACTCTACACCGCTATGTTAGCTGCCACTCCTCTATCAGCTCTGGCTACTGCTTTTCTCTAAGTCCTGAGGAGTTTATACTTTTTATCCCTGCTATGTTATTTAAGCTGAAGAAGGACAGATGATCTAAATAATTGAGGTCTCTCTCTCATGCTTACTTAAAACCAGACCATTTTAATATTAAAACTGTTTTATTTTCCTTCTTTTCCCTTGCCTCACTATAATGAGTGATTCCTTTCCCATTTGTTCACCTCTCTATATTCAGAATGATCTTTTAAAATTGCAAATATATTTATTGCAGACTCCTTACCCTCTTAAAATATTTCAATGGCTTTGCATTACTTTAAGGATGAGGATGAAAATTCTCCATATAAAACAGCTCTGCATTATGCAGCCTGCCTCTCTAGGCTCAGCTCTCATCATCCAGTACGGCTAAGCAGGGGTTTTTTTAGGCCCCCACGTGACCAGTCTCCCCTCTGCTGTAAGACCTTCTGCACGTACTTTTAGCCCTACTTCAACTATCACTTCCTCCGACTATCCTTCCCTGCCTTCCAGACTAGGTACACTCTATCACAATATCATTATCATTGAACTGTTGTTGTAAGTATAATAGCACCTATCAAGTGGGTTTTTAATTGTATGCTTTTCATCATGCAATTATTTCATTACAACTAGTGAGAGAGAAATGTTAACCTCCATGAAGGCATTAATGTATGCCCACAGCCTAGCCCGGTCTTTGGCATGATATAGGTTCTCAGTAAATATTTTCTGAATAAATAAATGAAATCACAAAGTGCTATGAAAAGACAGGAGGCAAGCCTACAGAGCAGAGAGATCTTTGTCCTTTCGATTCTTAGGTTGCTTATTGGCTTCGGGCATGATTATCCTGCCCTAGCCTTGGCCTGCACGAAAATCTGGAAGCTTTATACATAATGTTACCAGTGACTTGTGTTTTTTGATATTTACTCTCCTTACATTTGATTCAAAATAGGCACAGATTTTAAAATTCTAATATTAGATCTGTTCTCTTGTGGTAACTGCCAACCAAAGAAAACTAGTCGTGAATCTGCATTGTGCAAATCTATCATTTCCACTATTATGTCACTGCACCATTGGTCTCTCAAGAAAAGGCTTCTTATTCTCGTAATTCCTGAAAGTTCTAAAAAATGGGTCTGAAGTGGCCATGTCAGATATTTAATAATAGTGGATTAATTCTCATCCTAAAAGAAATATAAATTCTATTTTGTTTCATAATTGGAAACAGAAATCAAGTCTGCTCCAGTGTATCATAGGAATTCACATCCTCACATCAGGCTGTCAACAGTCTCACACTTTGTGTATCAGATTTTGTGAAAGCATGGACGATAAGAATCCTTATTAAGTTATGAGTTAATTACAGCATTAAAAAATGAACCAGGATAAACTGACCTTACTCAGGGCAAATATAAAGAAAGCATCTATAATTGCGGCACATAATTAATTAATTATTAATTAATAACTCTGGGTTTTCATTGTTGTCAACTGTGTAAGGAAAATGAGTAGAAGGCACTTGGTTGACACTTAGGAACACTCTTTCTCCTTTACCTCATCCTTCAGTGATCCATCCATGAATCAAGCAGGTAAACGCTAAGGAAAAGTCACTGGATATATTCTTAAGGCCATAATTTTGTGGAAAATGCTTTTTCTTTTTCTTTACACAGATAAAAATGCAGATAAGAGAGATATTAAGTCCTCAGATTTGAAATTTGAAAACCTCATCAAAGAAGGTAATTTTCTTACAGTGAAGATTTTGTACATTCAAGTGTTTATTACTATATTATATAAGATAGAGCCAAGAAGGAAAAAGGTAGCTATGAAAACCTCATAAAGGACTCTTGTTTTCTTGGTTTCTATTTATTATCTGCCATTTCCTAAGGAAGAAATGAGTTGAACAGAGAAGCAAACTTGTTGAAGGAGGTGTCTGGTTTTAGCTACTTACCTGGTTTTTAATTGCTAATTTATTTTTAAAATTAACAGAGCCATGCTTGAGGTGATTATCTTCAGAATGTTTCCTTAATTACATGGCAATCTTTCTTAGATCTTGACTTGAAGATAGCAATGTGTAACTTGTCTTTAGTGTTAGTCTGATGTTCAGACTTTGCTTATTTTATTAGTACATGATAATGCTCTTCTTTTGTGTGACAGAAACCTTGAGTCCATTACAAGACACATGGTTAATAAGTTAATAATAGGATCACTTGGGAATAATACTCAATGCTGAAGCTTTCTATTTTCCTAATGTAAATCATGTACTTGGCATGCCTGCATGTAATCAGCCCATGATCAGATAAGAAACGAACAAACACTTCATCTGAAAGCTCATTTTCGTGCCATAGATGTATTCCTGTAATGCTCATGGCCTGATTTGAACCTCCAGCTATGAAATGACAAAAGATCATGAAGGTAGATTTCTTTGTTTAGCTTTGATATTTTGCAGAATGTATCACTTTCACAATCATAAGAGAAACATAAACTGCATTTGATTTGTGAGTTTACACTACAGCTAAATAGGAACGTGGTTCTGGAGTTCACTAGGGACTTGCAGGCCACTCCGTCATTCTCCTTTTGCCATCTGACATCTTAAAGGAAAGACAAAGTGGAGGTAAAAGAAATTACTACAAGGTGAGTATCAAATGCTGTTAACTCTCAAGGAAGGTGAAATATTACTTCCATGCAGATTTTTCTGATAGTACTCTGTCTTTCTAGGAACACAGCATTTGATCAGGTAACCTGACTGGTTCGGTGTGCCCCTCCAGTGATATTTTACCCGAATGCAGTGCACAGCAAGGAAACTAATTAACTTTGACTTCACTGCATCTATCCCCAGAAGACTCAGCTCTCTTGCTGTGTGGGTAGAATAATCGAGGAAAAATAAAACTTCCCCGAAGAGAAGAACTTCTCGTTCTATTACTATAAAACATGGAAGTGGAATAAGTTGTTAACCTTGGAAAGTAATGAACTGCAAACTCTTTCCATCTGTTTACTTAGTAAGGAAGGCAGGTGACCTCACCCTCACTGCCAGAGATGATTAGCTCTTTTTGCTCTGGCTTCTGCAGTATGCAGGACTGCTCATCTGTCAACAGCTTCACACACCAGGCCTGTCTGTGCCTATCCTCGCCAAAAGATGGGCAAGTCAACTAAGATGCCCAAAGCTGCAAACAGTAGTGAGCTAATGTCAACTAACCAGGCAGCTTTGTTACATGTTTCCCAAACACGCTCAGGGGAGGACATGAGAATTTAAAGCTCCCGGTCACAAGACCCAGGCACTGCATCTCCAGCTCAGAGCCTGAAATGTCATCCCCAATCAATCAGTTGTTAGGGATCACCAAATATTTCTGTAGCTTTTATATTCAGAATTGGCTAGAGTTGAGTATCACTTGAAGAAACCAGAGCTAATCACACATTCCATCAATATCATTTTTGCAAGTGAAATAACCAGTGGATAAACTTTGTCATGGGTGGCCAAAGTCTTGTTAATTGGACAGAGCACCTAGATGTTGGGTAGAAGATAATTTTCCTAAATTAGAAGCAGTTTTATAAAATTAAAACCAACTTTGTAAAAAAAAAAAAAAAAAACTTCTGAAAAGCTCTGATCTCTTTTCACCAAGTCCCATGAATTGCAGGACTTTCTAGAATTGTTAATTTAAGATAATAAGAAAGGTTTGTGCACCTGATGGCTTTGATTTACTTTTTAGGCTACGAGTAAAATGTATACAAAACAAACCCACCACCCACATTCAGAATGATCGACAAAAATGAATACAGAAACCAAAGGGATTTCTAAAGGATAAAAAAAAATTACCCTGCATGTTTTGAAAACATTAAAACTTTTTTAATTGTTAGGCATTCTTTTTTTTTTTTTTTTCTTTTTTTTAAAGATTTATTTATTCATTTGAGAGAGCGAGAATGAGAGAGAGTACATGAGAGGGGGGAGGGTCAGAGGGAGAAGCAGGCTCCTCACTGAGCAGGGAGCCCGATGCGGGACTCGATCCCGGGACTCCAGGATCATGACCTGAGCCGAAGGCAGTTGCTTAACCAACTGAGCCACCCAGGCGCCCATTGTTAGGCATTCTTATTTGAGACCGTCAATAACTTTTGATGATCAATTCTGACTTGACGACAGTTAGGAGGTTAGCAATTTTTTGTCTCAAACATTCTGAAGCTCCTGAAGAAAGATGTGAGATCTCCCCATGGTAACTTCAAGTTCCACGATTTAGGTTAAATCACAATACATGAGAATAAGCAAAATGCTTTTGATACTGCTGCTCCTCAAAGTCAAATTGCAAGGAAGGCTGCCATTAAAATTCTGCTTGATCCACATGTCAGCTCTTCCTTCATGGCTTAAACATAAAACAAGTTTTTGGCCTTCAAAGAATATCGAACAAAAACACCATATGTCTTTGACATTTCATGCTCAATAGACGATGTTTTCTGTTTTTCTGTTCTTAATTTTGACAACATTTGCTTATTTGAGGCATGGTACTCACGGGAACCACATTCTTTTGCTTTTGCTCACAACACCAAGGACCCAATTAATTAACATAGTAGATAAAATGGAAATCGATGCTGGCAATACATAACTTAAACACAGTTACAGGATATGTTAACTTCCAGAGACAAAACTTGAAGAAAAGCCATGAGAAGTTTTGGCGATCTGCCTCCTTTGGAGATGTGGCAAGGAATCTAACACATTCCAAATATATTCTTTCATTCAAGTATTTAAATTTAAATTCTGGGCTCTCGAGTCGAATGTTTTAAAGGAATGTTCCTGTGGACTCTGGGGTGGGCTTCATCCCCCCAAATGTTGGGGGTACAGCCAGTTCATCGGGGCATAGTGGCGGATACAACAGTGCTCTGGTAACAATGCCGTCTACTAGCTGAGGGAATATCTGTGGTCCCACGCTTTTGCCTCCATTCGCTCATAAAAGAGGGCAATCTATACTCCGTGCCCTCAAGATGGGGTTGCTAAAGGATTGGGGGGAAGGGGGAGGATAGTGTCAATTTTTAGCTTTTGAGTTTCAAATTGACTTTGGAAATACATAGTGGGGCAGTAGTTTTAAAGAAAAAGCTTTTCAATCTCAAAAGGCCAGATGCTGAAGGAATCAAAGCCCAAAGCTAATGCCAAAAAGAACATATTTGGAAGAACACATGAGATATAAGAGCAGACTTTTGCTATTCAGTGATTAAAAAAAGAATCCCTCTGAACTGGAGGTGAAGCTGAATTTGAGGAGAAATGTGAGAGGATGATGTGGGCTCTGAGAAGAGGCAGGGAGCACAGGGCAACAGAGCCCTATATAGGTTTGGGGTCCAAAAGTAGGTGCCTCACTTCCCATTATGAGCCCTGGAGGTGGCAGACTTGCAAGACTCCCACCCCACTACAGTGTGTAAGCTTGCGTACAGAGATGGCTGCACGGATGACAGTGCTGGGGAGAGCAATGCTGAGTTTGTCACAGTCCCCGTGTAGTGTTGTAGAACAGTTCAACGCTTCACAAGCCCCAAGTGGGGATGCAATTTAAATGAGAAAGAGTGGTGAACTTTAAGAGGCCTCAAAGTACAGATGAAGAGGACGCAGAAACAATCACAGCTATCACTACAGACAAGATAGGAAATGGGGTGTCCGACGTATCATCGTGGAGGGTTGACAATGACCATGGATGGTCATTGGACCATGGACCATGACATTTTAACAGATGCAAGCATGGATAGATGCCACAAAAGGACTAAGTGCTACACATGGGGCTTTGCCTTAGTGTTATGTAGTCTTCCAGAATTTAGATACAAGCTGGGAGAACAGGCAGAGGGATAATCCTGAACTGCTCAGGACTGAGCATTCAATGCCTAAAGAAAGGATTTTGAGGTATCAAGAAAGTTCTGTTATAGAGGACATATTTGTACTGAAATTGACCTTTCTGCATGTATGTGTTTGGGGTTCCGAATCTCATACTCCCTTCCTGTATGAAAGACTAACTTGAGTAGATCTGCTGTCTAACTAGATACAGGAAACAATTCCATAAGCTCCATGATTACAGAGGCAAAGGAAAAGGCTGACACCTGAGGCAAAGCTGTGCTACTTCGGGTTATGTAATGTAGTCTTTTCCATAAGTGGTTAGTTAACATATCCATGTTTGCTCGTTTAACACAGGATTTGTCAAAAGCTCCTGGACCAAATCCAGCTGATGGCTGCCTTTTTTGTTACTGCTCGCCAACTAGAATTTTTAAAATACCTTCAAACAGTTGAAAATAAATCAAAAGAATATATTGTGACATTCAAAAATTGTATAAAATTCAAATTTCAATGCCCCCAAATAAAATTTTGTTGGAAAGAGCCACACCTATTTGTTTATGAAAAGTAGCTTTTAAGCCACAATGGCAAGGTTACATAGTTAGACTATATAACCTGCACAGCCCAAAATATTTACCATCTGTTCACTTACAGAATAAGTTTGACAAGCCCAGATCTAGTAGCAACTTCCAGGTTGAACAGACACAGAACCCAGAACATACTTTCCAGTTCATCAAATAAGCTTGCTAGAGTTCCCCAGCAGTTGTATATTAAATTAACTAAGCTCATGTTGAATTTGAGTGAGTTATAGATGAGTGTATATAAAGGTCTTAGAAGCAGAGTCTGACATACAATAAGCATCATCTAAGGGAGCTGGTGTTCTCATTTGTGATCCTGCATAATTTGAAATTGTACCTCTAGCTGTTACTATTCTGTAGTTTCAATATACTTATTATTTTTTTAAAGATTTTATTTATTTATTTGACAGAGAGAGAGATAGCGAGAGCAGGAACACAAGCAGGGGGAGTGGGAGAGGGAGAAGCAGGCTTCCCGCTGAGCAGGGAGTCCGATGCGGGACTCGATCCCAGGACCCTGGGATCATGACCTGAGCCGAAGGCAGACACTTAACGACTGAGCCACCCAGGTGCCCCAATTATTATTTTTTTAAACTTGAAGGTCCAAGTTTCTATTCAACTTGCATGTCAATTAAAGTAAAAAGTCACCTCTACTTTACAAGTAAAACCAGTGACTGTCAATCATCATGCCTGTTTACTCTAAAATGTGGACCTAAAGTATGAAAAGGTGTCAGTATTATTCCACAATAAGTGACAAATAAATGCCGTGGCTTTTTTGTTTCCAATAGAATGATATTTTATTTATTGCATGCCTTCCAAGAGTTAAGCATTCTAAGTGCATATTTTCACTGAATTCTAATCCCATTCCTACAAAATAGTGCTGTCTCCAGTCTACAGATGAGAAGAGTGGGGTTCAGAGAGACTAAAGCACTTGCTCATGGTTGTTGTTCATAAGTGACAGATCCCAGACCCAAATACTAGTCTAAATCTGTGCTCACCCCACTAAACTGTACCACTTTTTCTTTACAATTTCTAGTTTCGCCTATCGTTCCCTCCCCTACTCAGTCTTCTTTCAACAAACTCCCATAAACATGCTGGTTGAGGAAAGCCAGTTGTTCAATGGGTAACCAGAAGCAAACTTAATTCTGTGAGCCAAGACCCTGCGTGTTAATCAACTCGCAGCCCTGCCCTCTGTGCGGCCATCTTTGGACCAACTGCCTCCTGGGGGCAGCAGCAGTTTGAATTGTCCATCCTCCTGTGGTGACAGTTTGGAATATGGAAAATATGTGCTTATTCTGATTTGTCTTGTGACATCTAGACACCATTTTCTTGGCCTTTGCTTACAGAGGTGGTGCCACCACTGTTGCTCTTCCCAAGAAGATAGTGAAAAGATTAGTGAGTCCTCATATCCCTTGACTCTAACAGGTGCATTGGCTACTCTTTATTGGACATTTTGGGTTTTATAACCTCATCGCTTTGATCCCCATGTGAGCACTTTCTGGGCATGATAGGCCTCCATGTTCTCTTTAAAAGTTTACTACTTAAAAACTGAAGGGAACACAATAGTTTCAACCTAATTTTCCAAATTAGCTAATTTATTAACCCATCTGAAAGTATATTCAACTGATAATTATTTTCTTCCCTCACTCAGACCTCCCCAAATTGAATTTGCCAGTCTCTGGTGGCATGTTTAGGACTTTCTTCTCTGCCAAATTGAGATTTTTAAAATGTGTTGATTAATAAACACCCCCAAGTTTGAGGCTTTATGACACCTCACGTATTACTGATTCTTAATATATCCTTCTTGGCAGCCTTGGGATATTTCTTATGATCTTTCCAAATATGTTTAGGTAAACAATTTGATTCAGTTCAGCATAAAGTTGAACAATGAGCAAATGTTATGTGCAAAGCAGGTACAAAGTAAAGAGGCACTCTGCCCAGGGAGAGCTTTACTAGTCAGAGTGGTACAAAGATAAAGTTAAAAATGGACTTCGTGCTTGCCTTCAAGTGTACTTGTATATGAGTTAAGTTGTGTCCCCCAACCATCGCCGCCAAAAAGATATGTCAAAATCCTAACCCCCAATATCTAGGAATGTAATTTTATTAGGGGCTTTGCAGATGTAATCAAGCTAAGATGAAGTCATTAGGGTGAACCCTGATCCAATGTGACTGGTGTCCTGCTAAGAAGGAAGCTTGGACACACACACACAGGAAGCACACCAGGTGAAGGCAGAAGCACACAGATAGGAGATACACCTATCTGTAGGAGATCCTACACAGATAGGAGAACACCATGTGAAGACAGAGGCAGAGACTGGAGTTATGCCACCACAGCCAGGAATACCTGGAGCTTCTGTAAGCTGGAAGAGGCAAGGACAGACCCCCCCCACCCCCCACCCGCCCGCCCAGAGGCTTCACCGGGTACATGGCCCTGCCAACAACTTGATTTTGAACTTCCAGCCTCTAGAAGTGTGAACGAATACATTTCTGCTGTTTTAAGGAACCCAGTTTGTGGTACTCTGTTTTGGCCCCATAGAAACAAATACTGTGGTATACACAAGTCCTACACACAAAGGAGTGGTAAAGAGTGAGTGATCAGAATCCTATAAGTGGGATAAAGATGTGAGGAAGACTCAGAATTAGGAATCAGGGAAAGTTTCCTGGGGTAAAGACATAAGATCTTAAGATACGTAGGAATGGTAAGTTTTAGATGTCTGGAAATGGAGTGCAGGGAATTCTAGATGGAGGGAATTGCATTTGGATAAATGTCAGAGAGCAAAGAGGAGAAGCACAGCATGATAAGGGAAAAGGAGAATGAAGGGGGAAGCTAGAAGAAAGTGTGCAACCAGATGATGGGTGTGGAGGGACCGAATGCTAAGGATTTTGCTGTTAGGGAAATAAGGGAACTATCGAAGGGTTTTGAGGAGGTGAGTGGCAAGAGCAGGCCTCTGTTCTAAGGAAAATGCCTAATCACTTTTGTGTAGGTTAAGTTGAAAAGGGGAAAGATTTGGAGGCAAGGAGACAAGATAATAGGCTATTACAGTAGCCCGATATACCTGCAAGGAGGAATTTATCTAGAATAGTTGTAATGATAATTGAAAAGGACAGAAATGTGCATGAGGTGATATCATAGAAGTACAATGGATATCACTGGACTTGGATTTGGGAGATGAGTTACAGACAGGAGTTATATCTGTCATCTCTTGCCACCATAATCCTGTGTAACAAGAATCATAAAACCTCAGTGACATACAATAAACAGAAAACATTTATTTTTGCTCATGTGTTCATGGGTTGGCTAGACAGGTCAGCTACCTGAGCTAGGCTGGCGGAGGGAAAGGGAGGCTGACTCAGGCATCTGCCAGGCTCTCTGCCAGGCTCTCTCCTCCACCTAGGACCCTAGCTGGGACAACAAGGCTGACTCTGCCTTTCCCACTGTCTCATCCTCTAGCCAAATGGTGTGGGTATGTCCTCATGGGAAAGGCAAAGAAATAAAAGCATGAGTATAAATGTGCAGAATGCTTTGAAGACTGTTTGCATCATGTTTGGTCTCACTGACCCAAGAAAATTACACAGTGAAGCTGGCGATCAGGGTGGGAGAGGACTAAAAAAGTTACAGGGCAAAGGGTATAGATACAGGGAAGCCATTAACTGGGTCCAAAAATACAATCAATATACTACAGGAGTTAAATATGATTTCAAATTTTTGTGGGAGAAATAATAAAATTTTTATCCTTGTAAAGTCCTAGTCTTTCTTCAAAACTCAATTCAAGCATCACCTCTTCTGTAAAATCTTATCTCTAGCTCCTCTAAGCTGTGATGGCTTCTTGTACGTATTTCCATTATTTAACTGATCATGAATTCTACTTGGCTGTTTTGTGTCTGCCTCCTTATACTTAGCTGTGCCTCCCTAAGGGCCCAGACCACACTGCTCTGCAGTCTCAAGAACTAAGTTCAAATGCCAACTCCACACCTTACTAGCAAGTTCTTTTCTGTGCATCTCTATCTGTAGTCAGGGCATACAAGCAATGCCCACCACACGTGTTGTTGTGAGAATAATACAAAGTAATGTGAGAAAAGCCCCAGAAATGTTAATGATCATTCTGATTACATGTCATTATTTTCATTTTCATGGATACGTACTCCATGCAGTGCTTAAGACATAAAAGACATGTTTTTAAAAAAGTCTTGAGTGAATGTGAACAGACAAAATATATGAGATGAAGCAGGTGCTACTGAACATGAAAGCCAATGGCGGGATATTGGATGGACTGAGCATGGAGGAGGCAGAAGGGCATGGGATTCAGAGAATCAAAGGAAAAGCGGGCCTTGGAAAGAGGAATTCACATGCCTGACTAAGCACATGTATGTTGAAAGTTTTCTTTGAATAGCAAGCGTTTTAATTATCATAATTACAGTTTTGGTTACTGATCTTGTTTTTTGCTGTTTTAATGTGTTTAAAGGCACAGAGGGCACATCAGATGACGCTTTCTCTAGATCAGTGAGGATCTGAAAAGAAAAACCTACCTATCACATCCTGATAGCATGTTTCACCTCAAATGTAATGGGATATAGAAGACATCTTTAGACATATTAAAATATTTCACCCTCTAAGACTCTGCACCAGGTTTCACAAAAACACACCGTGATCATTGCTTTGCTTGACTTGTTCCAACAGCCGCTTTCTTGACTTGACAGTTGGGGCACAAGTATAGTTATGCCCCCATGTAATCGGGCCTCTTTGCTTATAACAAAGTGAAAAGCTAATTAAGAGCTATATAGCTAATAATGATCTGCCAGGATTAATAAAATTTAATATAGTACATGAACTGTCCAGGTGTCAGAAGCATGTATTAAGAAGTAGTATCTAAGAGGGAAAAAAAATCTAGTTACCAATATGCAGGTGAGAAGCACTGGGGGGGGGGGGGGGGGTGTGGGAAGCCATACTATATTTTCATTAACTTCATATTTTAGAATAGGATCTTTGTCAGAGTTAAATGGAACAACAGAAAGTTACAGTTGGATAGGAACGTAATGATTCCTTTCATTTCTCTGATAAGCAGTGTTAGAGGCCAGGGGAATGTGCCCGAGAGCATGAAGAGGAAGAGCCAGGTAGGATTGTGTTGGTTCACTGCTGTAAGGCCAGCAACAGAGAACTACCTTGTGTTCAGTAAGCACTTACTCAGATAACAACTAAATGAATAAATGATTGATTGAAACTCATGTATTCTGACTCGTAGCTCAAACATTAAGCATAACACATTCCTTTCTATTATGATAGAGGAATTATAAAGAATATGTAATATATGTTTTTAATCAAAAAGAAATTGTTTATCTCTTACTCAATTCTTATCTCAATAGTGCTCTAGAAAAGAAACTAAACCAGAAAAATGCACAATTGAATCCAAGGATAATTAGTGCTACAAAAAAAAAAAAAAAAAAAAATCATTTAAGTGAGTCTGCCTAAACTGGGGATGAAAAATTTTATATGACATCATGAAGAGAGATGAATTAGACTTCAGTCTTGAAAACTGAAACTATGAATAATGAAAATAAGTTGGTTTAATTTGTATCTTTAAAAAATTCATGTCATAGGGGCGCCTGGGTGGCTCAGTCGTTAAGCGTCTGCCTTCGGCTCAGGTCATGATCCCAGGGTCCTGGGATCGAGTCCCTGCATCGGGCTCCCTGCTCAGCGGGAAGGCTGCTTCTCCCTCTCCCACTCCCCCTGCTTGTGTTCCCTCTCTCGCTGTGTCTCTCTGTCAAATAAATAAATAAAATCTTAAAAAAAAAAAAAATTCATGTCATAATTGCAATTTTGCACTAGTTTTTAGAACAAATAAACAATGAATCAAGTGTTCCTTGATCTGTTGAGAAATATGTATTTTCTATGGAAATTGTGTTATGACACGTTCTATCCTCCAAATCTAAATTTCATATCACAGTCTTCCAGGTTCACCTCTTAATCTTATGGTTCTCAAATCATTCCTTGTTGAAAGCCCATCATGTGCAAACCATGTTGCTCCTCTCCTCATATCTAAGCCTCACGTTTCTTGGGCCATTTGACAGTCAAGCAGTTCTCCCATGTCACTTTGGAAAGCTTGGCTCTTTTGTGCTTTCACTTTTCCATCAAACTGAATTGTGTTCTTGAGTTACATATACGTCTGATAACCTCAAGGCACTGACTGACAAAGATGTGGATTAACACCAATACAGGTGTTACAAAAAGAGGGATATTTGATTGGGCATTAATTTTATTGACACTCAGCTACTAATTGATATTTTTGTATTTTGAATATTTGTGCTTCTCAACACAATTTGATGATCTATTTTCAGATAACAAATAAATGAATGATATTTCTTGAGCACTTTATATAGACTAGGAGTTCCAGGGAATGTGTCCAAAATGTCTTGGACATCACATTCAAATGGAATTTCCTGAGAAATACCACTTTTTGAATCATCTGAGAAGTTCCTACCTTCAGCTTACCTGCTTCTCCCCTCCTCCCTTCAACACCCATAAGCACAAATCTCTAAAGTCTATTACCTCTGCCACACCTGACTTCTTCAGATTCACTCACCAAATTAGTTTTTTACAGGGGCACTTGGGTGGCTCAATCAGTTAAGCATCTTGGTTTTGCTCAGGCCCTGATCTCAGGGTCCTGAGATAGAGCCCTATGTCTGGCTCCATGTTCCGCTCAGAGTGTTTGTCCCTCTCCCTTTGTTCCTCCCCTCCGCCTCAAATAAATAAATAAAATCTTTAAAAACTAGGTTTGGTTTGGTTTGGTTTTTACAGAAAGCCCCCACTTTTCCAAATCAAGTTTAGAGGCCAGGAGGGAAAACAGAAGTTAAAGTACATGGCATTTGTCCCATCATACTCTAAGAATAAAAGCTTTCCAACCATCTTCAGTTTTGATTCTCCTTTCTGAAAGGTGGAAAGTGATCTCACTAGCAGATATATATTCACTGAGACCATCTCTGGGGCTAGATATAAGTTATATTCTATAGGTTTTAATACCTATATAAAATCATATATATTACTACCTTAAATCATAGTGTAAAAATGACAAGCTAGGGGCGCCTGGGTGGCTCAGTCAGTTAAGCATCTGCCTTTGGCTCAGGTCATGGTCCCAGGGTCCTGGGATGGAGCTCCCTGTCAGGCTCCCCACTAAGCGGAGAGCCTGCTTCTCTCTCTCTCCCTCTACCTGCTGCTCTGCCTACTTGTGCCCTCTATCTCTCTGTCAAATAAATAAATAAAACCTTGAAAAAAATGACAGGCTAACTTCTTAATGGTAGGAGTTATAAGCCTTCAAATATCTTAACTATGTATTACTTACATATAGAATGACTTAATTTATTATGTTGAAAACAAGGATAGGCTGTAAGTTGAATAAAATAACGTTTCCCCCTTCCTTATATAACTTCTTTGGTTGTATAACATTCAGAGAAAGACAACATTAGGAGTCTTAGTTCATGATTTATTCAAACTCTGAACCATAATGCAAACAGCTAGAAATGTAAATTCTAATGATTATTCTCTTTTCATTACAAGGGGAAAATATTTTCTGATCAGTCTATTTTATATGAATTCTGATAACAGTTTCATTTGTCTTTTTACATAAATTTCAACATAATTTTCTTTTTAAAAAAAAACATTTATTTATTTTAGAGAGGGAGAGAGAGCACAGTGGGGAGGGGCAGAGGGAGAGAGAGAGAGTCTTAAGCAGACTCTGCACTGAGCAAGGAGCCTGATACAGGGCTCAATCTCACAACCCTGAAATCACAATTGAGCTTAAACCAAGAGTCGGATGCTTAGCCAACTGCACCACCCAGGCACCCTTCAACATAATTTTCTAAAAGTCTTTAAAAAAGTAATATACGTGCTTTAAAAATGGTTGACTCTGTAGGTGTTCTTACACTAACAATAATGTTTGATGAGCTTTCTTGTAATCGTGAAAAACAGTCTCTTAATTCAACTTAATTTACTGCCATCCAACTGGTATTTATTGAGCACCTGACCTAAGGCAGCAATTGTAGAGATTTAAAAGATTATAAAATTAATTTGCTCCCCCAATTAGATTATAATCTGGTAGAGGAGTTAATGTTTACAGATATGAAACTATCACAGACTTAAGAGATGAATTAAAGTTGGCTTAAAATTGTGTGACCTCCATAGACAGCTACCTGGGTGTCCCCAACTCTTTGGCATCCCCCTTCTCTTTAATATTTAAATACAACTTGGCTTTTTCTCATGTACTATGAAAAACCCAGTAACCATTCCAATAGCTGAGAATTATTGGCAAGGCATATCTCCTAATTTCCTCTCGCTTCAGTTTTCTTTTCTTTTCTTTTTTTAAGATTTTATTTATTTACTTGACACAGAGAGAGAGAGAGCACAAGCAGGGGGACTGACAGGCAGAGGCAGAGGGAGAAGCAGGCTCCCCACTGAGCAGGAAGCCCGACTGGGGGCTCCATCCCAGGACCCTGGGATTATGACCTGAGCCGAAGGCAGACGCTTAACCAATTGAGCCACCCAGGTGCCCTTGGTTCAGTTTTCTTATTCTAGTCTTTAATGATTTTATATGTGGCATCTCACCTCTGCAGCTGCTATCCTTGGGCTGTGCAGCTTTGCCCCCACCTGGCCATAGCTCTTATTCCTTCACTCCTCCAGAAGCCATTGATACAAGACAGAACTTTACTTAAGAATGGAGAGAATGGAAGGTGGGGTTTACAGCACAGGGCAAACATTAAAATTAAATGTGTATATTCTTAGCCAGTCCCAGGCATGAGTGACTTTTCACTGTCCATACTTCCCTAGGGCTATGGACTTAGCTACATTGTCTCAGACTTTCCTGTCCTGTCTTCTTCCCCAGCATTTCCAAACTTCTTACTCTCTCTTATACACAATCTCAGATAATCCACATTTCTACCCTTTAATTCTGAAGAACAATTTGGCACCCTTTTGTAATACATGCTGTGGGGAAGTCTCACTACTCCCAAAGAGCCTGTCAAGCAATCTCTCCTGAAAAAGAATCATCTCCCCTTGAGCCCTCCTACACTGTTGGTGGGAATGCAAGCTGGTGCAGCCACTCTGGAAAACAGTATGGAGCTTCCTCAAAAAGTTGAAAATAGAGCTACCATATGATCCAGCAATTGCACTATTGGGTATTTACCCCAAAGATACAAATGTAGGGATCCGAAGGGGTACATGCACCCCGATGTTTCTAGCAGCAATGTCCACAATAGCCAAACTGTGGAAAGAACCAAGATGTCCATCGACAGATGAATGGATAAAGAAGAAGTGGTATATATACACAATGGAGTATTATGTAGCCATCAAAAGGAATGAGATCTTGCCATTTGCAACGACGTGGATGGAACTGGAGGGTATTATGCTGAGCAAAACAAGTCAAACAGAGAAAGACATGTATCGTATGACCTCACTGATATGGGGAATTCTTAATCTCGGGAGGTAAACTGAGGGTTGCTGGAGTGGGGGGTGGGGTGGGAGGGATGGGGTGACTGGGTGATGGACACTGGGGAGGGTATGTGCTCTGGTGGGTGCTGTGAGTTGTGCAAGACTGTTGAATCTCAGATCTGTACCTCTGAAATAATGCAATATATGTTAAGAAAAAAAAAAAAGAACAAGATAGCAGGAGGGGAGAATGAAGGGGGGGAAATCGGAGGGGGAGACAAACCATGGGAGACGATGGACTCTGGAAAACAAACTGAGGGTTCTGGAGGGGAGGGGAGTGGGAGCATGGGTTGGCCTGGTGATCAGTATTAAAGAGGGCATATTCTGCATAGAGCACTGGGTGTTGTGCACAAACAACGAATCACGGAACACCACATCTAAAACTAATGATGTAATGTATGGCGATTAACATAACAATAAAAAATCCAAAGAAAAGAATCATCTCCCCTTATATAAAAATGTTACTTATCTAGTATGTGAAAGTGGTTATAGTCAGTCAGTTTAGTCAGTTCTGGTTTTGAATATAATTTTTTTTATCTTCATGTTACATGAACAAGTGAGAATCAGTAAGAGAGAGCTCCCTGGGTTGGACTTGTCTGTCAGGCTTTGTGGAGAAAGTAGGAATTGGGCCAGATCAAAGGGTCATTAGTACTTGAGTAAATTGAAAAGAGGAAGATATTCCTACATAGCCAAACAAATAAGGATTGAAATATGGAACTGTGCCTGAGTTACATGGGAGAGAGAGAGAAGTGCTTGACCAGAACTGAGACATGGTGAAGAGCAGAATGTGAGCTCAGAGAAACTGTTTGGTGACTTATAGCCAATTATAACATAAAGAGACGGCATGAAAAAAATTCAAACTTGGAATAGGAGAAAACAAGAAATGGAGCTTCTGTGAGATTCTTTAACAGATGTCCGACACGGTAAAGAAATATTTGGAAAAGATTAGTTGATGTAACAGAGATGTGTCAATAGAATAAAAGCCTAGAGGCAGAGAAGTCAGTGTGTATGATAGGGCAGTATCTGTGAGGTGAGGCTGAGGACATGAGCCAGCCTGCCAATACTGGAAGGGAGGTGGGTGGTGAGAATTGAGAAATAATGGCAAGGATCCACCATGCTTAAGCTCAAGGCTGCTGACCAGCATCACTGCCTGGATAGATTTGGTGATGAGCTGGGACAGGGAAGTGAACAGGAGGGGAGGTAGCTACTCTCCAAACTGATGGGATTGTGTCAAAGCTATGATTCAGTGGCAATTTCTACTCCAGCTACCTCTCAGGACTTCCCTTTGGACCTTTCCAGATTTTTGTACCACTGTTTGCTAATATAACTATGGATAACTTTAAAATATGTATATATTTAACCTTTTACAAACTTTTTATTGTTTTATATAACAAAGGTAGTGAATGCTGATTGAAGAAAATGGATAAAGGTAATATAAAATAAATACATCAATGATCCACCATCTAGACATACACCCTTCTAACATTAAGCCGTTGAATGCGCTATATTTTTACAAATTGATACATAAACACATTAAACTCAAGCTGGTCTTCTGTCTAGTTCATACTGTTTTTTAAACTTTGACTTCTGTAAAAGCTTTTTTAAAAAGGCAAGTTCATTAAGCTTTCTGTTTTGTTTTCTCCATTTAGAGCAATAAAGAAAAGAACACTTGGTATTAGTATTGCCAGGGTAGAGTGGTTGAAAAAAGAAAGCTGATATGAAAAAGCAAGTTTCTCAGAAAGAGCCCCATTAACAGGAATGTGTTTCAAGCTTTGTGATTTCATTCTTTTTGGCCAATAACATGAACCTTCTCAGAAACTTCATATTTTCAAATCACCCATGTTTAATAAAGACAAGCATTGGAAAAGTACCTAAAGCTAAGAAAGATACCTTGTACCCTGAATTTACACTTACCCAACATTCACAAGGATTTGTTTTACAGGCACTATTTTTTTAAAGAAAGGTTTTCTTTCTGCCGTTTATGGTAGCCAGGAGTGAAAAAAACATAATAAAATACGTTATTTGAAACCAAAGACAACAGAACGTTATGAGATGTCATTTATTTTGTTTAGTAACTTTAGCTACAGAAAGCTCAACAAATCCTAGAGAGAGCTATTCTTTAGAATGGAGAACTATTTTCTATCCCTTAATGATGACATATTTCTAAAGAAGAATGACTTGCCATTATCTCCTTAGGGTTCTAAACATAGCTAGAAGTCAATTTTAAAGTCTGCTATAAGTTGTAAGGTTTTTAACAGTATAACCCTTGTTTTTCTAGTCTCAGGTCTGACACTAAAATATATTTGTTATTTTCAAGAGTTTTATAGACCTTCACTACTTCCCGGAAAATACGATGAATAGGAAGAAAAAATGAGCTAACTTGGTAAAGTAACTTGGGGATACAGAGATGAGATCCGGTGCAAATTTGTCAATGACCAGTGTGTTGACCTCGAAAAGGTCATTTAACCTCTTTATATTTAGACTTGATGCTAGTATATTTTCAACGATTCTTCTCATTTAATGAAGCCATTACTTATATGGAATACTAGAAAAAAATCAAACCAACAATGATTTTCTAAGCCCAGAGTGTGTAAAAGACTGTTTACACGTTAAGCAGAGTTACCTACCCGTCACGCGGAGAAGTCAAGCTGCCCACACATCCCATAGGTTGCCCTCATTGTACACTCTTGAAAATGGATGCCTAATGATCCAGGAGAAAAACACAACAGCCACACACCTGTGACTTCTTCAGTATTCAAAAATGTTGAGGAGCAATTTTAACTAAAAAATACTATGGATAAACGGCCTCAGGAACAAACAATTTCACATCTTAGAAGAAGGTCAAAGCAATGCATATGTAACTCTGGGTGAATATCTACTGATGCTTTCAAATTAAAGAGAGCTTGCATGGTATTATCCTCAGCCTCCTGTTTCCCCCTTACTTTCCCTTAAAGAGGCTTATGACTTCAGTACTTTGGGCCATGCAGTGCTTTTATTTCCATGAGTTGAAGAGGGCACCAGTCCTACAATACATTCTAGCTAGACAGGGAAAGCAGGGGAGAGGTGAACAAAGCCATCATCCCAGTTCTGTGACTTCTAGCGCAGCCCTATCATTTCAGTTTGCTACTGGAGTTGTTCCAGATCAAATTACAAGTTGAGAAGAGGGTCGCTTGTTGTTTATGCATCCGGAGAGAAAACAAAATAGGTCACCAGAGAGCAATGAGTCTTTACTCTTGATATATCTTCTGGCAAGCAACATACATTTATCGAGCACCCACTAGATGCCTAGTGCTGTGCTTGGCCCTGCTGGAGAACAGATGAAGATGGGCTGGGTTTCTTTCCTCAAGTTTTCATTTAATTCAAGAGAAAAGTTGAAAATACATCACATCGATCATGCCTGGCAAACAAAGTGAGGATCAGTGGGCCAGCAGCACTAGGTCACCTCGGGTTTCTTGGAAATGTGGACTTTTGGGCCTTACCCTTGCGCTACTGAGTCAGAAGCTGTATTTTACCAAGCTCCCCAGGTAATTTTGCACGCAAACGAAAGTTTAAGAAGTACTGACGAACAGAACAATATTTTCTCCTCTCACAAATCTATGCACAACGTTATAAATGGCCGCTGGCCCAACTGCGTGCCAAGACTGAATGTGCATGTTGTGCGAGACAAGGAATCATTTAAATGAAATATGCCTACAGAGTTGGAGATACAGTAGACCAGCTTAGCAAAGAGGCTGTTGTTCATTTTTAGTGCTCTTGGAGTATAAAAAAGAAGACATTATTTTATTTAGCTTGCTATTTGTAGACCACTAAAAGCTAAAAATGACTTCATTAAAGGGAAGAAACATCTACAAGTCTGAAATATGTTTACATCAGTTTACAAGGCTAAAGAAGATAGCATCTGGAGGTTATTCAATTCTATAAAAGATTTTGTGATTTAGTGATTAAGATTCTTGTCTCCTTATCCTTTTTCTGGAATTAGCATATCTCTAGGATTTATCAACAAAAAGAGACCTATCAGCTAATGAAGGATTTTACTCAAAGGACGTTTCTGTTTGTATGTAGGAAAACAAAAAGTAGCAGGATGAGTTGTGGAAAGCTACAGCATGTAATTTAAATACATCATAGGTAATATAATATCAAAGTATTTTCATATTTAAGAGTTATTTGAAATCAAAGACAGCCAATTTTTGTACTCAGTAAGATAAACTTGAAATCAATTTTAAAGTGATGATTGATATCGGTATAAAATGTACAACACTTGCTTTGTATCACTGGACTATGAGGGAAACACCTAAGAATTTTTAATGATTACTAAATTGCTCTTTCAAGGTACTGATTACACTTTGCACTATATTGTGCAATTAGGTAGATGTATAATTATTACACATTACCATCATATTACTATTCTTATACATTCATTCTTTATTCTTTTAGATCCCTTAAAGAATCAATGACATTCCTGGAAGCTAAAATAGATTTCATTTACATTAATGAAGATTGTGATTAGTTGATGGAAAATAATTCTATGCAAGTTCCTGTACAGAATTATCCTTTACAGGCCTTTCACATAACTCTCTACTCTTTGTTTGATATTAGTATTTGTGGAGTGAAATGTAGTTCAAAAGAAGTAAGGAGTTCTTGCTTTCTTCTTTTCTGGATTTCTTCTTTTCAGGATTAATCACATTAATCACTAAATGCAATTTATGAAAATCACATTTGGTCATTGAAGAACTATTTTTTTTCTCTTTTGTGTACTTCAATTCCCAATAGTGATGATATCTTACCATTAGCTATGAGAAGGAATATAGTCGTGTTCCTAAAAGAAATTAAAAATATACTTTATTCCTGGTATATCTGTATTAATAGGAATATAAATTTGTACGAACATTGCAAAGGCATTTGCTTCTATCCAAAGTATTTGTCTTGCTTACTGTGATGCCATGGGATCCGTGTTAAGAGAGACTTAAAAGATTCGTATATAAAAGGCCCATGCATTCTTAGGCTAGAGAAAGGGGTTTTGTGCTGTTGTTCTATTTGTTTGTTTTTGGTTTTTAACGAGTTAACTATTACTACCTCTAAAGTGTGAGGTGGGTCAAGAATACAAATACTTCAGAAAAAGAATATAAATATGTAAGTATATGTTTAGGGAGAAATGTGAAATACATTTATATTTCTATAAATGTCTGTATTTATATAAAATGAATAAATGTATATAAAAATGTCAAACAGTAAGACAATTAGTTCCAGAATCTAAAAGTTCTGGTGTGTCATATTCTTTAGTTGGATACTAAGCTATTTCTTCTCAAAGTTACAAATTTACTGTAAAAATGCACTTTGGATTTCATGTTCATCATGAATGTTTTACAATTTGAGACACATAAAAA
>NC_058404.1:104532172-104613065 GCF_002201575.2 Neomonachus schauinslandi
TTTGCAATGACGTGGATGGAATTGGAGGGTGTTATGCTGAGCGAAATAAGTCAATCAGAGAAAGACATGTATCATGATCTCACTGATATGAGGAATTCTTAATCTCAGGAAACCAACTGAGGGTTGCTGGAGTGGGGGGCGTGGCAGGGATGGGGTGGCTTGGGTGATAGAAATTGGGGAGGGTATGTGCTGTGGTGAGTGCTGCGAATTGTGCAAGACTGTTGAATCACAGTTCTGTACCTCTGAAACAATGCAATATATGTTAAGGAAAAAAAAAAAAAGAAGATAGCAGGAGGAGAAGAATGAAGGGGGGGAAATCGGAGGGGTAGATGAACCATGAGAGACGATGGACTCAAAAACAAACTGAGGGTTCTAGAGGGGAGAGGGGGTTGGAGGATGGGTTAGCCTGGTGATGGGTATTAAAGAGGGCACGTTCTGCATGGAGCACTGGGTGTTATGCACAAACAATGAATCATGGAACACTACATCAAAAACTAATGATGTAATGTATGGTGATTAACATAACAATAAATTTTTTTTTTAAATGAGTGTTCTGATTTCTTGATGATTGACCCTTTACTATCTTGAAATGTACATCTTTATCTCTTCATCTATTTATAAGAACTCTTTTAAAAACCTTCTTTACCAATTCCAAAATTTAGGTAATCTATGAGACTGTCTTTCATCTGTTGTTTTCATAGTTAGATGTTATATTTTCTTTGGTCAACACACATCTAGTAATTTTGATATTATGCAGGGAAATATGGATGTCATGTTCCTGAGAATCTAGATTTCTTGTCTTCCTGTAAAGCCCACTGAGTTTTGTACTACTGGGCATCTAATTTACTAGAGGATCAGCTTGATCCTGTTGAGGCTTGGTTTAAGACTATTTAGTTGTATTAAGATGGCCTTAGGTAACCTTCTTTAAGTATATCCTTCTAGACTTTTCAACTGAATTTCCAAGATATTCAGTAAGTTTTCTCCACTGTGGATAGTTGAAACTCCAGTTTTTTCCAGCACCATGTTATGTCCAGAATCATTCAACTCACAGTCACCCTGTAACTGTTCTGCTCTAGTCCTTGTAAAATGTTGCTCTGTACATAGTATAAAATAGTATTTGGCCCAGACTCTTTCTAGTGTCTCTCTATGTTGATTTCTGATATTCCTTCTCTGAACATCTTTCTCCTATCTGGTATGTTCCCAGAACATTACAGTTACCTTGGCAGCCCCAAACACTGATTTCTGTTTCCTTCACCTTGCATGATTGCTGCTTTCTTTTTGGACTCTGCTTCCCTCCACTTCCTTTTGGAAAGAGGACTTCCCAGGAGAAAATCGGAGTGAATGTGTAGCATTCCTCCTGCATTTATCTTCTCTGGAGAATTATATCAAGTATTTCTGTTGTCTAATGCCTGAAAACAGTTGCTTTACATAGTTTTTCCAGTTCTGTAGTTGTTGATGTCATTGTTCTATCATGGCCAGAACTTAAAATGCAGATAGACATTTTTTCTGTGTGAAGAACTACATTACTGTTTTTTTTTCTTTTCAAGTTTTTATTTACATTCTAGTTAGTTAACATATATGGTAAAATTGGTTTCAGGTGTACAATTTAGTGATTCATCACTTACGTGTAACACCCAGTGCTCATCACAACAAGTGCCCTCCTTAATACCCATCACCCATTTAGCCCATCCTCCACCTACCTCCCTCCGTCAACGCTCAATTTGTTCTCTATAGTTTGAGTCTTTTATGGTTTGTTTTCCTCTTTTTCCTTTCCTTCCCCAATGTTCATCTGTTTTGTTTCTTAAATTCCACATACAAGTGAAATCATATGGTGTTTGTCTTTCTCTGACTAACTTCTTTTGCTTAGCATACTACACTCTAGCTCTATCCACATTGTGCAAAGGTAAGATTTCACTCCTTTTGATGGCTGAGTAATATTCCTGTGTGTGTGTGACATCTTTATCCAGTCATCAGTTGATGGACATTTGGGCCCTTTCCATAATTTGGCTGTTGTTGATAATGCTGCTATAATCATTAGGGCACATGTGCTCCTTTGAATCATTATTTTTGTATCCTTTTGGTAAATACCTAGTAGTGCAATTGCTGGACGATAGGGTAGTTCTACTTTTAACTTTTTGAGGAACCTTCATACTGTTTTCCAGAGTGGCTGCACCAGTTTGCATTCCCACCAACAGTGTAAGAGGGTTCCCCTTTCTCCAAATCCTTGCCAACATCTGTTGTTTCCTGAGCTGTTAATTTTAGCCATTCTAACAGGTGTGAGGTGGTATCTCAGCATGGTTTTGATTTGGATTTCCCTGATGATGTGTGATGTTGAGCATCTTTTCATGTGTCCATTAGCCATCTGGATGTCTTCTTTGGAAAAATGTCTGTTCATGTCTTCTGCCCATTTCTTGACTGGATTATTTGTTTTTCTGGGTGTTGAGTTAAAGATAAGTTCTTTATAGGTTTTGGATACTATCCCTGTATCTGATATGTCATTTGCAAATATCTTCTCCCATTCTATTCTGTAGGCTGCCTTTCAGTTTTGTTGATCATTTCCTTTACTATGCAGGAGGTTTTTATTTTGATGGGGTCCTGGTAGTTCATTTTTGCTTTTGTTTCCCTTGCTTCTGGAGACGTATCTGGTAAGAAGTTGCTACAGCTGAGGTCAAAGAGGTTGCTGCCTGTGTTCTCCTCTAGAATTTTGATGGATTCCTGTCTCACATTTAGGTGTTTCATTCATTTTGAATTTATTTTTGTGTTTGGTGTAAGAAAGTGGTCCAGTTTCATTCTTCTGCATGTTGCTGGCCAGTTTTCTCAACACCATTTGTTGAAGAGATTTGTCTTTTTCCCATTGGATATTCTTTCCTGCTTTGTCAAAGATTATTTGACCGTATAATTGTGGGTCCATTTCTGGGTTTTCTGTACTGTTCCATTGACTTGTGTGTCTGTTTTTGTGCCAGTACCATACTGTCTTGATGACTACAGCTTTGTAATATAGCTTGAAGTCTGAAATTGTGATGCCTCCAGCTTTGCTTTCTTTTTCAGGATTACTTTGGCTATTTGGGGCCTTTTGTGGTTCCATACAAATTTGGATTGTTTGCTCTAGCTCTGTGAAAAATTCTGGTGGTATTTTGGTAGGGATTGCCTTAAATGTACAGATTGTTCTGGGTAGTATAGACATTTTAACAATATTTGTTTTTCTAATCCATGAGCATGGGATGTGTTTCTATTCTGGTCTAAATGGTTTCTACAGTCTTTCAGAGACAACAGGTTTGTGGACTTTTCTATCACCCTTTCTGTCTCCCTTCCCTGCTATGAAGGGAGAATTCTCTTTATAAAGGATGCTCTTAATGACAGTTGGGTGTTCTCCAGCAGCTTCTAATTTATTGATTGAGCTCTACACTCCTTTGAATAATTCCTATTGTTAATTTTGCTTAAACTAAAACATAAAATAAATATAGGTAATATTTTTTACAATTTTTTTTTCACAGATGCACCAATGGTCTGACAGTGGAAATGAGCATCAAGAAATCCAAAATGCTTATTTAAAGGCTTACAAAGTGTTGAGATGATGTGTTATTTCCACACTGCTGTCTAACGTCATAAATACAATTCCCTTGATTTAGAAAATTACTTGTTTCTACATCTTTAGAATCTACCTATTAATTAGCTTTTAAATATTTATTTAGCTCATGCTCTGTGTCTGGCACTGGGTTAAGACAGAATAACCTCTTTTAGGTAACTGAGCAGAAGGAAAATAGTCCCAATAGGTTAAAAAAGGTGATTCTGTGAGTATTTGACTAAGTATTTTAGTTGGCTGAAATGAGT
Source organism: Neomonachus schauinslandi (assembly GCF_002201575.2). Taxonomy (NCBI): domain Eukaryota; kingdom Metazoa; phylum Chordata; class Mammalia; order Carnivora; family Phocidae; genus Neomonachus; species Neomonachus schauinslandi. Next base: position 104,536,004 of record NC_058404.1, read on the forward strand.
TTGAATGGAGCATAAGGAACATTTTAGGAGAGGGAACAAACTTCTGGTTGCTTAGCTGAAACCATAGAGAATGGGGAAAAGGAGCACATAGCAATTTGTACCTAGTAATTTGATCTTTTTTAAAAAACTTTTATTGTTATGTTAATCACCATACATTACATCATTAGTTTTTGATGTAGTGTTCCATGATTCATTGTTTGTGCATAACACCCAGTGCTCCATGCAGAACGTGCCCTCTTTAATACCCATCACCAGGCTAACCCATCCTCCAACCCCCTCTCCCCTCTAGAACCCTCAGTTTGTTTTTCAGAGTCCATCGTCTCTCATGGTTCGTCTCCCCCTCGGATTTCCCCCCCTTCATTCTTCTCCTCCTGCTATCTTCTTTTTTTTTTCCTTAACATATATTGCATTGTTTGTTTCAGAGATACAGAACTGTGATTCAACAGTCTTGCACAATTCGCAGCACTCACCATAGCACATACCCTCCCCAATTTCTATCACCCAAGCCACCCCATCCCTGCCACGCCCCCCACTCCAGCAACCCTCAGTTGGTTTCCTGAGATTAAGAATTCCTCATATCAGTGAGATCATGATACATGTCTTTCTCTGATTGACTTATTTCGCTCAGCATAACACCCTCCAATTCCATCCACGTCATTGCAAATGGCAAGATCTCATTCCTTTTGATGGCTGCATAATATTCCATTGTGTATATATACCACTTCTTCTATATCCATTCATCGGTCGATGGACATCTTGGCTCTTTCCATAGTTTGGCTATTGTGGACATTGCTGCTATAAACATTGGGGTGCACATACCCCTTTGGATCCCTACATTTGTATCTTTGGGGTAAATACCCAGTAGTGCAATTGCTGGATCATATGGTAGCTCTATTTTCAACTTTTTGAAGAACTTCCATACTGTTTTCCAGAGTGGTTGCACCAGCTTGCATTCCCACCAACAGTGTAGGAGGATTCCCCTTTCTCCGCATCCCTGCCAACATCTGTCATTTCCTGACTTGTTAATTTTAGCCATTCTGACTGGTGTGAGGTGGTATCTCATTGAGTTTTGATTTGGATTTCCCTGATGCCGAGCAATGTTGAGCACTTTTTCATGTGTCTGTTGGTCATTTGGATGTCTTCTTTGGAAAAATGTCTGTTCATGTCTTCTGCCCATTTCTTGATTAGATCATTTGTTCTTTGGGTGTTGAGTTTAAGAAGTTCTTTATACATTTTGGATACTAGCCCTTTATCTGATATGTCACTTGCAAATATCTTCTCCCATTCTGTTGGTTGTCTTTTGGTTTTGTTGACTGTTTCTTTTGCTGTGCAAAAGCTTTTTATCTTGATGAAGTCCCAATAGTTCATTTTTGCCCTTGCTTCCCTTGCCTTTGGCGATGTTTCTAGGAAGAAGTTGCTGTGGCTGATGTCGAAGAGGTTGCTGCCTGTGTTCTCCTTTAGGGTTTTGATGGACTCCTCTCTCACATTGAGGTCTTTCAACCATTTTGAGTCTGTTTTTGTGTGTGGTGTAAGGAAATGGTCCAGTTTCACAGAATGCGCTTTTTTTTTTTTCATGTTTCAACTTTTTAATCAGCTCCATGGACATCCTAAAATGCTAAATGAGACACAACAGAATATTTTTTCTTCCAGTACTAAAAAAAGGACATTCACAAATATTTTTTAAGAAATTTCTGTATACTTAGGGTGGTGACCTTGAATAAAAAAAACCCACCTCTAATTATTTTGATTTCTTGTACTTGCTATTTGGAAATTTCTTCCTCATCATGATAAACATTGTATACAGGCTTTCAAATGTCTGTTATTTTTTTAAAGCAGTCTGAACAAACATTTTTTGCCATAATCGGTAATCCTGAGAGTCCAAACTGAAAAACTGGTAAAAGGAAAATACCCAGACTCTACAAATGTCCCAAGATTAGTATTGAAAAGGGAGAAAATTTTAGAAAACACATGGAGCTTTCTAAAAGGTCTTTGTGACAAGCTACCTTGGGAGCTCAGTTCAAAAATAGAAGTTGATGTACTAAAACAGATGTGTCAGTGCAGCTCCAAAAATCTTTATAAATACAGCCATTTGGAAGGATGATCCTGGACCAGAAGTTTTATTCCTTGTGTATCTACATTAGGTGCACATGCCTCATCTCAGTTGTCGTAATTGTCTCTGTAATTTCCTCCTGAGTAGCGGTCATAACCACCCTGGCTTCTGCCACCATAGTCTCTGGACCTTCCATATCCATACCCATATCCTCCAGGTCGACTGTCATATCTGCCACTCCCATAGCCCTGGTCCCCACCACCTCTAGAGTAGCTGCGACCATGCCCATGGGCCCCAAAGGCACCCCCTCTAGTTCCCCTGGCCGACTTGCCCGCGTGATCCACACGGATCTGGCGACCATCCAGAGACTCTCCATTCATGGCTCTCATGGCATCTGAGGCATGCTCTGGATTGGTGAAGGTGATGAAACCAAAACCTGGGGTTGCTGAGCCTCCCGGTCCTTGACAACGACCACCTCGGAAATAGGACCGAAGCTGCTGAAGTGGTCTTCCAGAGCCTGCTCATCGGTGTTGAAGTTGAGCCCTCCCACAAAAAGCTTCCCTTCTTCAGAAGACATGGCAGCTAATTTGAGTACTGCAAATTAAGCAAAAAGACCAGAAGAAGAGCTACGGTCGAGGAGCGGAGAGACTGGGCCAGAATGCACTTTTATATGCACCTAGTAACTGAGTTTCAAACTACATGAAGAAAACACTGACAGAATTAAAAGAGAAGCACTGACAAATCCACATTTATAGTTAGATATCATAACACTTATGGCTTAGTAATTGATAGAATAAGTAAACTGAAAAATCACAAAGAATATAAAATAATTTAATAACATTATCAATCAATTTAATCTAATTGCCTTTTATGGAATACTATACCCAGCACCTAGAGAATACATAGTCTTTTAAAGTGGACATGTAACATTCACAAGACAAATCATGTACTGAGCAAAAAAATGAAGTCTCAATAAATGTAGTAGAATTGAAGTCATCTAGAGTATGTTCTCTGACCATTATAAAATTAAATTTAAAATCAATTAACATAAAGCTATGATGATAATATCAAAGTATCTTAAAATCAAGCAATATATTTCTAAATAATCTATGGTTTCAAAGGGAAAACACAGAATAATTAGGAAATATTCTGACTTAAATGGTAATGAAACCACAACAGGTCCAAATTTGTGTGATGCTAACTAAAGTAATAAAGGGAAATGTATAGCTCTATATTAGAAGAGAAGACCAAAGGCTATAAAAAGAAGACTGAACATTTATTTGCACTTAGCAAATAAACAAAAGGAAGAAAATAATAAATAAAAAAGCAGAAATCAATAGAATAGAATACAATGAGATGGTAAGGGTGATCAACAAAGCCAAAGTTGATTCTTTGAAAAGATTAATAAAATTGATAACCCCTAACTAGTGTGATCAAAAACAAGAGAGGGAGGAACAAATATTAATATCAGAAATGCAAGAGTGTATCACTAGGGAAACTGCAGACATTAAATAAATAATAAGATAATATTATTTGAAAATTTCTGCTAAAAAATGAGACAACTCAGATTAAATGTAAAAATTTCTTGGGGGGAACACAAATTGCCAAAATATGTAAGAAGTTAGAGAATCCGAATATCCCAATATCTGTGTGAGTTTGGAAATAAAAGCTTTTACTTAAAGAAAATTCTAATCTAGACTCTCTGATAAATTCTACTAGCACATTAGGAAGAAATACATTTCTTTCCTTTGTTTCAGAAAATATAGGAAGAAGGAGAGGGAACAATTTTATGAGGTCAGAAAAACCTTGATACCAAAACTAGGTAAGAACATAACAAAAAATATTTTACAGACCAGTATCTCTAATGAACATAGACACAAAAACCTCCAACAAAGTATTAATAATTGAAGTCTAGCATTTTATAAAAAAGAAAATATATCATAACCAAGTGAAGCTTTTCTCAGGAAAGCAAGGCTTGTTCAACACTAGAAAATCAATTAATCTCAATAAAAATCCGCATCTCAATAGGTGCAGAAAAAGGATTTGAAAAAAATTCAATGTGATTTTGATTTGAATTTCCCTGATGGCTAATGATGATGTACATTTTTTAATGTGTCTGTTAGCCATTTGTATGTCTTCTTTGGAGAAGTATCTGTTCATGTCTTCTGCCCATTTTTTGACTTGATTATTTTTTTTTGGGGTGTTGAATTTGAGAAGTTCTTTATAGATCTTGGATACCAGCCCTTTATCTGTAGTGTCATTTGCAAATATCTTCTCCCATTTTGTGGGCTGCCTCTTTGTTTTGTTGACTATTTCCTTTGCTGTGCAGAAGCTTTTTATCTTGATGAAGTCCCAAAAGTTCCTTTTTGCTTTGTTTCACTAGCCTTTGGAGATGTATCTTGAAAGAAGCTGCTATGGCTGATGTCAAAGAGGTTACTGCCTATGTTCTCCTCTAGGATTTTGATAGAGTCCTGTCTCACATTGAGGTCGCTCATCCACTTTGAGTTTATCTTTGTATATGGTGTTAGAGAATGGTCGAGTTTCATTCTTCTGTATATAGCTGTCCAATTTTCCCAGCACCATTTATTGAAGAGACTGTCTTTTTTCCCTTGCGTATTTTTTCCTGCTTTGTTGAAGATTATTTGACCATAGAGATGAGGGTCCATATCTGGGTTCTCTATTCTGTTCCATTGGTCTGTATGTCTGTTTTTGTGCCAGTACCATGCTGTCTTGGTGGTCACTGCTTTGTAATATAGCTTGAAATCTGGCAATGTGATGGCCCCAGCTTTGTTTTCAACATTTCCTTGGTGATTCAGGGTCTTTTCTGATTCCATACAAATTTTAGGATTGTTTGTTCCAGCACTTTGAAAAATGTAATTGGAATTTTGATCGGGCTGGCATTGAAGGTATAGATTGCTCTGGGTAGCATAAACATTTTAACAATGTTTATTCTTCTGATCCATGAGCATGGAATGTTTTTCCATCTTTTTGTGTCTTCTTCAATTTCTTTCATGAGTGTTCTGTAGTTCCTAGAGTATAGATCCTTTACCTCTTTGGTTAGGTTTATTCTGAGGTATCTTATGGTTTTTGGTGCTATTGGAAATGGAATCCTTTTTCTAATTTCTCTTTCCATAGTTGCGTTGTTAGTGTATAAGAAAGCAACTGATTTCTGTGCATTGATTTTGTATCCTGCCACATTACTGAATTGCTGGGTGAGTTCTAGTAATTTGGGGGTGGAGTCTTTTGGGTTTTCCACATAAAGTATCATGTCATCTGCGAAAAGAGAGAGTTTGACTTCTACTTTGCCAATTTGAATACATTTTATTTCTTTTTGTTGTCTGATTGCTGTTGCTAGGACTTCTAGTACTATGTTGAACAATAGTGGCGAGAGTGGGCATCCTTGTGTTCCTGATCTTAAGGGAAAGGCTCTCAGCTTTTCCCCACTGAGGATGATATTTGCTGTGGGTTTTTCATAGATGGATTTTATGAACTTTAGGAATGTTCCCTCTATCCCTATACTCTATAGAATTTTAATTAGGAAAGGATGCTGTATTTTGTCAAATGCTTTTTCTGCATCAATTGAGAGGACCATATGGTTCTTCTCTCTCCTCTTACTAATGTGTTCTATCATGTTGATTGATTTGCAGAGGTTGAACCACCCTTGCATCCCAGGTATAAATCCCACTTGGTCCCGGTGGATGATCCTTTTAATGTACTGTTGGCAGGGAAATTCAAATCAAAACCACATTGAGATACCACCTTACACCAGTTAGACTGGCAAAAATTAACAAGACAGGAAACAAGTGTCGGCAAGGATGAGGAGAAAGGGTAACCCTTTTATACTGTTGGTGGGAATGCAAGTTGGTACAGCCACTTTTAAAAACAGTGTGGAGGTTCCTCAAAAAATTAAAAATTGAGCTACCCTATGACCCAGCAATTGCACTACTGGGTATTTACCCCAAAGACACAGATGTAGTGAAAAGAAGAGCCATATGCACCCCAATGTTCATAGCAGCAATGTCTGCAATAGCCAAACTGTGGAAAGAGCTGAGATGCCCTTCAACAGATGAATGGATAAAGAAGATGTGGCCCAGGGGTGCCTGGGTGGCTCAGTCGTTAAGCGTCTGCCTTCGGCTCAGGTCATGATCTCAGGGTCCTGGGATTGAGCCCCACATTGGGCTCCCTGCTCAGCGGGAAGCCTGCTTCTCCATCTCCCACTCCCCCTGCTTGTGTTCCCTCCCTTGCTGTGTCTCTCTCTGTCAAATAAATAAAATATTAAAAAAAAAAGAAGAAGAAGATGTGGTCCATATATACAATGGAATATTACTCAGCCACCAGAAAGGATGAATACCCAACTTTTACATCAACAAGGATGGGACTGGAGGAAATTATGCTAAGTGAAATAAGTCAAGCAGAGAAAGTCAATTATCATATGTTTCACTTATTTGTGGAACAGAAGGAATAGCATGGAGGACATTAGGAGAAGGAGGGGAAAAATGAAGGGGGGAATCGGAGGGGGAGATGAACCATGAGAGACTATGGACTCAGAGAAACAAACCGAGGGTTTTAGAGGGGAGGAGGATGGGGGGATGGGTTAGCCCGGTGATGGGTATTAAGGAGGGCACATACTGCATGGAGCACTGGGTATTATATGAAAACAATGTATCATGGATTACTACATCAAAAACTAATGATGTATGGTGACTAACATAACATAATAAAATACAATTAAATTTAAAAAAAAGAAAAATATTCAAATAGAAAGAAAGAAAGAAAACATGAATATTAGAAAGAAAAAACTAAAATTCTCCCAATGATACAATTATTTATATAGAAAATACCAAGGAATCTATATAACTACTAGAACTATTAAGTGAATTTAACAAGTTTACAGGATACCAATACAGGTCAAATACAAAACTAAGTTGTTTTTCTAAATTTAAGCAGCGAATAATTAGAAAATGAAATTTAAAACCATCATATACACAATAACAACAACAACAACAACAAAAAACATTGTCTTGTGATGTATAGCCCGGCAACAGAACACCATTAAGCAACACAAAGGAATGGCAGATGTATGCAACAACATGCATGAATCTCCAAAGCATTATGATGAGCAAGAAAAACCAGACACAAAATTACAAACGCTTAGTGTATAACTTCATTCATATGAAGATCTAGAATAGGCAAACTACTCTATGGTTTTAGATTTCAAAACAGTAGTTTCCTGTGGGAAAGGGGGTTGACTGGAAAGGAACATGAAGGAACTTTCTGGGATGAGGGAAAATTTCTGTGTCTTGAAGACGGTATAGATTAGAGTCATGTGAATTTGTCAAGACTCTTCAAACTGTACACTTAAGATCTGTGCATTTCACTGTATGTAAATTTTACATAAATAATTTTTTTTAAAAAAGGAAAATACATCTACCCATGGTTTTCTCTAAGATCACAATTCTTTCTGAAAAAACTAACAGTGTCGTCGCACTCTCAGACAAGGTGTTTTGTTCATTTCTGGTGAGGCTTTTGCTTTTGCATTAGTACCTGGTCTTGATCATATTTCATACAATTAACAACTATTTTTTGAAGCATTACTAATTTTTCTCTATATTACTAGACTTTTGTCACACTTTTTTTTCCACCACTTGATAAACAATAAACCATTCTTGTGGTTGAGCATCTAGTCAGTAGTAATGGAGTTGTTTTTAGTGGGGATTAGTCCCTTGCCTGAGGCATTAACTCCTTCCCATATATCCTGTCCCTCAGTAATAAAATATCTGCCATTTAAACATACCTTCTTGCATCCTTGAACCTGGGCAGCTCTTTTCCCTGCTGCATTTTGATCTGTGCTGTGCCCACAATCTGAAACTGTTTCTCTCTTTTGCATTTGTCATTTATTCAACAAATATTTATCACACAGTTACCATGTGTCAGGTGGTGGATGACTGTATGCAAGGCAGTAAGCATTCAATGCTTAAAAAAAAAAAAGCAGATAAGTTCCTGTCTCTTTTTAGTTTACAGTTGGGAATATTTGGGTTCAGACTGTAATCACGTCATCACACAGGTAACATGTATAATTAGAACTGTGAAACAGCCCAACATAAGCCCTGGGAAGCAAAGTGCTCCACGACAGCATGGAAGCAGATCTCACTTAAACGCAGTAAGTGGATTTTTGTCTGTGAAGATAAATTTTGAACTGAAATTAAGAGGGTCTGTAAGAGCTAAATAGGAAATACAACCAACATGGCGGGTGGAATGGGTTTTGGCCAGAGGCAGTGGCATGTGCAGAGACGCTGAAGCAGAAGGGAGCATGGTGTTGTACACGAGCCAAAATAAGGCCCCAGGGAGCTGGACTGCAGGGAGGACAGAGCAAGATAAAGTTAGAGAGGCAGGCATGCTAAATATTTTAGCCATTGTTCCTGAAAAGTTCCAAGCCACCAACGAGTTCTAAGAATGTGTTGGGGAGAAGAAATAGCTTTTTTCTAAACAGATTGGGTTTTGAAAATGTCACTTTAGCGGTCACAGCTTATCAAGGTTCTTTTACAAACTACCCCGCCCATTTTCTGTATCCCTTGTAGAATCCTTGCAATAATGTTGCCTTGTACTATTGCTTACTTGTTTAATCCTTGCTACACTATAAACCGTTTGAGGGTCTGGACATTTTTATTTCACCTTAGAATACTCTGCTGTACCTAACAGGGGTACAATGTATTTTTGTGAAATCTATGAAAAACAGTAAGGGAAAAGATACTTCTCATCCAATGACCAAACACAAGATGATCCAGAGCATGCCTGTACTTGGGGTAATCAGCGGTAACCAGCAAATGGAACATAGGACATCGAGGTCAATTGTTTCTTAGGAACCTGTTGGGTTCCCAACAGGCCCACGCAGTCAGTAGGACCTTGGGGCTATCTTCTCATTCTGGTTGAGCTGGGGAGGTCTGGGAATTTCATTTCAGTACATCTGTAATATAACACTATATGTCAACTAACTAGAATTAAAGCAAAAACTTAAAAAGCCAAATAAAAATTTCTGGTACATCCAGAAGGAATCACACTCTGGAGAGCTGACTCACAATAACCAGATGGAGAAGCAAGTGGCATTAAAAAAGAAAAAAAAGATGTTACCCTTATTTTTCAGAGGACAATATAATTATGACTTGTGTTCCTTGATTAGTAAATTGTTTTTCTGTAGGTAGAGTATACTCAAGATGCCAAATTATATGCACAAAAAGCAAGGAATCAGAGGAAAGTAAGGTAATTGTCTCCTACTGGTGGCTAGTTTTCAAGCTATCCCGCTGGTATGTAGCAAGGGCTACATAATCACATTTGCTGACCAAGGCAAGCTTTTCCTGGTGAGTGCTGGGGACACACCGGGAAAATTTACGTATGAATTTTTCTTTCCTAAAAGGGCCATGTTATTCTTTTGCATGATAGTCCTTTTTCTTCAATGTGTAAAAACTTTCAATTAGGTTATGGGTAAGACTTAACTGAGGAGTATGTATACAAAACATTTAAAGCAATGCCTAATAAATTATCTGATTCATTTAAAGTAACTTCTCAAATACCTCTTCTCTGATCCAGTATGAACTGATTTAATAATTTAGCTCTGAGAGGCAATTTTATTTCTCTACTTCCATGTTCTTGGGAAAGGAGAAATTCCCTCACCATTCCTCATTAGGAGCAAGCACGACATCTTGAATAAGTATAGCATCTTTACAGTAGTCACCCAAGCAGTATTTCCTAAATAGTGCAATAAAGTATCCTACTAGCTCAAAAGAGTTCGGTAAGAATCCTAGAGTGCCTAAATTACTTCAAACTTTATTAAAAGGAAGTGGGAATATAAGATTGTGAGAGCCCACACTTTTAACCTTCAATTTTATGAAGATTAAACCCTTACACCTTACAAAATATCTGGCATTAGTAATAAGAGTGCCAGCACATCACTAGGTCAATTAGAACAAGCTTGTTTATTTTGTTCTCCACTCGTCTGGGAAACTAGCAATTACTTTGAGATGTGTGTACACATATTTCACTATGGTTATGTATTTACCAAATTTGTTATTATGTATTTTGAGACTATTAGGTACATTATAAGTTTAGGATTGTTGCGGTTTCTGGAGACTATTATAATACTGCTATCTTTTTTATCCTCAGTAGTGCATTTTGCCTTAAAGTTTACCTAGCCTGATGCTAACATATACGTGTTTCTCTTTCCTTGTACTTTCTTTTTTTTAAAAAATTTTTCCTTGTACTTTCAACTTGTCCTTATGTTTTAGACATTTTTCTTATAAGTGGCACATACCTGTGCTTTTTTTTAGTCCAATCATATAATCTCAGTCTCAAAGTGTGATTTTCAAATTGTGGTCTGTGCCTCTGAGGATCCCCAAGAACCTTTGGTGGTAGAGGATGTCTTGGTCTGTTTGGGCTGCTATAACGAAAATATAATTGACTGGGTAGCTTAAACAACAAACACTTATTTCTCACAGTTCTGGAGCTGGGAAGTCCCAGATCAAGGCACCAACTGATTTATTATCTGGTGAGAGCCCACCTCCTGATTCATAGACAAATGTCTTCTTGCTGTGTCCCCAGATGGGCAGGGAGGTCTCTGGATCTCTTTATACAAGCACTATTCCCATTCATGTGGGTGCCATCCTCATGATCTAATCACTTCCTGAAGGTTCAACTTCCTGGATTTCAACACATAAATTTTAGGGGAACACAAACATTCAGTCCAAAACTTGGGGTATGTGAAATCAAAACACTTTTTAATTAGTATTTTTCCCAGCAATAAAATATTGAGATATAATTGACGTTTAGCATTGTATAAGCTTAAGGTTGACGATGTGATAATTTGATACATGTATATATTGCAAAATGTTTTTCACAATAAAGTTAGTTAACACATCCTTCATCTCACATAATTATCATTTTGTTGTTATTGTTGTTGTTATGGTGAGAATATTTAAGAACTGGTGTCTTAGCAACTTTCAAGTATACAATACAATATCATCAGCTATGATTATAGCTGGTGTACATTAGATCCCCAAAACATATTCATCTTACAACTGGAAGTTTGTATGCTTTCAACAATATCTCTTCATTTCCCCCAATTCCTGGCCATTGGCAACCACTGTTATATTCTCTGCTCCTATGAGTTCACTTTTTTTGGATTCCCCATATAAGCAATATACCATATTTGTCTTTCTCTGACTTATTTCACTTAGCCTAATGCCCTCAATTTCATCCATGTTGTCACAAAGGGCAGGATTTCCTTGGGTTTTTCTCATAGCTGAATAATAATCTGTTACATATATGGAATGTAGAGTGTATATATTGTGCGTGTTTGTGTATATATACACAATATACGTGCACTACATTTTCTTTATTCGTTTATCCATTGATAGACATTTAGGATGTTTCTATGTCTTGGCTACTGTAAATAATGCTGTAATAAACATGAGAGTGCAGATATCTCTACAATATAATGCTTTCGTTTTCTTCAGATAAATGTCCAGAAGTGGAATTCTTGGATGATATGGTAGTTTTATTTCTAATTTTTCAAGTAACATCGACAGTGGAGATTTTCCATAGTGGCTATTCCAATTTACATTCCCACCAACAGCAACACAAACATGTTTTCTCCACATCCCTGCCAGTGTTTGTTATCTCTTGTCTTTTTGGTAATAGCCATTGTAACAGGTGTGAGGTGATATCTCATTGTGGTGTTGATTTGCATCTATCTGAAGATTAGTGATGTTGAGCATTTTTTCATGTACTTGCTGGCTATTTGTTATGTCTTCTTTGGAAAAATATCTATTCAGATCCTTTGTCCATTTTAAATCAGATTGTTTTGTTTGTTTTTGTTTTTGTGTTGCTATTGAGTTGTGTGAATTCCCCATATATTATGGGTGTTAACCCCTTATCAGATATATGCTTTCCAAATGTTTTTTTATGGAATTTTTATTGAGAGGATATTTCAGTTTACCAAATCCATCAATTGTCAAATTATCCTCAAAAAAATTATGTTCAACCTTCTGGCTTTATTTTTGGAAACCATTCATACTACATAATTGGCAGATAAGAAATAGAGATATAATTCTACTTGTTCACCTTTTAAAGGTATGTTCAACTGTTTGATTAAAATATTTACAGATCCTTATAGGAGTACGTTGGAAATTATGTCATGACAGAAGTTTGGATTACTGACATAGTGGAGTATTTCTCAAAATGAGTTTGGTAGAACAACTTACAAAATAAGATAATATCTTAATTATGAAAATAACTGTTTTAAGATCAAGTTAGTAAAGTAGCTAATTTGTTACTAAACTAGATTAAACAGTTTTCTTAATTGCAAGGCATGTACAAGATGAATCTCTGAGAAAGTATTTCTCAAACTAATTTTCTTGGAGCATCATGTGGTATTAAACATTTAGAGACATGCACCACTTCTAGAAACCGTGACTTCCATGTTTAAAGTTCAAATTTCCAATTTTTCCATCAAATTATATAAATCAGACCATTATCATATTTTGGATCATGACATATAAATGATTCACCAGTTTATAGAATTAATAATGGGCTCTGATTCTTGGTAGCTACAATATTAAGATACCTTAATGAAAGCTAAACTTAGATTTCTTTTTCATTTTTAATATTACCATAATCTGATACATATTTTTACATACCAATAATCATAATAAAATTAAAAATTAGAATACTTGTATATTTTGGTATGTAAGATTATGAGAGTTAACAAAAGGAATTAAAGATCTCAATACAGAAGGGAAAAAACATTTAAGAAATAAGTTTTCCATGCAACAGAGTCATATTTATCCCATAGTGATTATACCAAAATAGCTTATCTGAAAGCCCTGGACACTTTGAATTAATGGAAAAATTGAAAAGAACATTAAAGTCTCATTACCCTAGATAGTGATTCATGAATTAGGTTTAATAGCCTAAGTATTCTCCCATCTGCTGAGAAATATATCTACAGAAGTTTAACATTAATTTCAATAATTCCAGTTTTAAATGCAGTTTTTCACAAACAGAACTTATTAAAAGATTTGTAACACTTCTTTGGAAGAATCCCTAAAGTTTCAAATGACTGAAATCTGCTCAGAAATATAAAAATAAAGAAACCATGAAAATAGATGTAAATTTCAAAGGAATGAAAATGACTTCATAAGAAACTACACAGTTCACTGGCTATTAGAGGACTGATTTGCCTGTTTGTAGATCACGGTAATTCCTAGATTTTTCTTCTGATTTTTTCTATTAACTAGTCATATCCCTGTTAATTAACAACTGGATCAAAATGTAGACAAAACTGAAAAATTTTAAAAATCACAAAATGTTTGAGGAAAAAATGTCCTCAGAGGGATCTATTAAAGCCATTCAACTGACAAATGAAGAAACTGATGACCCGTGAGGTAAAACACTTACTCAAGGTTGCAGTGACATAGTGATTTCATCCCCTATTTGAGCATTTCAATTCCATTACTCAGAGCAATTGTTTATTAACTTCAGTTATCAAACTGTTGAAGATTTTCAGTGATATGTAAATAGGTGGGCAGATAAATTGATAGATAGGTAGGTAGATAGATAGGTAGGCAGATAGATGATAGATAGATAGATAGATAGATAGACCACTAATCCTTCCCCGAAAATATTTCACTCGTGTGTGTGCATGAGAGCTAGCAAAAAGAATTAGAGATCTCTGAATGTGTATACCACTGACCTCCAAAATTTCAAATCTAAGTAAGACTCTGAGTATCAGGTGTTGTACTATAGGACCAACTAGTTACTCTCCGTAAAAAAAAAAAAAAAATTAAGTTTTCTCTCTTTTTTCTCCATCTTCATCCATCCCTATTCTTTCAGTCTCTTAGTTTCTCAATTGTTTAAATTTTAATAAATTCCATTCTCATAAATGAATAAAACTTAAAATAAAATGACCTTGTGAGAAATCTCATTTCATGGTAATTCCAACCAGACAATAGTAAAGAATCACTACATTGCTTTAAAAGAATTCTGTATTTGCAAAATATATGACTGCCATTGGTCACATTTCTCTACAAAGGAAGACAGCACTTAAACTAAGAGTATCACAGTTGTGCTTCAGGTTTTTGTGTAGTTTTTGTTCTAAATCTTAAAATCTTGCCTTTCTCTTAGGGCTATCATAAAAACTAAATGAGATAATGGAACCAGAGTGTTTAGCTAAGAGCCTGGGGCAGAGTAGGTAGTCAAAATAAATATTGCTTTACTTCATTCTCTGCTTTGTAATTGCATAATTATTTTAATTCCATAAAAGTAGGAAAAAAATGTTTGGTTGAAATGTAATAAAAAGCATAAAAATAGATGGAAAAGTATATAACCCACGTCAAAGTACTTTCTCCAAGCTACTCAGGAATTCAAAATGAATTGAAACACAAACATAAAAGAAAAAGAAACAAAGAAATGTCCCACCCTACTTGTGCTTACTTGGAAGAAATAAGACAGGTTATGCTAAGGCTCCAGGTTTGTCACTGAAAGCTCGGGTTACTTGTCTATCTTTATTAGTACCAGATAGTAATTTGAGGGAGATTTAGAAATTCCAAGACCACCCAGATTTGGTCAGTTTTCAGTAGCTCTCTTTTAAATCAGGCACTCAATATATGTACATTATTGAGCACCTGCCGTGTACTACCCCTGGGATAATTGTTATTGGATATAAAAACTGATAAGAAGTCATCTTTGTCCTCAGAAAACTGACAGAGCTATTGCTGCTATTTAACTCAGTGTAGTAAATAAAGTATGAAGGAAGTGAATAGGATTGAAGCATAACACATAGAGACCTCAGGCTGCTTGGAGGTAGGAGAAATTAGATCTGAGCCTAGTCTTACTCTACTCTAAGTAGGAATTAGCCAATTCAAGGGTTGAGTGAAAGAAGAACATTCCATCCATGGACAGGCAGAGACAAGAAATCAGGTGTTATGAAATGGATCAGAAAACCGTGACTAGTGTAAACCTGTGGGACATATGGGAACTTCAGGCTATTATTGTGGAGACTTGTTGATTTCCCTTAACTTTGGATGACACTTCTTTGTGATGGAAGTGAGAGGTGTTCAAAGAAGAGGCTTGCCAAGTGCAAATTATAACAAAAAGGCAATTGACTAACTGCAAATTTAAATACAGATCATCAAATAAACAAAGACAGTGAAGTGACAGAAAAGGTGGCCAAACAGGCTTCATAAGGACAAGAAGGATAAAAGAATAGACTGCATGAAGCCACTGAAATAAGAAGGATGCAGAGGTACTGGAACAAATGGGAAGAGGTTTTTGGGTAAATAAAACAAAGTCAGTGGACTGACACTACCTAAGTTCAAGGCTTTATAAAGCTACAGTTATCAAGACAGTATAATATTGGGGGGGGGGGAAGACAAATGAATAGAACAGAATAGAGAGCTCTGTAAAAGACAATTTCAAGAGAATAATACAAGCCACAGATGGGAGAAAATATTTGCAAAAGACACATCTGATAAAGTACTGTTATTAAAAATTTACAAAAAATTCTTAAAACTTACCATTAAGAAAATGAATAAACTGATTTTATTATTTATTTACTTATTATTTATTTATTTATAGAAAAAGTGAGAGAGCACACATGCACACTTGTAAGGGGGAGGGGCAAAGGGTGAGAGAGAGAGAGAGAATACCAAGCAGACTCCATGCTGAGCACAGAACCCTACATGGGGCTCCATCTAATGACCCTGAGATCATGACCTGAGCCAAAAATCAAGAGTCAGACGCTTAACCAACTGAGCCACCCAGGTGCCCCAAACAATCTGATTTTTAAATGGGCAAAAAGTCTTAACTGACACCTCACCAAAAAAGACATAAAGATGGCAAGTAGGCACATGAAAAGATGATCAACATCGTATGTCACTAGGGAACTGCAAATTAAAACAAGATACCACTACACAACTATTAGAATGGCCAAAATCTGGAACACTGACAAAGCATTTGCTGGAGAGGATGTAGAGTAACAGGAACTCTGATTTGCTGCTGATGGGAATGCAAAATGGTTACAGTCACTTTGGAAGACAGTCTGGCAGTTTCTTACAAGACTAAACATACTATTACCATATAATCTAGGAATCACACTCCTTGGTATTTACCCAAGTTAGTTGAAATCTTTGTCTACACAAAAACCTAAACATGGAAGTTCATAGCAGTTTCATTCACAACTGCCAAGACTTGGAAGCAACCAAGACATCCTTCAGTAGATGAATGAATAAGTAACTGTGAAACATCCAGACAATAGAATATTAGTACCAAAAGGAAATGAGCTATCAATCCACAAAAAGATATGGAGGAATCTTAAATACATATTACTAAGTGAAAGAAACCAGTCTGAAAAGGCTTTATACTGTTTGAGTCCAACTATTTGACCTTCCAGAGAAAGCAACACTGTGGAGGCAATAAAAAGATCCATGGTTGAGAGGGACTAGGAAAGAGAGTGGGATAATAGACACAGCACAGAGGATTTTTAAGGCAGTAAAAATACTCTGTGTGATACTATAATGGTGGATACATGTCATTATACATTTGTCCAAACCCATAGAATGTACAACACCAGGAGTGAACCCCAATGCAAATTATGGTCTCTGGGTGATAATGATGTATGAGTGTAGGTTTATTAATTATAAAAAACACACATTGGTGGAGGATGTTGATAATGGGGGGAAGCTATGCATGTGTAGGGGCAGGGGGTATATGGGAGATTTCTGTATCTTTCTCTTAATTTTGCAGTGAACCTAAAACTGCTCTAAAAGATAAAGTTTATCAATTTAAATACATAAATAAATACACACCACATCAACAGTCCTATTTCCAGATGTTGAGATATTGGTTAATCAGCCTTTTCAAATTCCCCAGATCATGTAATTCTTTTTTTGTTTTCAAAGAATGGTTATTTTGGATCACTAACCACTTTAAAATCTGAGATATTTTATCACTCTTAATTTAACCCCCAAGTGATAAGTTTCTCAAATTATTTGAGTGTAGATAAAAGACTAGTCAGAAATGAGTATTTTTACATTTCTATTTTAAGAAGCCTGCTTATTCTTGGAATAAAGTCAATCTCTTTAAATGAAAAAACTTAGGTTGCCATTGATATAGGTGGTAAAATCTCATTCAGAACTGTGTGATCCTGAGAGGAATTTAACCTGTTTTAGTGTTCCTCTGTGTATTCCAGGTTCTCTTCCCATATGTGTCAGTTCAATTTCCAGGATAGTGAGGACATAATAACTGAAATTATTGTCCAATTATAAAATGAATTATGTTTTTCCTAAATTTATAGTCCTGAAAATGCATATGTTGAATACATTCTTCCCAAATTGAATATTTTAAATATTCTGTGAAGAAACTAATACTTAAATAACTCTATGATAAATTAATTTGTTAGAAAAGGATAATATATAATATTGAGCTAACTGAATGTGTGATTAGATGATAATTTTTTTCTCGGACTACCTGGAATAAATATTAAAGAAGACTGTCTTAAAATTAAACTTCAAATCTATAATTAAATACATATCTTCTATGTTGTCCTCCTGGCCTGAAGAAAAGTTAGTTCTATACAAAATACACCTCAAAAGCATTACTATCACATTCAAACCTATTCTCCTTCATCTACTTCATGTGCACCTGAGTATATACATCCTGCATATAAGACAATATTTATGTATTTAGCTCTAAGGATCAAAACTGAAGAACAAATATTGGTAAACAGGAATAAAGATAATTTGAAAACACATAAATTAACATGTCTTTGTAGTTCTGTTGCAGGAAGCATCCATCACTTTCAATAAGACCTCTATGTCTTGATTTAAAGTATTATTATGAATTTCCAGCTATGGCAGGCAAATAATAAGGACCAAGATTCAGGAGAAGAAAGAAACACAGGGAGGGGAGTTTAGCCCTTCCCACTGTAGTATCTGCTGATTCCGTTAAAGGTGATGAGAAGCTGAGCAGTGCTTTTGGCAGCCTCTTGGAGCCATAGTGGATAGTGTTAAGAATTCAGAATAGTGACTTTTTGGAAGGAAGGAGAGAGTAAGGATTGAGAAAGGGCAATAGTCTTTTCATTGACCTTAGTGGTGGTTATACAGATGTTCACTTTGCCCTAACTCACTGAGCTGCACATTAGTATTTTGTGCACGTCTCTCTATGTGCGTTGTACTTCAAAGTAGATAAGTAAAAACATTACCACGCTAAGGAATGGCAACTCATGCTTACTCCCTTAAATTCACTTCAATAAACACATTGAGCATCTTCGCATGCCAGCCACGGTGTTGAGTGCTAGCATTACAACTTTAAGTAAAAGACAAATCCCATATGATTTCACTCATATGTGGAATTTAAGGAACAAAACAAACAAACAAGGGAGGGGAAAAAAAGAGAGGAAAACCAAGAAACAGACTCAACTATAGAGAACAAAATGATGGCTACCAGAGGGGAGATGCCTGGCAGGCTGGGTTAAATAGGTGGTGGGGATTAAGAAATGCACTTGTGATGAGCACTGGGTATTGTATGGAAGTGTTGAATCACTAAATTCTACACCTGAAACTAATATTATACTGTGTGTTAACTAACTGGAATTTAAATAAAAACTTTTAAAAAGGCCATAAAAATTTTAAAAATAAACTTATGTGTAGAAACAAAAACAAAAAAAGAGAGAGACACGTTTTCATCAAGCTTAAAATCTAGGAAAAATATGGCATTATGAAATGGCATAGTATGAAAATTCAAGACTTTAGCACCTACATTGAAAGCCACTAACTTAATAAAGGAAATGATGTCAGTTCTGAATGGTAAGTTCTGAAGCCCAAGTTATAAATTTATAAATTGAATATTTAGTTTTATATGATCATGTTTTTGCTGTGTTTTTTTTAAAGATTTTATTTATTTATTTAAGAGAAAATGAGCGGGGGGAGGAGCAGAGGGAGAGAGAGAGGGGGAGAAGCAGATTCCCTGCTAGGTGGGGAACCTGATGCAGGACTTGATCCCAGAACCCTGAGATCAGACCTGAGCCAAAATAAGACCCTTAACCAACTGAGCCACCCAAGCGCCCCTTTGCTATGATTTTTAAACACATTAACTAGATTGTAAACTCCTTGAGGTGAGAGGACATGTCTTATTCATCTGTCAATCCTCTGTTCACTGCACAAGGTCTAGCTAAGAGACATAAATAAATAGATTGGTTGAAGAAAAATTCAAGATATATAGAACATCTCCTTTAATGTAACTCATTGTCTGTGTGATTTTTCCTTTTTAAATATAAGCCAATTCAAGGCAAGAGACTTTATTCTTTAAATTTTCTGGAAGAAATTAAATACCATGAATAAATTTAGTACTTAATAATTCTTTCATGGTTATTAAATATCCATTGTTCAACTTTCAATTTTTAATCTTAGATTGACTCATGGCAATCAAACAATAATTAATTTTGAGCCCTTTAAGGATTTATAATTTAGCCTAAGTTTTTAATTTCATAGATGAGGTAAATGAAGCCCCGAGAACTCATAAAGTAATGCATAATATTTAGACAGCTCTGACCTGCAAATTCCCTTTTATACTCAAAGATAAAAATTAGTCTGAGGGGCGCCTGGGTGGCTCAGTTGGTTGAGCGACTGCCTTCGGCTCAGGTCATGATCCCGGGGTCCTGGGATCGAGTCCCGCATCGGGCTCCCTGCTCTGCGGGAAGCCTGCTTCTCCCTCTCCCACTCCCTCTGCTTGTGTTCCCTCTCTCGCTGTGTCTCTCTCTGTCAAATAGATAAATAAAATATTTAAAAAAAAAAAAAAAAAAAAATTAGTCTGAGAGCACTTTATATGTTTCCAAATCTCTACTGTACTGTACTGGTAGTTATTTAATTCATAAAAGAAAAACACTTCATATTCAGTGTAAGAAAAGCAGTGTGATTTACTTCAAACAGGAAGCAAAAAGAAGGTGAGATATACACAATCTTTATGTGAAAAAAATCTACAAGTGTGCGTCTTTAATACAAAAAATTGGTTTTGATAGGGTCAATGATATTTTCTGGGGATATGCAATTGCAAGTTTTTTTTTTAATTGTCTATTGTAAAACTTGGAAAATAATCTACATTCACAATCTTTCTATCAGCAATCAAGGAACTTATAGTCTACCTAACCACAGATTCCATATTTGTTATTATTTTAATAATTGCACCACTAGTTTGAAAAGATTCAGCCAAAGAATTGAGTATCTACCTTGAACTATCTTACATTCAGAAGGAAAAGTCAAATAGACAACCAAATTCATTAAATTAGACTCTTGGGATATGTGACCACTTTCAAAAAGAAAAACCGCATTACATTCACAAAGCAGAGACAGGCTTTCACTTAGAAGGCTTTTTCACAAGACAGGGCTGAGAACTGACAGTGAGGGCCTCCAGAGACCATCTCACTAATTAATCTCTCTGGTATCCAAGGGTTTATTATCTCCATTGGGGCCTATTCATAGGTGGAAAATAATCCTGAAGGTAGATTCATTTCCAAGTTGTTATGCTAAACAATAAAACTAGTCATGACCCAATATATAATTTCTCCTTACTAAGAAACTACTTAAGAGATTTGAGATGATGAGTGAATGACATATAAGATTTAAAAAATTAATGTCATTTAATGAACCATGGGTTTAATGATGAATATATGAAAGAAAAGTATTTGATTATTAAAAGATTATCTAAAATTACAGATTATACAACTTCTTGGGCACTTGATCTTTTTAATCAAATTCAGTTAATAAAAACTGAATAATGAGTCATTTAATAGGAAAATTCTCACACCAAAGAGATAATCTTCCTAGGTTCAAATGTTTCTTAGGGTTAAAGGTTGATTTAGAAAGAGATGAATGTTACATGAAAACAAATTGGATAATAAACTCAGAGAAAAATCTTGTTTTGCCCAAACATTTTGTAATCTAGAAATTAGAATGAAAATTAGCATATAGAATATTTTCATAATCAAAAAGTTATAACAGAGTTTCTATCTACTTTCTTGTGTTACTGTATTAGTGTCCCTTTTTTTCTCAAGTCACACTATTTCACAATATTCTTCCAGACATGACTATTTTTGGTATTTTATACTTAGAAAAATATATTAGCTTCTTACTTTTCAGAGATAATATCCAGAGAGAGTTAAAGAAGCTGAAAACGTCATAATCAAAATCCTTAGTCTCTGATATAAGTGAAACAGTATTTCTTTGAGTTATATTCTGGCACCAAATAGTAATTCTGGAGAAAAAATAAGTACTAGTAAGAGCCCTGGACGTCATCAGCAACAGAAAAGACCAATACGTAAGACTCTCTCAGAGCTTTGCTACTTTAAAGATAACCAACACCCCATCCAACCTCTTGGGAAAACTCTCAAAAGAGCAGGGGTATTGCATGGAAATGTGGCAATAGTGAGCAAAGACAATGCTCCCACTCCTGGCCACTGTGGCATGTGAGGGAGGACAAATGATGTCTCAGTCAAGGCAAAAATAAAATAAGGAAGTAGAGATAACATTGGAAAATATGGTTGAGGCTCTTAGGAGAGTCTTTTAACCTTAGAAAATGAATTCCCTGAGATACAGTGAAGAAATTTTGAAAGGGAAGATGAACTAGAGGGATAAATAAGAGGTAAACAAATAGAGAGAAAAGATGACAGCATCATGTGGACAATGGTTCCAAAGAATTAAGGAGGGCAGTAATTAAAGTTGGATTTTGTCTGATGAGAATAATTACAGGAAGTTCAGTGAAATTAGCCTATGAAGGCTTTCTCTACTCATGCTCACTCCCCCTTAATTTTTCCATCCACATCAATCTAGATTCCTTTTCCACATTCCACTGAAATTGCTTTTGCTACGCTCACCAATGGCTTTCACATTGCCAAAGCCAGAGAAACGTTTCTTCCAAGTGATCTAACCTTAAGCATGTTTGACCACTCTGACCTTCCTCTCCCTGCTTTCCCAGCACCACACACTAATTAATTTCCTCTTATCCACTGGCTGCTTTTTCTATCTTCTCCTGTCTCTTCTCCTCTTACCCTAATGTAGTATTTCCTTCTCTTTCTCCACTGTCTTCCGAGCTAATATTAGGCAATTTCATGACTTAATACCATTATCTCATGATGATCTCCAAATTTACATCTTCAGTCTAGGCTTTTCCTCTGAGATTGAGTTACATTTATCCAACAGTTTACTTGACATCTCTATATGGGTGTCTAATAAGCATTTCAAAATTAATGTCTCTCTCAAATTCCTTTCTCTTCTATCCTCCCTCTACCACCACAATAATGTTGGTAGAATAAATAAATGAAGGAAAAACTACCAAGCTTAAATGGTACACTGTTTCTTCTTCCACTTTTAAATTCCTATTTCCAGCAGTCCCTTTCCAGTTCCACATGGTCTGCTACCAAAAATGTGATTATTGCTGTTCCTTCACATCTTTTTAGTCATTATCTTCCTCTTTCCCTTTCCCTCTTCTGTTTCACAGTGAAGATCTGTGAAATCAGTGACTTTGTTATTTTTCCCAATGGTGCCATGAGAAAATAAATTATCAATAGGTTTTTGTTTCAATACTTTTACTATTTATCAGAGGTGGGAAGCCGCTGGCAATTTTTATGAAGCTATATTAAGTAAGTACCTGCCTAGAATTTGGCATTGCTATGACTTGGCCTTTATCAGTCATTCTCCCTACCCTTCTGATTGAAGGAAGTTCCTTTTCTGTGTGGGAGAACAGGTAGGTCCTTTGATGTACTGGTGGAGAATCTTCCTCAAGATTCGGAGGAAGCCTAGAAAAGGAGGTAAGTGGTCCTATATAAATAAGGACATAGGGTGTCTCTTCTAAAATAGGCAGAAGATGGGGCGCCTGTCGTTAAGTGTCTGCTATCGGCTCAGGTCATGATTTCGGGGTCCTGGGATCGAGCCCCCCATCGGGCTCCCTGCTCTGCGGGGAGCCTGCTTCTCCCTCTTCCTTTCCCCCTGCTTGTGTTCCCTCTCTCGCTGTGTCTCTCTCTGTCAAATAAATAAAGAAAATCTTCAAAAAAAAATAAAATAAAATAGGCAGAAGAGACAGAAAGAAAATTATAGAAACAGCAACTGCCACGTGAAATGGGACTGAGGGAACACTGTGTGTGTTATGTGGGGTAAACTCTCTTAACTGCTTCTTGAGAATACCTGTGAACATCTACATCTTTCTTCAAAGCTCTTGGAGTTGAATTTGTAAATATTTTGGGTGTGTTACTGTGGGTCCTAAGGCCAAAGCAATGTTATATTTGGATTATACAATCTTGTACACAAAATTTACTTAATTAAGCTATATTTAATTAAATACACATTAGTATATGGCCCTGTTCTAGATGCTTATAAAAGAAAAAAAAATTGTATTTCAATGATAATACCAAAAAGTTAAGAACCTGCACACTAAATACTGTGTTTCTTCTTGATTTTAATATGATAAATTTACATTAATTATCTTTATTTTAGTTATTATGTTCTCTATATAATCAAAATAAAGTTAAAATCTCACAATAATACTGATTAGTGACTTATTTTGTAAACTAGAGCCACAGTGATCTTGAGTCATTTGGTTTGACTATGTCCTTCCCCACCCCCCTTCTTTTTCTTACTTTGGGAACAATCTCATATGTTTTTCTGGAGAATTTTCTTTTAGTAGCAGTAATTTAGAGTGGTAGTTAAGCTTGTAGACTTCCATTTTAATAAATGACTTGCCTCTGTGTTTTCATCTATGATACGGGGATACTAATAATTTTATATACCTTACAGGGGTCTTACAAAGATGAGTTAATGCACACAAAGCTCATAAAGTAGTGTCTGACACAGTGTTTATACCATTCCTTACTGCTCTAACTCTCCCATACCTCTGGTTCTTGTATGCCAATGAAAGCAGAAGCCTCGCCTAGGCTATCACTCATATTAGCTGTTTTCAAATAAACATTATTTTCACTATTAACATTAATTTCACCTCACTCATAGCTACAATTCTTGAGGAAAAAAATCAACAACTTGGTATTTTAGAAGAGACAGATTATTTTGAGGAAAAACAAACTTACTAAATGAAATTCTTTAACCCACCATTTATAAATCAAACTAATCTTGTTTCAAAATAGTGAGAAAAGCGGGTAATTTATTATACATTTTCAAACCTCACTTTAAGTAGGAGAAGTCTTTTTGGAGTTATCTATTCAAACAAAAATTGGGTCTGATGAAGAAAAATCAGAGAGTTACAAAACTGAATGGCATCATACTTGCAGTTACAATATCCATCTATTCTAATTTGAAAAAAAGTATTGTCCCTACAAAATAAATAGCTCAAAAGGTTCTCAAACATGGACTGACTGACCTATAGCCTAATTTCTAAAAAATTCTTAAAAATGTAAAATCAGTCCCCTCATTTTACTTTTTTGGTTTCATTTTTACAAATGAAAAAGCCCTCAGGTTTTAACATTGTTTTCTTGTCAGAATCATGCAAATTTAAAACATTCATATTAAACTGAACTAAAACCAGAAATCAGGATAGCCTTGAAAACATAAACTTATCTTTTACCAAGTAAGGTTCAAGGAACATATTAAGCAACACTAGGCTCAGGTACCATTTTAAAATAGTTTTGGCACAACCACTGGAAAAATTGAGAGCTTAGAACTGGCTGTGTCACACACAGTGCCAGTAAGCTTTTATTCTGCCTAAGTGCACAGATGATAATCAGATGGATTATTTTAATAATCCCATAAAAGAAAAACAAAATTGTTTCTTTTAAGGTTTTATGAACTTTTACTAGCTTAAAAAATGTTATGTAAGTGTATTCTCTAGATAACCCATCTTTCAATTATTAAACTATAAAATACAAGTAATTAGAGTATGATGCCCTTCAGTCCTGTTGGCTTTCCATCTTTTAAATGCAATAAAATAAAATTAGTGCTCTTATCAGACATATGGGGAATGCCCGCAGCAATGACAGTCTGTGGGTTCTTTTGAGCTTATAGTAGTGATAAAGAAGATTTTTTAAATGAAGGTGATAATCAATTAGGAGACAAGTTTGGAAAATGCTTAAAAGGTTATATGCAAGTGTAGATACCACCACTATTGTGACTAAATTCTAAGTAATTGCTAATTAGCCAAACACACTAGAATAATTAGTAGTCATCAATAAATTTAATCATTTTATTGCCAAATGTAATTTACTTGTCATGAAAATATTCTGCATTCATCAAAATAATGCTTAAAATAAATTAAGAGATACATGAAGTTCATTATATATTTTCTAATTTTACACATTTAATTGTCATAGTAAGTATTCTCATAAATGGTGGTACAAGTTTTCATCTATCAAACTCTGAAGTCGAGAAAAAAAACCTTCTGAGTTGAAAGAGTAGATTTAATAAACACATCCAATTTCACTGTCTCAAAAATTGTCACTATAACTGCATATTTCAAGGACAAAAATTCATAAAACAAGAGAGATGACAACAGTTACAAACATCTGAAACCTGGAAAATAGAGACAGAGAACCAGAATGCCTAGTCCAAAATCAACAGTAGTGAAATCTAAGAACTTGGGTTTACACAGAAGGATCTCAAAAGGTTCAGAAATTGTAACAACAGCTTTTTTTTTGGAATTTGTAGTGGGCAGGGGAAATTAAAATAAGGAGGATTGGGTAAAAGGTGTGTGATAACTTAGGGTCTTAGGCTTTCCTAGATGTACTTTCTTCTTCATACTCTGATGATGCCCCTCCTCAATCCTGATTGAAGACTGGAGAATTATTTTCTGCAAAAATGAAGGACTGACTAACAATATTGACTAATACATGTTAAATGTTGAAGGCTGACATCAAAAGGAATGAGATCTTGCCATTTGCAATGACGTGGATGGAACTGGAAGGTATTATGTTGAGCGAAATAAGTCAAACAGAGAAAGACATGTATCATATGATCTCACTGATATGAGGAATTCTTAATTGCAGGAAACAAACTGAGGGTTGCTGGAGCGGGGGGTGGGGTGGGAGGGATGGGGTGACTGGGTGATAGACAATGGGGAGGGTATGTGCTCTGGTAAGCGCTGTGAATTGTGCAAGACTGTTGAATCTCAAATCTGTACCTCTGAAACAAATAATGCAATATATGTTAAGAAAAAAAAAAAGAAGAAGAAGAAGAAGGTAGCGGGAGGGGAAGAATGAAGCGGGGGAAATCGGAGGGGTAGACGAACCATGAGAGACGATGGACTCTGAAAAACAAACTGAGGGTTCTAGAGGGGAGGGGGGTGGGAGGATGGGTTAGCCTGGTGGTGGGTATTGAGGAGGGCACATTCTGCATGGAGCACTGGGTGTTATGCACAAACAATGAATCATGGAACACTACATCTAAAACTAATGATGTAATGTATGGGGATTAACATAAGAATAAAAAAATTAAAAAAAAATGTTGAAGGCTGAACCACAAAACCTGGTTTCTCTACTCAACTACCAGAGCACTGACCCTTTACACTCCAAAGAGGATTTTATAAGAAAACTGTCTTAGAAACCTACAATCTTATGAAAACCTAAAGTACTGAGATTCTCCAGCAAAAATCCCATTCAGATCATTCTAGAACAGCTAAAGTCAATAATTTCCACCTATATTTTCAGTCAACATTTTTTCACTCTTAATTATGATGATGAAATCAAAAACAGAAATGTGATAAAGTCTTTAACATGGTTCCAAACAAAGTAACTTTGAAGAAATTGACACTATAGAAGAAAAAAAACCTAAAAATTTATTGTTAATATCTTCAGAAAGGTAAGAAAATATATTACATCTGTGAAATAAGAAAATGATGGTAGTTTAAAAAAGGAACATTCAGGGGCATCTGGGTGGCTCAGTTGGTTAAGCGACTGCCGAAGGCAGGGGTAGACGAACCATGAGAGACGATGGACTCTGAACAACAAACTGAGGGTTCTAGAGGGGAGGGGGGTGGGAGGATGGGTTAGCCTGGTGGTGGGTATTGAGGAGGGCACATTCTGCATGGAGCACTGGGTGTTATGCACAAACAATGAATCATGGAACACTACATCTAAAAGCCTTTGGCTCAGGTCACGATCCTGGAGTCCCGGAATCGAGTCCCGCATCGGGCTCCCTGCTCAGTGGGGGGTCTGCTTCTCCCTCTGCCCTCTTCCCTCTCGTGCTCTCTGTCTCTCATTCTCTC
Source organism: Neomonachus schauinslandi (assembly GCF_002201575.2). NCBI lineage: Eukaryota > Metazoa > Chordata > Mammalia > Carnivora > Phocidae > Neomonachus > Neomonachus schauinslandi. The sequence continues at coordinate 104,563,296 of NC_058404.1, forward strand.
TCTCTCAAATAAATAGATAAAATCTTTTTAAAAAATAATAAATAAATAAATAAATAAATAAGGAACATTCAGAAACTAATAAAGAAATCTTCCAAATAAATATAGATATCCAGAAATGAGAAATTCAATAGAAAATTTGAAAATGAAGTTAAGAAAATCTCCAAGAAAGGGAGCAAAATGATAAAGAAATGGAAAGCAAGGAAAAATATATGAAATTAGAGAATCAAGCAAGATAGTTAACACCTGGATAATGAAGCCTGAAAGAGATGAGAGACAGAGAGAGAGGAAAAATGGAAGTATAGAAGCCATTAATAAAATAATTTAAGAAAAAAAATTAAAACTGAAAGACAAATTTCTAGAATGAAGTTTCACAAAGTACTTGGATGAAGGAATGAAAATAAACCCTCTTGAAGGTATATCATTTTGATATTTTACAGCACTGGGATGAGGCAGGGAGGTTACTTTATACATAATAAGGAATCAGATAGTCCAAGAGTACTCAAGAGTAGCAATGGAATTAAGACAATTGAAACAGGGGTGCCTGGGGACTTAGTCATTAAGCGTCTGCCTTCGGCTCAGGTCATGATCCCAGGGTCCTGGGATCAAGCCCACATCGGGCTCCCTGCTCGGCGGGGAAGCCTGCTTCCCCCTCTCCCACTCCCCCTACTTGTGTTCCCTCTCTCGCTATGTCTCTCTCTGTCAAATAAATAAAATCAAAAAAAAAAAAAAAGACAATTTAAACAATCCTATCAAATTCAGAGGAAAATACTTCCAACTTTACCCAAACCATAAATCAAAAATAAGAGTAATATGAAGACTTTTATAGATGCCTAAATTTTCAAAACTATTATCTCTCCTATATATATTTGCTCAGAAATTAACAGAAGGATGTCCTCCAACAAACAAGGTAAATCAAGAAAGAGAAAGAGATGGGATATAGAAAACAAGAGATTCAACACAGGAGAGAAGCAAAAGATTCTATAAAATTGAATTCCAGGGGGATGCCAAGATACCAAGTATTCAAAGTGTAGCGGAAAATGAGTCCAATTAGAGCAGAGGGACTGAAGAGATATTCATATTGAGGTCAATTATCAAAATGCCCCTTTCCTTATATCATCTTTTTAATATGATAAAGTACTGGAAAATGTGTTCCCCTAAAACAAGGGAACACATGCAAAATGAGAAAGAGCAAGAGTGGGAGCAAGAGAACTAGACATATGAAATAAACTTGGAATCCAATTTAGGAGAATGGCATAGGGAATTTTCCAAAGATAATCAGAAAGATCCTTGTCAACACTTGTTTCTTGTGTTTTTAATTTTAGCCATTCTGACAGGTGTAAGGTAATATCTCATTGTGGTTTCAATTTGCATTTCCCTGATGATTAATGATGTTGACTATCTTTTCATGTGTCTGTTGGCCATATGTATATCTTCCTTGGAAAATGTCTTTGCTCATTTTTTAATCAGATTATTTCATTTTTTTTGATGTTGAGTTGCATAAGTTTATATATTTTTATTTTGAGGTAATTGCAATTATTTATTTTTACTTTTGTTTCCCTTGCCTGAGGAGACATACCTAGAGAAGTGTTCCTACAGCTGATGTCAAAGAAATTACTGCCTATGTTTTGTTCTAGGAATTTTATGGTTTTGGGTCTCACATTTAGGTCTTTAATCCATTTTGAGTTTATTTTCATGTATGGTATAAGAAAGTAGTTTAGTTTCATTCTTTTCTATGTAGCTGTACAGTTTTTCCAGCACCATTTGTTGAAGAGACTGTCTTTTACCCATGGTATATTCTTGCCTCCTTTGTCATACATTCATTGACCATATAAACCTGGATTTATTTCTGGGCTTTCTATTCTGTTCCATTGATCTATGTATCTGTTTTTGTGCCAGTACCATATTTTTTTGATTGCTACAGCTTTGTGATATAACTAATATCTAAAGTCATGGTATCTCCAGCTTTGTTCTTTCTCAAGATTGCTTTGACTATTCAGGGTCTTTTGTGGTTCCATACAAATTTTAGGATTATTTGTTGTAGGATTATTGTTCTAATACCATGTTATTGGTATTTTGATAGAGATTGCATTAAATCTGTAGATTATTTTGAGTAGAACTGACATTTTAAGTAGTTTCTTGCTGCTTTTTTGTTTGTTTTTTTCTTAAGTTTTTATTTTAATTCCAGTTAGTTAACATACATGTTATATTAGTTTCAGGTGTACAATATAGTAATTCAATACTTCCACACATCACCCTGTGTTCATCATCACAAGTGCATGGGAAAAATAGTTGGGTTTTTTTGGTTGGTTTGTTTTAATTTTTTATTTAAATTCAATTTAATTAACATATAGTGTATTATTAGTTTCAGAGATAGAATTTAGTGATTCATCTGTTGCATATAACACCCAGTGCTCATTACATCAAGTGCCCTCCTTAATGCCCATCACCCATTTACCCCACCCACCTCCCCTCCAGCAACCCTTACTTTGTTTCCTATAGTTAAGAGTCTCTTATGGTTTGTCTCCCTCTCTGTTTTTGTCTTATTTTATTTTTCCTTCCCTTCCCCTATGGTCATCTGTTTTGTTTCTTAAATTCCACATATGTGCGAAATCATACGGTGCTTGTCTCTCTCTGACTGACTTATTTTGCTTAGCATAATACCCTCTAGTTCTATCCACATCATCGTAAATGGCACAATTTCATTCTTTTTGATGGCTGAGTAATATTCCATTGTGTATATATACTACCTCTTATTTATCCATTCATCTGTCGATGGACATCTGGGCTCTTTTCATAGTTTGGCTATTGTGGACATTGCTGCTATAAACATTGGGGTGCAGGTGCCCCCTCGAATCACTATGTTTATATCCTTTGGATAAATACCTAGTAGGGCAATCTCTAGGTCATAGGGTAGTTCTGCTTTTAACTTTTTTGAGGAACCTCCATACTATTTCCCAGATAGCTGTACCAGCTGGCATTTCCACCAACAGTGTAAGAGGGTTCCCCTTTCTCCAAATCCTTGCCAATATCTATTGTTTCCTGAGCTGTTAATTTTAGCCATTTTTTTAATGTAATGTTGAATGATTCATTAGTTGCATATAACACCCAGTGCTCATCACCACACATGCCCTCCTTAATACCCATCACCTGGTTACCCCATCCCCCCACCCCCTCCCTTTTGTAACCCTCAGTTTGGTTCCTGGAGTCCAGAGTCTCTCATGGTTTGTCTCCCTCTCTGATTTCTTCCCATTCAATTTTTCCTCCTTTCCCCTATGGTCCTCCATGCTATTCCTTATGTTCCACAGATGAGTGAAACCATATGATAATTATCTTTCTCTGCTTGATTTATTTCACTTAGCATAATCCCCTCCAGTTCCCTCCATGTTGATGCAAATGGTGGGTATTCATCCTTTCTGATGGCTGAGTAATATTCCATTGTATATTTGAACCACATCTTCTTTATCCATTCATTTGTTGAAAGGCATCTTGGCATTCTGACTGGTGTGAGGTTATATCTCATTTTGGTTTTGATTTGTATTTCTCTGATGCTGAGTGATGTTGAGTATTTTTTCATGTGTCTGTTGGTCATTTGTATGTCTCCTTTGGAGAAATATCTGTGTGTGTCTTCTGTCCATTTCTTGACTGGATTTTTTGGGTCTTGGGTGTTGAGTTTGATAAGTTCTTTATAGATTTTGGATACTAGCCCTCTATCCGATAATACATTTGCAAATATCTTCTTCCATTCCATAAGTTGCCTTTTAGTTTTGTGGATTGTTTCCTTTGCTGTGAAAAAAATGTTTATCTTGATGAAGTCCCAAAAGTTCATTTTTGCTTTTGTTTTCCTTGCCTTTGAAGACATATCTAGCAAGAAGTTGCTTGTGGCCAAGGTCAAAGAGGTTGCTGTCTGTGTTCTCTTCTAGGATTTTGATGGATTCCTGTCTCACATTTAGGTCTTTCATCCATTTTGAATTTATTTTTGTGTATGGTATAAGAAAGTGGTCCAGTTTAATTCTTCTGCCTGTGGCTGTCCAATTTTCCCAACACCATCTGTTGAAGAGACTGTCTTCTTTCCATTGGATATTCTTTCCTGCTTTGCCGAAGATTACTTGACCATAGAGTTGAAGGTCCATTTCTGGGCTCTCTATTCTGTTCCATTGATCTATGTGTCTGTTTTTGTGCCAGTACCATGCTGCCCTTATGATTGCAGCTTTGTAATACAGCTTGAAGTCCGGAATTTTGATGCCTCCAGCTTTAGTTTTCTTTTTCAACATTCGTTTGGCTATTGGGGGTCTTTTCTGATTCCATACAAATTTTAAGATTGCTTATGCCAGCTCTGTGAAAAATGCTGGTGGTATTTTGAAAGGGACTGCACTGAATTTGTAGATTGCTCTGGGTAGCATAGACATTTTAACAATATTTGTTCTTCCAATCCATAAGCATAGAATGTCTTTCCATTTCTTTGTGTCTTCCTCAATTTCTTTCATAACTTTTCTATAGTTTTCAGAGTACAGATCCTTTACTCTTTAGTTAGATTTATTCCTAGGTATCTTATGGTTTTTGGTGCAAGTGTAAATGGGATCGATTCCTTGATTTCTCTTTCTTCGGCCTCATTGTTAGTGTACAGAAATGCAACTGACTTCTGTGCACTGATTTTATATTCTGCCACTTTACTGAATTATGAGTTCTAGCAATTTTTGAGTGGAGTCTTTTGGGTTTTCTACATAGAGTATGATGTCATCTGCAAAGAGTGAAAGTTTGACTTCGCCTTTGCAGATTTGGATGCCTTTTATTCCTTTTTGTTGTCTGATTGCTGAGGCTACGACTTCCAGAACTATGTTGAACAATAGTGGTGAGAGTGGACATCCCTGTCGTGTTCCTGACCTTAGGGGAAAAGCTCTCAGTTTTTCCCCATTAAGACTGATATTCACTGTGGGTTTTTTGTATATAGCTTTTATGATATTGAGGCATGTTCCCTCTACCCCTACACTGAAAAGAGTTCTTGTCCTTTCTTTTATTAATGTAGTGTATCACATTGATTGATTTGCAGATGTTGAACTACACCTACAGCTTGGGAATAAATCCCTTTGGTCATGGTGAATAATCCTTTTAATGTACTGTTGGATTCTATTAGCCAGTATCTTGGTGAGAACATTTGCATCCATGTTCATCAGGGATACTGGTCTGTAATTCTCTTTTTTGATGGGATCTTTGTCTGGTTTTGGAATCAAGATAATGCTGGCCTCATAGCATGGTTTAGAAGTTTTCCTTCCATTTCTATTTTCTGAAACAGCTTCAGAAGAATAGGTATTAATTCTTCTTCAAATGTTTGGTAGAATTCTGTTGGGAGGCCATCTGTCCCTGGACTCCGTTGGGAGATTTTTGATAGTTTTAAGAAAAGCCAAAAGTGGTTGCTTCTTGGGAGGGCAATCAGACAGTGAGAGTTGAGAAAACTGTGCATAGAAATCAATGTGTTTTGTTAGACAGAGCTGACTAGAGTTACTGAACTGGAGGATTAGAAGAAATTGTACATTACCCAGAAGAGGGAAAATGGAAATAAATCTGTAAGAGAGGTTGAGAAAAAAAGGATAAAATGTGAAGTTTTTTTTTGTTGTTGTTAAGATTTTATTTTTAAGTAATCTCTACACCCAATGTGGGGCCCAAACTTACAATCCTGAGATCAAGAGTCACATGCTCTACCAACTGAGCCAGACATGCACCCGTAAAATGTGAAGTTTTAAGAAATATCTGATTGGAGTTCCAGAAAAGAGGCAAAAGAGAATGATGAAAAAAGCAGTATGTAGAGGTAATACCTCAGGATGTTGCATTTGTAAAGAAGTACAGAGCAGCACAGATTCAGGATGCATAACTTATCCCAAACAAGATAATTATAAATAAATTAACCCTTCAATATTTAAAAATAAAAACACAAATTACGTAAGACCTAATGAAAATGACAAATTACCATCAAAGGAAAAATAATGACATCTGACTTCTTTTTTTTTTTTAAAGATTTTATTTATTTATTTGAGAGAAAGAATGAGATAGAGAGAGCATGAGAGGGGGGAGGGTCAGAGGAAGAGGCAGACTCCCTGCTGAGCAGGGAGCCCGATGTGGGACTCGATCCCGGGACTCCAGGATCATGACCTGAGCCGAAGGCAGTCGCTTAACCAACTGAGCCACCCAGGCGCCCCGACATCTGACTTCTTAATAGAGAAATCAGAAGATATTGAAAATAACTGTAATAACTATAAACCTGAAATTTCATTCCCATAAAGAAATATAAATTTATATATGTATTTTATGTATTGGTCTTTAAACATTCACAGAAAAATTATACAGAATATACTTCAGAAAGAAGGAAGTTAACTCCAAATGGAAACTCTGAGAAACAAGAAACACCATTTTTTTAAAATATGATAATATATGGGTAAATTTAGATATGTTGTAAATACAGAAACACATATCTTTCAGTATAAAAAAGACCAGAAGTATATGAAAATAGGAAATCATAAAACTTATTAGTGAAAAATTGTTTTAAAAATTGTAAAATTTATTGGTGAAAAATTAAAGCTTTCCATGGTACACTGCATAAAAGAAGGGCAAAATATTAAATAACTTCAGATTTCGATAAGTTAAGTATGGATGATAAAATTTATAAAGCAACTACCAAAAGAATAGAAATTGTGTATCACTTACAGACTAATAGCTAGAGAAAAATATTGGTAGAGGGAAATATTAAATCAATCCAAATGAATATGAGAAAAAAAGAGAAAAGCAGAGAGAAGAAAGGCAGCATACATAGAAAACACAAAGTAAGATAATATTAATAAATTAAAATACATTAGTAATGACAACAAATCTAAATGCCTAAATTATTCTGTTAAAAGACAAAGACTTTCAGACTTGAAAAAAAATCAACTAGAAGGAAAGATGCTGGAGGAGTAGGGGACCCTATTTCATCTGGTTCCCGGAATTGAGCTGGATATCTACCAGACCACTCTGAGCACCCACAAAACCAGCCTGACATGTAAGAAGATCTGGATCTCTACAAACAGAATATTGCAGGTGGTTGGTTTTGAGGTATGAAGCGGGGAGCCGTGATTCCGCGGGCAGATATCGGAGGATAAACAGCAGCGGGAGGGTGCCTGGCCATGGGGATCCTACACCGCCGGTGAGCGACAGCCTCACGCACTGGGGACGGGGCACAGACTCACAGAGCGGTAGCGGCTGGGAAAGGACTTTAGGGCAGCCCCCGGGGTGGAAACCCAGAGCAGCGGGGTCGGGCCTGTGAACTGCAGCCCCCGAGGTGGAAACCCAGAGCAGTGGGGTCCCACGGGCGCGAACTGGGAGCAGCTGGCAGTTTTAGAAGCACAAAGGGCAGAGACAGGCCCGACCTGGAGGCGGGACTGGGGGCTCTGTGGAGGGGTGCACAACCCAGGACGCTGCAGTTTATAGCAGCACGGACAGAAACGGAGACAGTGTGGCCTGGAGAGCTCACTGAAGAACAGACTGCGATTGCTCTGCTCTGAGGCAGACCGTTGGAAACAGTCTCTTCTGCTCTGACTAGCGGAAGAGACGCCGAAAGCCGCCAGGGAAAGCTGCCAGAGAACAAAAGCCCCAAAAACTGATTCCCACTGAGCCCATCCCCCGCCACAGGGGGCAGAGCAACACCGCCCAAACAGGGTTGCCTGAGTAACAGCGCGGCAGGCCCCTCCTACAGAAGACAGGCTGGGAAAACAAGAGGCCAGCAACCCTAAGGTCCCAAGAAAACAGGTGCATCTTGCTTGGGTTCTGGTCAATAATTTGTACAGTATACATTCCCTCAAACATCCATTAACAGAATGATTAGGAGGAGGAGCCCCCAAAATAGAAAAGACTCAGAGATTATGACTTATGCTGCAGATTTACAAATGGATGCAGATATAACCAACATGTCGGAGATGGAATTCAGGTTAGCAATTGGGAAGACAATGGCTAGAATGGAGAAATCAATTAATGACAACATAGAGTCTCAAAGGGCAGAAATGAAAGGTGAATTGGCAGAACTTAAAAATGCTATCAATGAAATCCAATCCAATCTAGATAATCTAACAGCTAGGGTAAGTGAGGCAGAAGAACGAATAAGCGACCTAGAGGACAATATAATAGATAAAAAGGGAAAAGAGGAGGCCAGGGAAAAACAACTCAGAATCCATGAAAATAGAATCAGAGAAATAAGTGACACCATGAGGCGTTCCAATGTCAGAATAACTGGAATCCTGGAGGGAGTGGAGAGAGAGGACTAGAAGGTGTATTTGAGCAAACTGTAGCTGAGAACTTCCCTAATCTGGGGAATAAAACAAACATTCGTGTCCTAGAAGCAGAGAGGACCCCTCCTAAGATCAAGGAAAACAGGCCAACACCCCGGCATGTAATAGTAAAACTTGCAAACCTTAGAACCAAGGAAACCATCTTAAGGTCACTTAGGGGGAAGAGATTCCTTACGTACAGAGGGAGGAACATCAGAATAATGTCAGACCTATCCACAGAGACCTGGCAAGCCAGAAAGGCCTGGCAAGACATATTCAGGGTACTAAATGAGAAGAACATGCGGCCAAGAATACTTTATCCGGCAAGGCTTTCATTTAGAATGGATGGAGAGATGCAGAGCTTCCATGACCGGCAGAAACTGAAAGAATATGTGACCACTAAGCCGGCTCTGCAAGAGATATTAAGGGGGGTTCTATAAAAGGAAAAAGACCCTACAACAGAAGGGTGATCTACAACAGAAATTTACAGGGACAATCTATAAAAACAACGTCTTCACAGGCAACATGATGACAATTAATTCATATCTTTCAATAATCACTCTCAACGTGAATGGCCTAAACGCTCCCATAAAACAGCACACGATTGCAGATTGGATAAAAAGACAGGACCCATCCATATGCTGTCTACAAGAGACTCATTTTGAACCTAAAGATACATCCAGACTGAAAGTGAAGGGATGGAGATCTATCTTCCATGCCAGCAGACCTCAAAAGAAAGCTGGGGTACCAATTCTTATATCAGACAAATTAGATTTTAAATTAAAGTCTGTAATTAGAGACACAGAAGGACACTATATCATTCTTAAAGGGTCTATCCAACAAGAAGATCTAACAATGGTAAATATCTATGCCCCCAACATGGGAGCAGCCATCTACATAAGCCAACTGTTAACCAAAATAAAGAGTCATATTGATAACAGTACGTTAATTGTAGGACACCTCAATACTCCACTCTCAGCAATGGACAGATCATCTAAGCAGAAAATCAACAAGGAAACAAGACCTTTGAATGATACATTGGACCAGATGGGCCTCATAGATATTTACAGAACATTCCACCCTAAAACAACAGAACACTCATTCTTCCGGAGCGCACATGGAACTTTCTCCAGAATAGACCACATACTGTGTCACAAATCAGGTCTCAACCGATACCAAAAGATTGAGATTATTCCCTGCATATTCTCAGACCACAGTGCTTTAAAACTGGAACTCAATCACAAGAAAAAATTTGGCAGAAATTCAAACACTTGGAAGCTAAAGACCACTCTGCTCAAGAATGTTTGGGTCAACCAGGAAATGAAAGAAGAACTTAAACAACTCATGGAAATCAATGAGAACGAAAACACATCGGTCCAAAACCTATGGGATACTGCAAAGGCAGTCCTAAGGGGGAAACACATAGCCATCCAAGCCTCACTCAAAAAAATAGAAAAATCCGGAATTCACCAACTAACTCTACACCTTAAAGAGAAAGCAACACTCTACACCTACAGAAAAAGGAACAAATGATGCCTAAGCCACACATTAGAAGAGAAATAATTAAAATTAGAGCAGAAATCAATGAATTAGAAACCAGAAACACAGTAGATCAGCTCAACGAAACTAGAAGTTGGTTCTTTGAAAGAATTAATAAGATCGATAAACCACTGGCCAGACTTATCCAAAAGAAAAGAGAAAGGACCCAAATTAATAAAATTATGAATGAAAGGGGAGAGATCACGACTAACACCAAGGAAATAGAAACAATTATTAGAAATTATTATCAACAACTATATGCCAATAAACTGAATAATCTGGATGAAATGGAGGCCTTCCTGGAAACCTATAAGCTGCCAAGACTGAAACAGGACGAAATTGACAACCTGAATAGGCCAATAACCAGTAACGAGATTGAAGCAGTGATCAAAAACCTCCCAAAAAACAAGAGTCCAGGGCCTGATGGATTCCCTGGGGAATTCTACCAAACAGTCAAAGAAGAAATAATACCTATTCTACTGAAGCTGTTTCAAAAAATAGAAACAGAAGGAAAACTTCCAAGCTCATTCTATGAGGCCAGCATTACCTTAATCCCCAAACCAGGCAGAGACCCCATCAAAAAGGAGAATTTCAGACCGATATCCCTGATGAATATGGATTCCAAAATCCTCAACAAAATCCTAGCTAATAGGATCCAACAATACATTAAAAGGATCATCCGCCACGACCAAGTGGGATTTATCCCCGGGATGCAAGGGTGGTTCAACATTCGCAAATCAATCAATGTGATAGAACACATTAATAAGAGGAGAGAGAAAAACCATATGGTCCTCTCAATTGGTGCAGAAAAAGCATTTGACAAAATACAACATCCTTTCTTGATTAAAACTCTTCAGAGTATAGGGATAGAGGGAACATTCCTAAAGTTCATAAAATCCATCTATGAAAAACCCACAGCGAATATCATCCTCAATGGGGAAAAGCTGAGAGCCTTTCCCTTAAGATCAGGAACACGACAAGGATGCCCACTCTAGTCATTATTGTTCAACATAGTACTAGAAGTCCTAGCAACAGCAATCAGACAACAAAAAGAAATAAAAGGTATTCAAATTGGCAAAGAAGAAGTCAAACTCTCTCTTTTCACAGACGACATGATACTTTATGTGGAAAACCCAAAAGACTCCACCCCAAAATTACTAGAACTCATCCAGCAATTCAGTAATGTGGCAGGATACAAAATCAATGCACAGAAATCAGTTGCTTTCTTATACACTAACAACGCAACTATAGAAAGAGAAATTAGAGAAATGATTCCATTTACAATAGCACCAAAAACCATAAGATACCTCGGAATAAACCTAACCAAAGAGGTAAAGGATCTATACTCTAGGAACTACAGAACACTCATGAAAGAAATTGAATTTTTGAGGAACCTCCACACTGTTTTCCAAAGTGGCTGTACCAACTTGCATTCCCAACAACAGTGTAAGAGGGTTCCCCTTTCTCCACAACCTCATATGACTCAAAAAGATGGAAAAATAGTCCATGCTCATGGATCAGAAGAATAAACATTGTTAAAATGTCTAAGCTACCCAGAGCAATCTATACCCTCAATGCCATCCCGATCAAAATTCCAATGACATTTTTCAAAGTGCTGGAACAAACAATCCTAAAATTTGTATGGAATCAGAAAAGACCCCGAATCACCAAGGAGATGTTGAAAAAGAAAAACAAAGCTGGGGGCATCACGTTGCCCGATTTCAAGCTATATTACAAAGCTGTGATTACCAAGACAGCATGGTACTGGCACAAAAACAGACATACAGACCAATGGAACAGAATAGAGAACCCAGCTATGGACCCTCAACTCTATGGTCAAATAATCTTTGACAAAGCAGGAAAAAACATGCAATGGAAAAAAGACAGTCTCTTCAATAAATGGTGCTGGGAAAATTGGACAGCCACATGCAGGAGAATGAAACTCGATCATTCTCTAATACCATTCACAAAGATAAACTCAAAGTGGATGAAAGACCTCAATGTGAGACAGGAATCCATCAAAATCCTAGAGGAGAACATAGGCAGTAACCTCTTTGACATCGGCCACAGCAACTTCTTTCAAGATACATCTCCAAAAGCTAGTGAAACAAAAGCAAAAATGAACTTTTGGGACTTCATCAAGATAAAAAGCTTCTGCACAGCAAAGGAAACAGTCAACAAAACAAAGAGGCAACCCACGGAATGGGAGAAGATTTTGCAAATGACACTACAGATAAAGGGCTGGTATCCAAGATCTATAAAGAACTTCTCAAACTCAACACCCAAAAAACAAATAATCAAGTCAAAAAGTGGGCAGAATATGTGAAAAGACACTTCTCTGAAGAAGACATACAAATGGCTAACAGACACATGAAAAAGTGTTCATCATCATTAGCCATCAGGGAAATCCAAATCAAAACCACACTGAGATACCACCTTACACCAGTTAGAATGGCAAAAATGGACAGGGAGAGAAACAACAAATGTTGGAGAGGTTGTGGAGAAAGGGGAACCCTCTTACACTGTTGGTGGGAATGCAAGCTGGTACAGCCTCTTTGGAAAACAGTGTGGAGCTTCCTCAAAAATTTAAAAATAGAACTACCCTATGACCCAGCAATTGCACTACTGGGTATTTACCCCAAAGACACAGATGTAGTGAAAAGAAGAGCCACATGCACCCCAATGTTCATAGCAGCAACGTCTGCAATAGCCAAACTGTGGAAAGAGCCGAGATGCCCTTCAACAGATGAATGGATAAAGAAGATATGGTCCATATATACAATGGAATATTACTCAGCCATCAGAGAGGGTGAATACCCAACTTTTACACCAACATGGATGGGACTGGAGGAGATTATGCTAAGTGAAATAAGTCAAGCAGAGAAAGTCAATTATCATATGGTTTCACTTATTTGTGGAACATAAGGAATAGCATGGAGGACATTAGGAGAAGGAAGGGAAAAATGAAGGGAGGGAAATGGGAGGGAGAGATGAACCATGAGAGACTATGGACTCTGAGAAACAAACAGGGTTTTAGAGGGGAGGGGAGAGGAGGGTTAGCCCGGTGATGGGTATTTAGGAGGGCACGTACTGCATGGAGCACTGGGTGTTTTATGAAAACAATGGATCGTGGATCACCACATCAAAAACCAATGATGTATTGTATGGTGACTAACATAACATAATAAAATTAAAAAAAAAAAGAAAGAAAGAAAATTAAGCTATATGCTGTTTAAAAGAAACATTAAAAACATAAGAATAGAGACAGTTTGGAAGTAAAAAATATATATACAGAAGATATGTCAGGCAAATAATAACCAAATAAATTTGTTTTATTAATAAAGCTGTATCTATGTCAACAAATTAGACTTCAGTGCTAAAACCCTCACCAGGGATGAAGTATGCCACCATACAATACAAAGCATATATGCAAGTAATAACATAGGACCAAAATATATAAACAAACATTGATGGGACTAAAAGGAGCAATAATCATAGTGGGGATTTCAACACAATTTTCTCAGCAATTATTATGTCAAGAAGATTTTTTCAGAAGCATGTGTATTCTAATTACAGTTAACAAGCTTGATTTATATGTAAAATACTATATACAACAATTATAGAATATGTATTCTTCTCGAGTCCACATGGAATAATTTAAAATTGACCACATGTTGTACCTTATGCTCACATAAAGCCTTTTATGTGAATGTTCATAGAATCATTATTCATAGTAGCTTAAAACTGTAAACAATCCAAATGTCCGTTTGCAGGTGAAAGGAAAAACAAAATGTGGTATATCTATATAATGGAATACACTAAAAAATGGAACTACTGATACATGCAATAAAGATACTATGCTACTGAACAAAGCCACTTACAAAAGTCTGCATATTGTATGACTAAACTTATATAAAATTTTCAGAAGAGGCAAAATACTATGCAGTCAGAAAACAAATATGAGGTTGCCTAAGGCTAGGAGTAGGAGAAATGACTGACTGCAAATATACAGAGGTGAGCGTCTTTGGGGGGGAAGTCTGAAAAGGCTACCTAGTGTATGATTCCAACTTCATGACATTTGGGAAAAAGCAAAAGTATGGTGATAGTATAAAGATCACTGGTTTCCAGGGGCTCGGGAGATGGAGGAAGGATGAATAGGTGAAGCACGAGGCATTTAGAATGGTGAAACTATTCTGTATGAAACTGTTATGGTAAATACATGACATTATGCATTTTTCAAAAGTCATAGAACCTTAAACAACACAGAATAGTTGACTGTTAATGCACAGGTCTACACCATATTCTATTCTGTTCTGTTGCTCTATTTGCTTATGCTTACACCAAACCACACTCTTAATTACTGTAACTTTAGAATAAGTCTTTAAAGTGCATTACATAAATGCTCCATTTTTTTTTCTTTATTCTTGGTAGTACTCATTGACTTGAAGTCTACTTTATCTACTACTCAAATAGCTAAATTGATTTTTTTTATAAGTGGATTTCCAATCTTTCTATTTCCAACCTCTTTGTATCTTTATTTTTAAAGGCTGAATGTCAGAATGGCTTATAAAACAAGACCCAACCATAAGCTGTTTTGTTGGATCTCATTTTCAAATCCAATCTGACATTTTCTGCATTTTCAGTAGAATTTTTATTCTATCAATATTGATGTAATTATTGATAATGGTTATGTCTTTCACCTTGCTAACTGATTTCTATTTGTCCATCTCTTTTTCCTTTGCTCTACATTTCATAGCCTCTTATTTATTATTTTTTAGTATTTCATTTTATCTATTCTATTGGATTTTTCATTGTGTATCACTTTTTAGTGGTTAAATATTATAATATTCATCCTTAATTTATCACAGTGTACCTTGAATTAATAGTATACAACTTCACAAACAATGTAAGAAACTAACATATGCCCTTCTTCCCACTGTGCTATTGGTATATATTCTATGTGTACATATTTCAAATTTCACAATGCATTGTTATTGTATTTTCTTTACTTAGTATGGGGGTGGGGAGTCCTTTTTTTTTTCTTTTTTCAAGCTTTTACTTAAATTCCAGTTAATCATATTTTCTCCAAACAGCCAAGAGTCTTTTAAAGAAAAATTGTAAGATATATTTTGTATTTATCTACATACTGACCCTTTCCTGTGCCCTCCATTTTTCCCGTGAAAATCCAACCCTCCATTAGAATTATTTCTCTTCATCCTGTCAAAACTTCTTTAATCTATCGTTCATGCATGTCCTCTGTTTCTGCTAGTGCATAATAATCTTGTTCTTTGTCTGAAAACATTTTTATTTCACTGTAATTATAGTGGATACTTCATCAGGTAAAAAGTATGTGTTGACTTCCTTTTAGCATTTAAAAGATGTTATTCCATTGTCTCTGGCTTCCATATATTTAGTCAGCCATCTATTATTCTCAACTAAGATTGTTTTTCAGGTTTTTCTTGTTGTCTCGGTTTTGAATAGCTTGACTATGAGGTACCTAGACAAGATTTTCTTTGTATTTATCCTGCTTGGTGTTTACTGAACTTCTGTGGTCTAAGACTTTAATCAATTTTGAAAACTTTTCAGCTACTCGCTTTTCATTTTTTTTTTTTCCTGCCCTATTCTCCTTCTCCTTTCCTGGGACATCAACTACATGTATACCAGGCCACCTGATATTTTCTTTCAGATACTTGCTTTTCTGTTTAGTAATTTTTTTATTTTATTTATTTTATTTTATTTTATTTTATTTTATTTTGTTTTGTTTTATTTTATTTTAGAGAGAGAGATAGAGAGCGTGCACATGCGAGTAGGGTGGAGGGGCAGAGGGAGAGGAAGAGAGAGCATGGAACATGGAGCCCAACATGAGGCTCAGTCTCACGACCCTGAGATCATGATCTGAGCCGAAATCAAGAGTTGGATGTTTAACCACCTGAGCCACCCAGGTGCCCCTATTTAGTAATTTTTAGATTATCTTTTTCCATGTGTTTCAGTTTTGATTATTTCTATTGACCTGTCCTAATAATTTATTCTGTTTAATTCAGTCTGGTGTTAGCCCAATCCAATAAATTCTACATGTCAAATGTATTTTTTTAATAAAGTTTATTTTCTGGGCTGTTTTAAGTTCATGGCAAAATTGAGCTTACTCAGGATAATAGGGGGGCACCTGGGGGGGAAGGGAGGGCTCTTAAGTCTTTTTCAGATTCTAATCCAACAGCCCAGTTTATCTGTCTTCCCCTTTTCTTCACAATTTTTCTTTGTCTATAATAAGCTTACTATTGCATCTGCCTATGATTTCCAGACTACCCCAAGATGAAAATGGCCACTGACCTGTGAAAACTAGGAAAGATTTGTTTATCTTTGGAACTTTTTAGACTTATTTGATTCTATAACTAGTTGATGACTTAAAGTAAAATACCTATTTTTAGTTCATCTATTTATTTCTCACAGCTACAGTGAAATTAATGGTCTGTTTGATGTCCTACATCCTAACCAGAAGTGTAAACAGTGTTTAATACATTTGGCTATTCACTGATCTTTTTCCTTGGCATCCAGGATGTCATAATATTCAAATTTTCCCTTGCCTGAAATTCTTTCTTTTTCCTAATGTTGGCTTTCCTCAGGGCTCTTTCCTCTATCTTATTCTTTTTCTTATTTTGTTTTCTCTCACAGGATGCTCTCTCTCTTCCATATGTCAGTGATCCCCAAATCCATTCTTTGTCTAAGCTTGAGGGGATCACATGATAGCATTAAGCCTTTTTGAAACATAGAATGGGGCGCCTGGGTGGCTCAGATGGTTAAGCGTCTGCCTTCGGCTCAGGTCATGAACCTGGAGTCCCGGGATCGAGTCCCGCATCAGTCTCCCTGCTCAGCAGGGAGTCTGCTTCTCCTCCCTCTGACCCTCCTCCCTCTCCTGCTCTCTGTCTCTCGTTCTCTCTCTCTCAAATAAATAAATAAAATCTTTAAAAAAAAATGAAACATAGAATGGCTTTGGAAATAAGAGATTTCTTAAGAACAAAGAATAAATGACTCTAGTTTCTAAAGAACAGAAAAGAGTAAGATTTTAGGGCAGAAGTGTTTATTTAAGGAAAAAAACCCATACTTATTGACAATCATATGTTTAAATGTTTCACTATAATTTGCAGTCTAAGGAAGAAATTACAAATTTTATACAAATTCTTTCATCAGAACCAGACAATTTACAAATATAATTTTCTTTCAAAGAATCATAGTTTTATAAATAACAAAGTGAAGTCTCATAGTGGTTAGGCAGCCTTGTAAATAGCTTTCAAAAATCATATTAAAAATTGTAATTGGTCCATGAAACTATATATATGATGACAACACAGATCTATTATTGTGTTATACTCCAATTTACCAATTTCTTAGGAAAAACAAATATGGATATAAAATAACACTTTTATTAGACCATTAACGTGTTTCTTGTTAGACCTGTCGTTATGTTTGGACCATGGAAATACACACTAATGCTTAATGTTTCAGAAAAGGAACTTACACTACCTTACGGTCATTTGTGGAGCTCAAATCAAACTCTGCAGTAAAGCTTCCCACTTCAGATAAGAGATAGATAGATAATCCTGTCTCTTATACAGTTCAGAATAATCAAATATTCAAAATTTTTAAAATTGGACATCACTGCCAATTCATGTATTGCACATGAATTATTAAAAACAAAACCCATTTCCACCTCAACTTCTTAAAGAGCTATATTTCACAAGTTTGTCCAGTGAAAATATCAAAGCAAGGCCCTCTATAGTCTCACATTCAAAGCTATCCAAATAAGGATCAAATCCAAGTAAAAATGGTGACCTTGTTATGAAAACACAGCTTCAATACAAGTTTCCTAGAATCTCCTTCTAAATAGATTCAGAAATTCTGGAACTACTACTCCATAGTAGTTTTGCTTCCCAACCATGATATAAAATTAGACTTAAATCTTGAAATGGCTTAGATTTAATTAATACTAGTCTTGAATCCTAGAATCTCTGAGTCAGAACTTTATAAGCCATGAACACTTATAATCTCTGAAATTTTCAGAATAACAAATGCACGTGTGAAATTTGCTTTAAAATACTTCAACATAGATAGTATGGTATTATGTATCTCCTCTTCAGCTTAAGTTATACCCTAGATTCTATCAATTATCATAATTGAAAATTCACATTCCAGGGATCATCACCTAAGCATTATATCAGAAGATCCACACTTCAGATGCAGCTACTCCAAGGCTTTCAGCTATCTTTATTTCTGATCAATACTAGATTTTTCTAATTAAAATAATGAGTATTAAAAATGGGGTTTCATTAGTGAAATTAATCCTTCTTTGTCAGCATGAATATTAAAAATGAGTTCTCAAGGTAATATTACTGATATTCGAGATATGTGGATTACTTTATGTTTTAGAGACACCCTTACCCTTGCATGAAAGGTATAATAATCTAGGAAGTCCTATTACCTGCATCTTTGGGCACAGAGCTTGAGGCCTGGGTCTTACTGTTCTGAGATCCAGACTGTGGAATGGAGGATTCTGCTTTTCTTTTCTTTTCTTTTATTTATTTATTTGACAGAGAAAGTGAGAGAGCACAAGCAGGAACAGTAGAGGGAGAGGGAGAAGCAGGCTCCCCACCAAAGAGGGAGCCCGATGCGGAGCTCGATCCCAGGACCCTGGGATCATGACCTGAGCCAAAGGCAGACGCTTAACCGACTGAGCCACCCAGGTGCCCTGGATTCTGCTTTTCTGATGCTAGAAATAAATTAACCAAATCCTGCCTTCAGAATATTGTTACAATTGTTTCAAGTAACAGTTTTATGTAAGATGGTCTTTAGGGCACCAAAAAAGACTGAGGCTGGAACTTTATCAAACTTTCAGAAGAGGATGTACATACAATTTTGCTCACCCTTGGTAATCTGTGTTTGTTTAATAATTTAGTTTGAGATTTGCATTTATTATAATCCAGTAATGAGGTTGTAGAGAAATAGCTAAACTGCACCTCACCAAAAACATTTTGGCAGCTACTAATGTGTTCTAAAGGGACCTTAACAGTTGAACTGTCTCAAGTCTGTTTGCATCAGTATTTATCTGTAAGCTCAGAACCCTGACAGTAAAGGTTTCCTAAGACTCATTTTATAAGCTTCTCTGAGAAGCTGGGAACTAATGTCTGAAAATACACCAAGAATTAGTATATGGAGAGGTGTTAGCAATTAAACATCTCATAAGGTGTAAAAATTTCAGCAGTTGATAGTGGGAACATATTGAATACAAGTTCAGGAGGCTTCAGCACCATAATTTTGCACATCAACTATGATGGGAGGCATCACAGATGTAGGAGAAACTAGTGAAAGGAGGAAAGAAGAGCAGCAGATCTTTGCATTATAGGCTGTTGGGAATCTATGAATGTTCTAAGTGAAGGACAGAATACCTATAAAGAAACACTTTGCCTTAGACAATAGATAATTAATGCTTATTAATAGTTTGATAACTCATTAAAAGAAACCACAAGTTGATTCTTTCAGAAGCAAGCAGATTTTTCCTCATTCAGCTTTCAAACATCCACAAAATGTGCTCAGTCACATGTTTTCCATGCATTTACTCATAGCAGGGCATTAACACATAACCTATACTGAGCATTCTGTTCCCTAACACGGTGCCTGAACATTTTCCTCTAATCTCAGGATCACCTGTCTCCAGATGGTGATTTCTCTCTGGTCCCTTTCTTTCCTAGGTTGTCTGTGTTTTAGAAAGTATTTGGTGATATTTGAGCAACTGGCATAAAGTTTACTGGCAGAAACAAGAGATGGAACAGGGGAAAAGAAGAACAGAACTTTTCTCCAAGTACCAGAACTAAGAAAAATTCCAATTGCGACTATTTTCTTTTATATCAAGAGTGTAACATTTAAAGCAATTCCAAAAAAAAAAAAAAAAAAAGATTTTCCGTATCTGTTTTGGGTTGAAAGCAAAAGAAATGAATTCTGATTAACTTAAGGTACAAAAAAAAAAAAGATTTGGAAAGATCCTTAGTGTCTTAATGCCCCATAGGTAGAGCTCAATAATCAAAATTCAAGAAGAAAAAGAAAGGGACTTAGTAGAAGGTGTTGGTAGTCTCTACAGAGTCACTCTGCCATAAATTACTCTGTTTTAACTGTTTTTGTCCTCATGCACATCCACTAGAGATTTATATTTCTAGGATAAAGACTCATTTTGGCATTGCTAAGATCATTTGCCCACTCATATCATATGAGAGTAGAGCATGTTTTGTACTGGGCAGACAAATTAGCTACTACACACTGAATCAGGGAAAATACAACATTCCTATACATGAATACATTTAAGTATATCTGTGGAGTTAGAAAAAGTATGAATTGGGCGCCTGGGTGGCTCAGTTGGTTAAGCGACTGCCTTCGGCTCAGGTCATGATCCTGGAGTCCCGGGATCGAGTCCCGCATCGGGCTCCCTGCTCGGCAGGGAGTCTGCTTCTCCCTCTGACCCTCACCCTTCTCCTTCTCTCTCTCTCTCTGTCATTCTCTCTCTCTCAAAAATAAATTTAAAAAAATTAAAAAAAAAAAAGAAAAAGTATGAATTTACAGTCATACCATCTAGTCAATCATTAAAAATATTTGATTAAAGAAAAGGAAATGCTCTGTTGACATTTTCAGTCCTTGATTATAAGCCTCCTACATTTGAAGTTAAGGTGAAGAGACATTTGCCACTATGAATTCAGGATGAAACTGATTTGGGTATGCTTTCTGAATCTCAAAGGTTCAAGTCATATCTTTACGTTTATTTTCAAACACTGAGAAAGGATCAAAGGAATGGAAAAGTCATTGTAACTAAGAGTTTGTCATGCATTTCAAGAGCAGATACTGAATTTTGCAATGTCTTTTGAGGAAGCCGCTATAATGTTGATGAAACGGCAGCTCAGGAAAACAGATTTAATTCTGCAAATACTCATGGAATATTACTAGCCTATTCATGGCACCGCAGAGAGACACAAATAAACATAATCTGCTCCCTGGGGCGCTTGAAACATAATGGGAAATTTAAACTAAATTCTCAAATAACCATAGAGAGTGTGGATTATAAAAAAGAAGGGATAGATTACAAGTAATTAAGAGGTCCAGATATGATTTAGGAATGAGCAGAATGTGAAATGAGGACTTCAACAGGAGAAAAAAAATCAACACTTTCTTATTTCTTACTCTTTAAAAAAAGATATTTTATTTATTTATTTGACAGAAAGAGAGCACAACCAGGGAAAGCAGCAGGCAGAGGAAGAAGCAGGCTCCCCACTGAACAGGGAGCCCAATGTGGATCTCAATCCCAGGACCCTGGGATCATGACCTGAGCTGAGGGCAGATGCTTAACCGACTGAGCCACCCAGGCGCCCCTTACTTCTTACTTTTTTATAGAGACTTTACATTCATCACCTCATTTAATCCTCAACACTATTCTCTGGAGTATTTTTGTCCACATACACAGACAAACTGAAGCACACAACAATTAAGCAACTTACCCAATGTCACCCAGTTAACAAGTAGCCTAGTTCTGCCTCATTATAGAACTCCTCACTCATTCTTGGAGTTGTGCTTTGAGACATGATAGTGGATAGACTAGGTTTTAAATACAGGAAGGGGGGGAAATTGGAGGGGGAGACGAACCATAAGAGACGATGGACTCTGAAAAACAAACTGAGGGTTCTAGAGGGGAGGGGGGAGGGGGGATGGGTTAGCCTGGTGGTGGGTACTGAGGAGGGCACATTCTGCATGGAGCACTGGGTGTTATGCACAAACAATGAATCATGGAACACTTCATCTAAAACTAATGATGTATGGTGATGAACATAACATAATAATAAAAAAAATTTTTAAAAAAGAAAAATAAATAAATAAATACAGGCTCACCAAGACAACCTTGTCTTTTAATGCTTAGGTTTGCTATAAAGAGATTTACAAAGACAGAGAAAGAACTGTAAACTAGGTATGTTTCAGTCCCTTATTAAAAAAAATCAAATTGGAAGAACTTTTAGTTCAAGCTGGTTGAATAAAAAAGCACTATTTACTATTACTTTGACTCAAAGCCCAGTTAAAACAAAGGAACAAAGTTTTTAAAAATAAGGGAGGGATTTCTGATTTTAGTACAGAGTAAATACCATGCTAGACAGCTCCCCCCACCACAAAAAATAACTGTAAAATTCAGACATCATGCAAAAAGCAATTGCCTGAAGGTACTGGAGTACAGTGGACAGACTCTTGCACTGTGTAAACATCTGCAAGGGCAGAGAGGAGCTATACCAAGAAAATTCCCATTTTCATGGCTGTTAGCAAGAGGCTAAGTGGTGCTGGCATGTCACACACAGGATAGGTGCCAGTGGGAAAATTATAGTTTTTCTGCCCAAGAGAACAAGAAAACTAAAATCATGTATACCCTGGATGCTAAAGAAAGTGGGGAAACCCTTGAAGGGAAAGAGCCATTTGGAGACTGAATCCTAAATGCTGTCTACCCATAATTTTACTGGCCCCTGAAACATGCATGTGTGGCACAGAATCAAAGCAGATTAGCAAAAGCAAAAAAAAAAAAAGAAGAACGAGAATTGACACTATAAGTTTCCATTAAAGAAACAGAGTGCACATGTCAATTTCAGCCAAGATAATACCCTGATAAAACAAAGAAATGACACTCATTGGGGAAAAACAACAGAATCCAAAATCCCCACAATTTAATAGTCATAAGTAACTGGAATTCAATCCAAAATTGCTTAACATACCAAAAAAAATTTAAAAAACCACACATTCACAAAGTGGAAGGCATTTCAACAACAACAACAAAATCAAACAAGATCAATCCTGAGGTGAAAAAGATGTTGAAAATAACAGGGAAACTTCTGGAACTATTCTGAATGAAGTAAAACAAACTAAGCTCACAATAAATATAAGAAATCTCAGCAGAGACATGTAAGTTAAACTAACAAAATGAAAACTTTAGAACTGAAATATACAATAGCTGAACTAAAAATTTCATAGGATGAATTTAACAACCTAAGCCTAGAATAGATAACAGAGGAAAGTGAAAAAAAACCTGAATATGGATCAGTAGTAATTATCAAATATGAAAAATATCAAATTGTGAAAACAGAACAGAGACTCAGGGACCTGTTAAATAGCAAATGATCTAAAATATAGGTAATGGGAATTCCAGAAGAAGAGGGAATGGAATAGAAAATTATTTGTATAAGTAAGGGCTGAAAATACCCCAAATTTGATGAAACAAAGAAACTTACTGATACTAATGATGTTAAATGAATATCAAACAGAGTAAACACAAGGAAATCCTTGCTGATCCTTCTTATACCTATCAAATATGCATTATTTAATCTTTATCAAATCTTCAAAAGATAGGTAATATTAGTATCTTCATTTTTAGATTAGAAAATGGATACACACACCAGAAAAAAAAGGTTAAAATACATATACAGGGTCTTAGAGCTAATAAATGACCAATGATTGAACCCAGCTGCCTGACTCTGGAGGCCCTGCTTTTAATATATAGCCTTGCACGTACACTGATTTGATATCCCTGAACTCTTTAAGAACAAACTAAAAATACGGAACAAAAAATATTTATTTGTATAATAGAATAAATGGAGACATCATGGCCAAAGAAAAACTGATAATGATCACCACTGACTCATGTCTGGTGAAGTTATTTAATTTTGCACACACACACAAAGAGGAAGTATGCATATCCAAATAGAAAAAGCAATTCATAAGCAAGCTAGAAAATATTAGACTGGCCTTAAACTCTTGTACAGCTGGGATTAGAATACATCTAATCTTTAAAAAAAAATACTTGAAATCCAGCCAACTAAATACAATTCAAAACTTAAGTACTCAGAAGGGAAAAATCCATATTAAAAAGGACTGTTCATGAGTTCTGAAATTTTTATACTTCCATTGAAATACAGTTAATTAAGACTAAAAATTAGATGTTATGGTCACAAAATGAAATATAAGATTATAAATCTTGGTGATATTAATATCAAATATTAATATTAAATTAGTAATAAATACATGGAAGCAGACAAGAAAGTAGGAATTAGCGTAGGTGTGTGAATCAGTTAGTGCCAGGTAACAAAGTGCCTCAGAATTTAGCTGCTGAAAATAACACACATTTATTATCTCACATAGTTTCTGTGTGTCACACAAGTCAGCCCTATTCAGTGAGGGAGGGAACAGCACAAGCGTGTGAATGCCAGGAGGAGAGAATCATTAGAGGCCATCTTGGCAGCTGGTAACACTATGTGTTCATTTCCTTAGCTTTTATGATAGGGAACTTACTAATATTGTCCAAAGTTGAAGCATGAGATTACAGAACAACTCCAAACTTTCAATAGTTTTTAAACAGCATGAAACTGTTAAGGAGATTTATTTTCAAGTGGCTTTAATTCATTTTGGTAATTACATTAGAATTTTTTCTGTCATTTGTCAATAATTTATACCAGAATTATTCAGTATCATGACAAATTCTCTTAGTAAAGGTTATAGCTTATATGGAAAGATGCTATGTTTAATCACAGGATTCTCTATGGAGTTTAATGTTATTTTATTTTGGAAATATAATTTAATATCTAATCTCTCATTTTAGCAAAAATGTGAAGAATACTGAATAGAAGTAGGCTTTTATACCTTTTTAAAATCTATTTTACAAACTTCAAGATTAAGAAACTAAAAGAATTATAGAAAATGTACAGAAATAATATAAAAGCACTGACATGCCAAGGTAAAATAGAGAAAAGTCGCCCTTTTGCAATATGGAAAAAAAAAAATTCCTTTGGTCTGACTTTGGAGCTCTTCCATTCTCTATCTTGATCTTATCATTCCATTTCATTTCCCATTTTTCCCCAAAAGAGGACTTAATTCTTTAAGATCAACGTCTTCCTGTCAGAAACGTGCTATTTAAAAACTATCAAGAATTTGGAGTTGTTAAATATGTTACCCCATATTTCAACTTTGGACAATAAGTTCCCCAGTATGAAAGATGAGGTAATAAACACAGAATATAGCCAGCTGCCAAGATGGCCTCCCAGTGATTCTGTTCCCCCTTTATTTTCTACAGTGGTTCATATCATATCCTTAAAGGAATGTGATTTAAAGCATGGACGTCCTCTCCTAACTTTTCCTAACTTCTATTTCTCTATCAAAACCTTAGGTGCTAGCTTTAGAATTTGTCCTATTCTCCCTTCTTTTAATGGACTTTCTAAGGCAGAAGAAGTATTCCTAACCACCACTTACTTAGAGGAGGGGTATGACATTTAACCAAAAGGACGCTGTCACAACAGGAACACCCTAGAAATTAGGCAAATATAAGGATCCCTGGACACCCTCTTCTTACCCCTGCTGCAGTCATCTAAGATTCTGTTTGTGAACTGAACGTAAGAAAGAGAATTCTAAAACTGGTCTCATGAGGATGAAGTGATATTCTCTAAAGTTTATTGGTTTTGATTAGTTTTCTAGTTTTTGCTGCCCTGGAAGGCTGCCATTTTATTTTAAACAAATATTTAAAGCAATTTTTCCTCCGGTTATTACTAAGCAAGAAAAGTGTGCTAAAGTCAGGTATTGGCTGGAATTTATGGAATGGAATGTTACAGGACTTACTATTTATTCATTCAGTCATTTCATAAATATTTATTACATTAACTATGTGCCAGCCACTACTCTAGGTCCTGAGACTCAGTGATGAACAACAAGAACAACAAAATCTCTTTCCTCACAGAATTTACATTCCTATGAATTGCTTGTTGCCCTTGCAACATTAATTGGTATTCCAGTTATACACCCATGGGAGAATTTATTTTTCAAAGATGGCCCCAACACTATCTCCCACCCAACATGCTCTAAATGCAATATGACTCTGATGTTCCTTCAGAACATGGGGCTTAGTAGGGTGACCAATTCATCCTGGTTTGCCTAGAACTTTTCTGGTTTTAGCACTGAAAGTCCTGTGTTCTAGGAAACCCCTCAGTCCCAGGGAAGACACCCTGGACTTGGGCACCTAAAATTTATCTTGCCCTCCCTTAATCTAAGTGGTTTATGACTACATCAGAAAGAACATATGTGACTTCCCAGAATAGGTCATAAGAGTGCAATAGAGCATTCACATCTCTTAGAACCTAGCACCAAGCTCTGAGGAAGCCCATACTAGGCCATGTAAAGAGGCCATATGGAGAGGCCACAAAGCTACATGATGTTCCACCCAACAGTCCAGATGAGGTCCTAGCTAACAGTCAGAATCAACAACCAAAAATGGAAGGAGAGATGTCTCCATATGACTCAAGCCCTCAGCCATCAAGTCATCCCCAGCTTTCAAGTATTCCCAGTTCAGACATTGTGAAGTAGAGATAACCCTGCCCTGCTGTGCCCTGACTTCCTGACCCACACAAACACTGAAATATAATGGTTGTTATTGTTTTAAGTCACTAAGTATGGGTGTGATTTGCTATTCAGGAATAGATAACTGACACACTTTCCCAAAATTTGGTGGCTTAAAAAAAACAACCAGTTTTATGGACCAAGAAATCAGGCTGACTTCGGCTGGGTGATTTTTTTTTGTTTCTCACAGCACTGACTGAGGCTACTTAGTGGTAGTCAACTGGCTAACAGACTGCTTTGAAGAGTCCAAGACAGCTTCACTTACCTATTTGGCAGCCAGGAAGCTATAGCTGGAAATGAGGGCTAGCTGGGACTGCCCGCTGAAGCACTTCTCCAGCATGGCAGGCTCAGATTAGGCAGATTTCTCATGTGGCAGCTCAAAGCTTCCCTAAAGTGTTCTGGAAGGCCCCAATAAAAGCTGCAAGGCTTCTTAGGACCTACCTTCAAAAGTCCCAGAAAGTGGTTTCCACCACTACTAGTTAAGCAAGTCACTAAAGCCAGCTCAGATTCCAGGAGAGAGGCTGGACTCTACCTCTCAATGGGAAGAGTAGCAACCAATTTGTAGCCATGCTGCATCTTCCATATTTGGTATCACAAGAATAATACATGAGCACCAAGAGTTAGGATGATAAGACTGAGACTTTAAAGGTAACAGTGCATCCCTCTTCTTTATTTTTAGGTTGAGATATACCCCTCAACTGCTATTTGGACACTCAACCAAATGTTACTATTTTACAATTTCCGAGGCCATTATATTAAGGTCAGATGTTATGCTAATTATCTAAAAATGGCAAATGCCAAGCTTCTGTGTGTACATATTAGGAATTTAAAACGGGCCGTGTGGATTACTACTATAAGTAAATGTTACTTTTGTATTAAGAAAAATAATAAAAGCTATTTTAAAATTAAGATTCTCTGAATCTACAGCTAATCTTTATTAACAGTCTGGGGAAATTATGTAAATTGTAAATGAATATAGGAATCAGTGGAAATTCCAAGTATAAGGCAAGGAATGAATGTTCTAAATAAAATAAATTTCAGACTTGATATTTTCACACATGTTGTTGCAAAGTATTTTGCTCTGTGTTGTAATTGCAAGTAGGATTCTGCCAAGGAGTTATTAAAAGCAAATTTAACATTAAGCAATGATTTTCACATCAATAGTTGCCTTCCAGCAAGCTTTCTGTCTTAGGCACATGGAGCTAGTGGTTATTTCAATGAATTACAATCTTCATTGACTTAATAATCAGTGAGTGGCTGTTGGATTCCTGCTTCTTGACTTCAGTAGTTTCAAAGTCTCCAATTTCCAAACTACCATTTATTTGATTTGTAAATTCCACACTAAGAATCTAAGAATGATTTCTTAAAGAAATTTTATTTGAATGTATTCCTTTTTAAATCTATAGTGTATCTTCCCAGATTAAGAATAAAAAAAATTAAGAGAAGCTGAAACTAATTAGATATATTCTTCACATGAGCTCTCTTATTCTTTCAGCCTCTTATTTTTCTTCATCATCATTATTAATACATTGATTTAGGGCCCACTGTATACAGGGTTTGCTGAAAAACATATCATAATTTCAAAAAGATACAGAAAACTAAGCCTATTTTCAAGGGTTTACAATCTTGTTGAAGATCTGTGACATATATATTTAAATAACATTACAAGGTAATTTGGAACTGAATGTCAGAAGGGCAGATGCAGGGTCCCTTGAATATAGATGAACTAGAATGATGTTCTCTAATCTAAGAAATCATGACCCAAGACATTATCTCTCACTTTTGGAGAACCATTCTCTGGTCACCCCAACTCCTAGGGACATCACTCAAGACCTCTTCAGAGTTAACCTCCTGCTATGATGCACTCTTTACAGAAGAGTCCTCATCTAATTCTCCAGATGACTATTGCAAAGAGTTGCCTTTGATAAAGAGGCATTGAAAGAAGCTATTATTTAAAAACTAGGAAATTAATATCAAAAGGAATAAGTGGGAGATAGAAAAACAGAGAGAGAAAGAATACTAAAATAGTCTAGAAATGGTGTGGCTAAGGCATGAGAAAGAGCAGAAAGAGTGAAAAGGCTGATACTATTAAGGGAGCACAAGTTCCCTTAATGTGAGTTATTTAATAAGAGGTCAATGTGAGTTATCTAATAAAACTGAAATGAGGGATGCCTGGGTGGCTCAGTCGTTAAGCATCCACCTTTGGCTCAGGTCATGATCCCAGGATCCTGGGATCGAGTCCCACATCGGGCTCCTTGCTCAGTGAGGAGCCTGCTTCTCCCTCTCCCTCTGCTGCTCCCCCTGCTTGTGCTCTCTCTCTCTCTCTCTGACAAATAAATAAATAAAAATCTTTAAAAAAAAAAAAAAGACAAATGATATTGACAAATAATCACAAAACCTTGGTGACATACAATGAGAGTTTACTGCTTGCACAAATGTAGTGATCAGGCAGTTCTGCTCTGTCTTACATAGGCTTGCTCACAAGTTATCTGGAGATGAGCTGGCTGTCAACTGATCTAGAATGACCTTGGCTGCCTCATCTGTGGCAACTTGGATCAGGTCACTCATTTTCCAGCAGGCCAGGGCAAGGCAAACAATGTACATGTGCTTTACAGGACTCTCTAATAGAAACAGAAGCTTAGTGCCAAAGAAGATCATGAGTGTATACATTATCCTACATGACCTGAAGCTTTGCAGAAATCTTGGAAGGGAGACTGAAGCCAATCTTATGTTGATTTAAAAAGAGAAACCAGCTGACACCTAGTGTATTCATTTTCTGTTGCTGCAATAGCGAATTACCATGAATTCAGGAGCATAAAACAACACAAATATATCACAGTTCTGCAGGTCAGAAGTCTGGGTTGGCTCCACTGGTTTCTCTGTTCTAATTTCACAAGGTCAAAGTTAAAGTGTCAGCTATCTGGGTCCTAGGACGTTTTATGAAAAATCCACTTCCAAGTTCACTTAGATCATTGGCAGTTTCCCATTCCTTGTGGTTGCAGGACTGAGTTCCTGGGTCCTTGCTGTCTATCAGCCAAGGGTTATTCTGTGTCTAGAAGGCACTCACATTCCTTGCCTCCCTTCGTCTTCAAAGTCAGCTATAGCAGGTTGTGTCCTCCCCATACTTTGAATCTCCCTGACCTTACCCTCTAGTTTATCTCTACCACCTCCAGCCAGAGAAAGTTCCCTGTTTAATTGGGCCCACTTGAATAATCAAGGATAATCCAGTTTTAGGTCTCTAATCGTAATTACATCCAGAAAATTCCTTGTGCCATGAAATATGACATGCTCACAAATCCCAGAAATTAGGGTGTGGACATTTTGGGAGGCTGGTCACCTACCATACCTGGAATCATGTTTCAAAACCAATCTTTTCCCATGAATAGCTTACCACAAATTCTGTAGCCATAAGCTCACATTGTCTCACCCTGATTTTGTACATTTTATCAATTGCCAGCCTGTGTGTTATACCACATGCTCTCCTTTGGGTTTAAAAAAAAAAAGTGATGGCTATAACTAGGGAGGAGAATCTTTTTAATTCATGATCACTTTTTTTCTTCACCACTTGTTAAAAAATACCTAGGGCAAAGGAATAGCCAGTAACTTAATTATCCTAGAGCATTTCCTTTTCAAAGGCAGCACTCTGTCACCCCCACCACTAGACCCAGACTTTCAGACCAAGAATTCTAATTCATCTATAGGTTTTCAACATGTCCAACTGTTTTGGATTGAAATTGTGTCTTCCCCAAAATTCTTATGTTGAAGTTCTAATTCCCAGTACCTCAGAATGTGACCTTATATGGAAATAGGGCTGGTGTACTTGCATTTAGTTAAGATGAGGTCATATTGGTGTAAGGTGTGAGTCCCTACTCCAATATGACTGATGTTCTTATAAAAAGGGGAAATTGGAACAAAGACACAGGGAGAACCCTATGTGAAAATAAGGGCAGAGATCTGCAAACCAAGAAATGCCAAAGATTGCCAGCAAACCACCAGAAGTTAGGGAGAAACATGGAACAGAGTCTCCCATATAGCCCTCAGGAGGAGCCAACACTGCCAACACCTTATCTTGGACTTTTAGCTTCCAGAACTCTGAGACAATAAATTTGTGTTGTTTAAGCCATCCAATTGTGTGACATCCAATTTGTAATGGAAGCCCTAGCAAACTGATACTCTAATTAATTTAGATAAATCTCTGGTAAAAACCTGGGCATAATTGCAGCATTTTTAAGGAAATGCACATGTGGCTACTTTTAATTATAACCAGTGGCTTTAAAAAAATGTATTACCTAGGACAGTTGTAAAGGAAATAGCTGGGAGGGGCTATGCCAAGCTACAAGCAGAAATAAATATTTATAGTAAATATAAATAAATAAATAAATAAATAAATAAATAAATAAATAATAAACAAAAATAAATATTTATGCCAAATTATTAGGATTCTTGACCTTTTGCTCATGCAGAAATTAAGCCCTTCCCCATCCCCTGCTCCTCCATCTAGGAAGCTCCCCCATATATTTCTGAAAGTCTTGTTTGAGGTCTTGCATTTTCTTGTATCCAATCTGCTCTTTGTGTCCCTCTGCTCCGGCTTCTTCATCTAGGTAACCATCCATTGCTTCTGCTCCTGGTGCCTTCTGTGGGGGCACCATATGGCATGCTCAACAGTCCCACACCAGTGGCCTCCTGAATCTTAAGGCGAAAATGCAACACTGGGCTCTGTGTCTAGGGGAGGAGGAAGAGGTAGGATTAGGGATGATCCTCTTACCAAATCTATGGTGTAAGTGCTCTGATGGGCCCTAAAGCAGCACTGCTTGTATCTGATGTCTCACTGAGTCTTCTTTCATGATTACAATTCCTCCACCCTTCACTTCTCTCTCCCCTAGGGCTCAAAACCTACCCTAAAGGGTAGGAGAGGAAAAATTCATTCTTATCGCCCTTATTGGTATCATGTCTTCACCACCAACTTCCACAAAACACTTCTCTCCTTCTACTACCAAAACAGAAGACTGACAAACCTTACATATAGATCCCTAAAGGGATCATCAGTCTGCCCATTGCACAAACAGCCTGATTCTATTTCCCTTCTGGTTCAACTAGGATTTCCAGCATCATAATAAAAGAGTAGCTAAGGTAAGTCAGAGAAAGGGGAGCTTACTGAGAAGAGAGTCAGTAAAAGAAACTTAACAGAGAAGGTAAGATTTCTTTTTAATTTTTATTTTTTAAATTTTAATTCCAGTCAGTTAACATACAGTGTAATATTAGTTTTAGGTGTACAATATCATGATTCAACACTTCCATACAATACCCAATGTTCACCACAACAAGTGCACTCCTTAATCCCCATCACCCATTTAGCCCAGAGGAGGTAAGATATTTTTTTTAATTTTTTTTTTGCTATTTTTTTAAAATTTTCTTTTATTATGTTATGTTAGTCACCATACATTACATCATTAGTTTTTAATGTAGTGTTCCAGGATTCATTATTTGGGTATAACACCCAGTGCTCCACGTAATACCTGCCCTCCTTAATATCCATCACCAGGCTAACCCATCCCCTCTAAAACTGTCAGTTTTTTTCCCAGATTCCATAGTCTCTCATGGTTCATCTCCCCCTCCGATTCCGCTCCTTCATTTTTCCCTTCCTACTATCTTTTTTTTTTTTTTTTAACATATAATGTATTATTTGTTTCAGAGATACAGGTCTGTGATTCATCAGTCTTACACAGTTCATAGTACTCATCATAGCACATACCCTCCCCAGTGTCCATCACCCAGCCACCCCATTCCTCCCACCCCCAACCACTCCAACAACCCTCACTTTGTTTCCTGAGATTAAGAGTCTCTTATGCTTTGTCTCCCTCTCTGGTTTCATCTTATTTCATTTTTTCCTCCCTTCTCCTATGATCCTGTCTTGTTTCTCAAATTCCTCATATCAGTGAGATCATATGATACTTGTCTTTCCCTGATTGACTTATTTCGCTTCGCATAATACCCTCTAGTTCCATCCACGTCATTGCAAATGGCAAGATTTCCTTTTTTGATGGCTGCATAATATTCCATTGCATATATATACCACCTCTTCTTTATCCATTCATCTGTTGATGGACATCTTGGCTCTTTCCATAGTTTGGCTATTGTGGACATTGCTGCTATAAACATTGGGGTGCACGTACCCCTTCAGGTCACTACATTTGTATCTTTGGGGTAAATACCCAGTAGTGCAATTGCTGGGTCATAGGGTAGCTCTATTTTCAACTTTTTGAGGAACCTCCATACTCTTTTCCAGAGTGGCTGCATCAGCTTGCCTTCCCACCAAAAGTGTAGGAGGGTTCCCCTTTCTCCTCATCCTCGCCAACATCTGTTGTTTCCTGACTTGTTAATTTTAGCCATTCTGACTGGTGTGAAGTGGTATCTCATTGAAGTTTTGATTTGGATTTCCCTGATGCCGAGTGATGTTGAATACTTTTTCATGTGTCTGCTGGCCATTTGGATGTCTTCTTTGCAGAAATGTCTGTTCGTGTCTTCTGCCCATTTCTTGATTGGATTATTTGTTCTTTGGGTGTTGAATTTGATAAGTTCTTTATAGATTTTGGATACTAGCCCTTTATCTGATATGTCATTTGCAAAGATCTTCTCCCATTCTGTCAGTTGTCTTTTGGTTTTGTTGATTGTTTCCTTTGCTGCGCAAAAACTTTCTATCTTGATGAAGTCCCAACAGTTCATTTTTGCCCTTGTTTCCCTTGCCTTTGGTGATGTTTCTAGGAAGAAGTTGCTGCAGCTGAGGTCGAAGAGGTTGCTGCCTGTGTTCTCCTCAAGGATTTTGATGGATTCCTGTCTCACATTTAGGCCTTTCATCCATTTTGAGTCTATTTTTGTGTGTGGTGTAAGGAAATGGCCCAGTTTCATTCTTCTGCATGTGGCTGTCCAATTTGCTCAACACCATTTCTTGAAGAGACTGTCTTTTTCCATTGGACATTCTTTCTTGCTTTGTTGAAGATTAGTTGACCATAGAGTTGAGGGTCCATTTCTGGGCTCTCTGTTCTGTTCCATTGATCTATGCGTCTGTTTTTGTGCCAGTACCATGCTGTCCTTATGATTGCAGCTTTGTAATACAGCTTGAAGTCCGGAATTTTGATGCCTCCAGCTTTAGTTTTCTTTTTCAACATTCCTTTGGCTATTGGGGGTCTTTTCTGATTCCATACAAATTTTAAGATTGCTTATGCCAGCTCTGTGAAAAATGCTGGTGGTATTTTGAAAGGGACTGCACCAAATGTGTAGATTGCTCTGGGTAGCATAGACATTTTCACAATATTTGTTCTTCCAATCCATGAGCATGGAATGTCTTTCCATTTCTTTGTGTCTTCCTCAATTTCTTTCATGAATATTCTATAGTTTTTTGAGTATAGATCCTTTGCCTCTTTGGTTATTTATTCCTAGGTATCTTGTGGTTTTGGGTGCAATTGTAAATGGGATCGACTCCTTCATTTCTCTTTCTTCTGTCTTCTTTTTGGTGTATAGAAATGCCACTGATTTCTGTGCATTGATTTTATATCCTGCCACTTTACTGAATTCCTGTATGAGTTCTAGTAGTTTGGGGTGGAGTCTTTTGGGTTTTCCACATAAAGTATATCATCTGCAAAGAGTGAGAGTTTGACTTCTTCTTTGCCGATTTGAATGCCTTTTATTTCTTTTTGTTGTCTGATTGCTGAGGCTAGGACTTCTAGTATTATGTTGAATAGCAGGACATCCCTGCTGTGTTCCTGACCTTGAGGGAAAGCTCTCAGTTTTTCCCCATTGAGAATGATAGTCGCTGTAGGTTTTCATAGATGGCTTTTAGGATATTGAAGTATGTACTCTCTATCCCTACACTCTGAAGAGTTTTAATCAAGAAAGGATGCTGTACTTTGTGAAGTGCTTTTTCTGCATCTATTGAGAGGATCATATGGTTCTTGTTCTTTCTTTTATTAATGTATTGCATCATACTGATTGATTTGTGGATGTTGAACCAACCTTACAGCCCAGGGATAAATCCCACTTGGTCGTGGTGAATAATCCTTTTAATGTACTGTTGGATCCTATTGTCTAGTATCTTGGTGAGAATTTTGGCATCCATGTTCATCAGGGATATTGGTCTGTAATTCTCCTTTTTGATGAGGTCTTTGTCTGGTTTGGGGATCAAGGTAATGGTGGCCTCATAAAATGAGTTTGGAAGTTTTCCTTCCATTTCTATTTTTTGGAACATTTTCAGAAGAATAGGTATTAATTCTTCTTTAAATGTTTGGTAGAATTCCCCTGGGAAGCCATCTGGCCCTGGGCTTTTGTTTGTTGGGAGATTTTTGATGACTGCTTCAATTTCCTTAGTGGTTATGGGTCTGTTCAGGTTTTCTATTTCTTCCTGGTTCAGTTTTGGTAGTTGATACTTCTCTAGGAATGCATCCATTTCTTCCAGATTGTCTAATTTGCTGGCATAGAGTTGCTCATAATATGTTCTTATAATTATTTGTATTTCTCTGGTGTTGGTTGTGATCTGTCCTCTTTCATTCATGATTTTATTTATTTGGGTCCTTTCTCTTTTCTTTTTGATAAGTCTGGCCAGGGGTTTATCAATCTTATTAATTCTTTCAAAGAACCACCTCCTAGTTTCATTGACCTGTTCTGCTGTTCTTTTGGTTTCTATTTCATTGATTTCTGCTCGGATCTTTATTATTTCTCTTCTCCTGCTGGGCTTAGGCTTTATTTGCTGTTCTTTCTCCAGCTCCTTTAGGTGTAGGGTTAGGTTGTGTATATGAGACCTTTCTTGTTTCTTGAGAAAGGCTTGTATTGCTATATACTTTGAGGAGGTAAGATTTTAAGAGGAAACTGTGGGATTTAAATAAATGGAGAGACAAAAGGCATTCTAGGCCACTGGTAAAGAGGAAAAATTTGGCTGAACAAAATCAAAAGTAAGATTCATTTTACTCAGTCACTGCAATTTGTCACAGGTATCCAGGAGAAGAAATCATCTTTAATTCAAACCCACAGAAATCTCCTTTCACTGTCTCTTATTCTCAAAGAATGTCTATATTCCTGGGAATGAATTAGACAAAAAGTATTCCTTTCCCATTCTCTTAAGACAGGAAATTTTAGTGAGGTTTTCTTTTGTTTAGATTTTTAACCCAGATGACTCGCCCCGGCTTTGTCTACAATGAGTAATTTCAGTTTGTTTCAATTCACCTATGCCACAATTTTGTTTTCAATTGAATTTCCATGCACTCTCCTCAGGAGAACTTGTTTTCCTCTTTTCTCCTCATCAGCACCACCACAAACTCCAAATGGCTCTTTCTGCTTCTCTGTAAACCTTTAAGGAGTAGAAACATCTCCCTCCATTAGCTTTTCCTAGCCACCTCAACCTTGCTCACTAGAGGTCTCAGTGGCAGCAGGACAAAGTAAGTTACCTGTCATTCACATTTAAAGCAGAGCGGACCATATCTGGGAAAAGTATGTCTTTTCCACATCTCAAGGATCTATCTAGGCCACTGTGAATCCTGACCTGGCTTCCATACTCAGGCTTCTCTGCAATCGTGACAGCTACAATATAGGTTTTGGTTTATGCCATCTGAGGGGTGTGTGTGTGTGTGTGTGTGTGTGTGTGTATGGTGTGCTCTGGACAGTGCTTATGTACAGTCACTTACCCTAAAGCAGAACACACAGAGGTTCTAGAGTTACTAATACCAGGGATCATTTTATTGTGGCTCATTTTATGGCTGTAGCAAAACTCAGAGGAACATGTTTTAGTGAACAGAATTTGCTCGGGACTTAAATTGCTCTAATCATTTACTGTATCAAATGTTCTTGTTCCAAGAAAGGGAAAATTACTTGCTTGTTAAGAAAACAAGCATTACAATTGGTTGACAAAACCCAACTTGAATTAGTTATGAAAGGTCATATAAACAGACACATGTTTTTGTAGGGCTTTTTAAAATGCAAAATGTCTATAGATGGTAAAATAATTCTGGTGGTGATACAGCAAGCACTGTGGTCTTGTTTAACAATATGTTTAATGTAAAAGAGATTAAACTCACTCATGCTGAAAAGGTGGTTAAATACACACTAATGTATTATTGAAAACTCACCAAGTAAGGGTTTCAATCTGTTACATTTCAATCTTGATTTTTTTTTTTTTTTTGCAGTCACTGAAATACACTTGCATTAAAAAATAGGTATGGTAGTATGTGACCATCACAGTTGATAGGGTGCAGCTGAATCCTGTTTAAAGTTTTCAAAAGAGTTGTGTGGTTTTTGGGGGGGATTTTTTTGTTTTTTGTTTTTTTAGAGTAAATGCTATTTGGAACAAAATGACATTTATCCTTAGGAAGTTTAACATTTTTTTATATTGCTGTTATTGCTCTGACTTTTGTAAGGAATTTATCTAAAGCTATAAAATGTTGGAAGGAAAGAGAAACAACATTTTCTGAAGGTCTATGATGTCTTCAGCACTTTGTCATAGAGAGCTTTAACTTGCACACTAATTTTTGACACAGGCATTATTATTTTGATTTTACAAATGTGAAACTAAGAATCCTAGGTAAAGGAACTTTCCCACTTAGGTTCATAGATGACCATGTTTAGATTCAAATCTAGATCTAATATGCCAATTTTTCCCACCTCAAATTTTTGCCTTTGGTTTATTGGTCTGGAATACTCTCCAGTGTCTAGGTTCTGACTCTCCTTCTTACCTCTCAGCCTCTTATCTTGTTGGTGCCCTCTCCAAAGTTCCTCTGCAACCCCCCCACTCCTCCACCCAGCCCTATCTCAGCACCTTGTTCCTTTCCTATGAAGCACTGAAAATATCTCTTTACTTGGTTGTTTGTTTAGTTTGTTTAGTCAGCTGGCATTTTGCCTATAGCCTAAAATGTCAACTCACTGAGGACAGGGACCATATCTGTCTTACTCACTTCAGGATAGCCAAAGCTTAGCAAAGGCTTGCCATATAGCGGATAATTCAGTAAATACTAGTTGATTCTAAGTGACTCCTGGCTTTTTTCACTCACTACACTGCCTGTCATGAGCCATTAATTCTCCAGAAAAAAAAAAAAACCTGTTTTGTTCATTAATTCCCAAAGTAAAAAATATTAATGATAAAATAATAATGAAATATCCCTGCTAGATACTTTATAGTCTCATATTACTGTTTCTCATACAAATCTTTCTCATTTCTTGTATCACTGAAAATCAAGATGTTAACAACATCCCAGTGATAAAAATGAGTATGGGTTTATCTACCCTCTACAAAAGATCAATGTGGAACAATCAGAGAAGAGACAATCCCAACAGAGTCCTATGTTTTGTGGAAGGTCCAAAGTTCTGTGTTTATGACACTACTTTTCATCTTTTCCATGATAGGGGAGTTGGCAGAACGGTATGATGTGTGCTACAAATATATGTGAAATGGTATTATGTTGCTCTTGGGCAACTAACATAAGCTAAGCATTGCTCTCTGGGGATTCAAAGTATCAATAGGACACAATTCCCTGTCCTTAAGGAACTCACAGTCAAGTAAATCAGTTCATGTTGATGTTAGTTTTCAGGTTTGTACTTACTAAAGATTGACAGTCACCTATCTCCTAGGAATACAGAACTGGAGGAATGGAGGGCAGAGGAAGGAGTAAAGAGCAATAGGATTACAAGTCTTTGTTTATTTCTCCTTTTATTATTATTAGCTGCAGTGCAGTGAATGCGCCATAGCTGACCTTAAGGAAGGACTTGATTTGTGAGAATTTGCCATTTGTTTCTCACTGTTTCCCATTGCTGGTTGCCTAGTCATAGTCTAACTTTACTAATGCCCAAGGGAAGTTAAGAAAGCATATTTCATTTTTCACTCCATTAACAGTAGGAAAACTATGGGAAAGTAGATATAACAACACTTGCTGCCAAAAGTCTAAAAGACCCTAAAGCATGAGCATACCCAGGAGGAAGCTCCACACACATGTGTGATCACACCACAGATCAAGCATCGTTTTGAATTGGAGATGTAATTTAATTAGGTTTGCCTAGTTTACAACAAATTTCACTGAAACTATTTATCTGCCTAGTTTTATGGCACTGAGGTCCAGAATGAGTGGCCTTTGTGTTGTATTCTCTCATATGGTATTTTATGCACTTAAGACAATGGAAGCAGAATCTCAGAGAAGCAAACATAGAGAAGGGCTTTGGTTGTTTACCGAATTCTGCAGTAACACCTGCTTACTACTCTAATTTTATCTTCAAGAATGTTATCTCCAAATGGAAAGATCAATGATGGAAAAATGATCTCTGCTATCTATAGAGATGTTCACTGATTTAAACCACAGCCTTAAAGAGGTATTTCCCAATGCTTGCTTTCCTCTCTTTTCTTTCTTTTTCGCTTTTCTTTTTTTTTAAATAAATGGAAAAAAATGTTAAACCATTTTTAGAGTGAGAAATACAAAACATATTGCTCTAGTGCCTGCTTTAGAGACAACTCCAGCTAAAATGCTATTACTCTCAATGGTGAAGTGACATCCTTTATCCTAGATTTTTGAACAGCCTTTAAATTCTATGAGTATGTATGACTTTCTCCAACTCCCTACAGTATTCCAATATTCCAGCTGCGTGGGAAATGTTTAGAGGTGATGTTAACAGCTGCATGGGCCATGTAAGAATACGATACCCAACTATCACCTGTTTGAAATAAAAAACCACTACTCCTGAGATTTTCAGTACAGACATAGCAGTGCCTCTAGGTTCTAGATCTTAAAGTAAGGGGCTGGAGAGTTTAAGGGCATCATATTAGAGTCAACATCTTGTTTTTCTCTCCATGAAATGCTAATAGGAGACACACCTCAAGATTTTAAGACACAGGTTCCTTACCTATATTCTTCTGTCTGTCCTTTCCTTTCCTCTTTCTAATTCCTTTCCTGTTTGGAGATATTTTCTATCCAGATTGAAAACCAGTTTTGTTTTCCTTAACTCAAGATTGCTTACTTGATATTATTCCATGTGACTTTTCTTTTTATTTATATTGTAGTAATTGTTATCTTTCTATTTTTACTCTAGTAACTTGTTATTATACTGTTTGGTTTACTTGTTTAACCTTTATTTTCGTGTTCATTTCCTTTTATTTTATCTTTAGAATTTAAGATCTATTTATTTTTAAATTTAATTTTCTTTTTTCTAATCTCCATTCTTTGTCACTGATTTTACCAACTTCTACAACCTGATGTTGCTTCTAAGGTTCATATCATAGGCAAACAATGGATCGTGGAACACTACATCAAGAACTAATGATGTATTGTATGGTGACTGACATAATAAATAAATAAATACACAGCTTAACTGTTTGCAAAGTTCCACTAGAGAACATCAGATAACTTTATTTCTCATTAATTATATTTTCAAAAGCTACTTCTAAAAAATAAATAAATAAATAAAAGAAAAAGTTTGATTTTCAAAAAAAATATTCATATCAGTAAGACTCTTTTCCTTTGTAAGTAATCTGTTGTCTTTACAGAAACTTTAGGATTTTTCCCTTCATCCTTCATGCTCTGAAATCACTCTACCAGGTAGCCAGGAATATATGTATGTGCCCTGAATATATCGCACTGAGGATTTGTGGATTTTCACCACATCTTCATTTCTGGAAAGTTTCTATCTTTTCTTTCCCTTAAATATCGCTTCCATTCTATTTTCTCCATCTGGCACTCATTAATATAGATGTTAGAACTCCTATTGCTATCATCCATGTCTCCACTTTTGCTTATCCCTTTCTGCCATGTGTCATTTTATGTCATTTCTCACATTTCCAGCTCATTAATTTCTTCTTCAACAGTTTCATGTTGTTGTTCTGGAAATGGAGTCAGAGTTTAATGTTAATAATTAGACTATATTTCTTATATTCACATTCTCTAATTTTTGCCATTACTATCTATTCTTGTTTCATAAATTCCTTGTCTTACTCCTTGTGTCTGATCTTTGCTTATAAGTCCTAGGACATATGTGATATCTATTTTAATTCCCTGTACTGATATTTCTATTAAGTCTGTTCCTCTTTCTCCATGACCAGACAGAATATCCAGTGGTCTTTTGGACCTAGCTATCTCTGTGCCACCAGGACATTTGCAGAAACAAGGGCAAGAGCTTTTCTTTTTACTTGAATTTCCACTCACACATCTCTGGGCCCCAAAGCAGATATGTGACATATGCTGCCTGGTTGAAGAATGGGTGATGAGGGGCAGAGACCCAGAGCTTGACCTGATTGACTGCTCTACTGCAGAATCCCTGAGTAAATGTCCTGGCAGATGTCTGCTAGGATTCATCTGCTCCTGGCTTCTGCTCTTGGCAGCAGGAAGAGCGCTCTCCCCAAACAAAAGTATTCCATTAGTCCACATGGACTAGAGGCTGGATCCTTCATTATATTCACATGAACCAAAGTACAGGATTTAGAAGTGATGGCTCTGGATCTCTGAGTGGTGGATGCCAAAATGTAATTCTACTGCCATGTGTGTGTGCATGTGTATACTCATGTATGCTAATACATTTGTTTATATAGAGAAAAAGATCCAACTCTTAAACAATCTTGAAAAGTAGAAATGCATTTTGTTTTTTATTGTATTTATTCATATTACTTAAATTTTTTACACACAGCTCTATTTATTTTTTTGAAGATTATTTTTTTTATTATGTTCAGTTAGCCAACATATGATACATCATTAGTTTTTGATGTAGTGTTCAACGATTCATTAGTTGCATATAACATCCAGTGCTCATCACAACCTGTGCCCTCCTTAATACCCATCACCCTGTTACCCCATCCCCCTCATGCCCCTCCCTTCTGTAACCCTCAGTTTGTTTCCTAGTCCAGAGAGTCCATAGTCTCTCATGGTTTGTCTCCCTTCTGATTTCTTCCCATCCAGTTTTCCCTCCCTTCCCCTGTGGTCCTCCATGCTATTCCTTATGTTCCAGCTCTCCTATTTAAATTTAAAACAATTATTAAAACTGAAAAGAATTATAATATTTGTAATGAATACATTTCTGAATACTCAAATCTACAAGTGAGCAGGAGTCTGCAGCTGAACTGTCCCACTCTCACTTCCACTGGAATACATTTAAATGAATTACTCTTCAGTGTTATGCCGTTGATTTTATTAATAAAAATGTTCAAAAAATGTCTCTGTAAACAGAGACATTGTTTTATTTATCCTATGAATATTGTTAAGAAAACAAGTCACATTTTAACCCACTATTTTTTTTTTTTTAGATTTTATTTATTTTTTTGAGAGAGAGAGAGAGCATGTGAGAGAGAGAGAGCACCAGCAGGGGGTAGGGGGTGAGGGAGAGGGAAAAGCAGATTCCCCACTGAGCAGGGAGCCCGATACTGGGACTCAGTCCTAGGACCCTGGGATCATGACCTGAGCCAAAGGCAGACGCTTAACCGACTGAGCCACCCAGGCGCCCTTAACTCAGTTATTTTAGTACCAGGGATATTGTACAGGTCTCCTGAGCAGTAGCCTTGTTTATATCTTAATGAGTTTGTGATTCTTGCAACTAATTACACTTCCCTCTCCACAATGGTTGCTAGAAAGCTCTGAGCAAGTAGCCAACCCACTTTTAGCAAGCAGACAGAATCCTGCAGCAAGCATTTGTCACATTCTTTCACTCCCTACTTCATTTTGTTTTTCCATAATATTTTCCCTTTACCTCATTTTCCTCACTTATTTGTTTTTATTTTGTATATTTTTATACATTGCCTGAAATCTTTTTTAAAACAAAGTAGGTTATAAATAACTGAAATGGTAAATATGCAAAGCAAACAGTGCCAGGACAAAGTGACATTTCCATTTATGACCTAAATATTACTAGTTTTACTTTGGTCCTAATACCCATGATTCTTTCATTTCCCCTCCATAGCCCCAGGGAAGTCGTTTAGTCTTAATATACTGTTGAGTCTTTTAAGCATCCATGAGTGCTTTGAAAAAAGATTGGTCAGGGAGGAGGCAAAATTTCATCGTAATTTTCAATGGGTTCCCAGATGAGAAGATTCTTCAGGAGGACCAAAAAGGGAAAAGACTATATTTATCACATGTTGAATAATAAACAATGTGGAGTTTTAAGTTGTCATTTGCATTTCCCACTAGTTAGATCCCAAACAAGATCATCATCCATCTAAATTTATTGAATTCATTCTCTTTATGTAGTTGCTATTGAGCCCCACTGACATGCATAAAAGGGTTAAAAGCCACATGACTGAAAAGGAATTTGACTTCCATTTTATTATAAATACTCTGAAAGAGAAAAATCTAAAATATTCCTTTCAATCTCTTTCCTATTTCTATGTTTCTGGCAAATATGTCAAGATAAAGCTGTTTTTATTACACTATACTAGCTGAATCTACAACATGACAAAGACCAAGAGGTAGAAAAAGAAAACTCTAATAAAACTATGAATAGTCATGATTCTAAACCATAAACTGTAAAGAGAATCTGCCAAATCCAGAGAGAATGCCACAAACTAATAACATACACCTCTCCAGAGTCCCTACAGGGAATGGAGTTCTCAACAAGTAGATGGCATAGCCCAGACTCAGCAACTATTATTTACTTGCATCGATGAGCTCTGTAAGTGCCCAGTTCCACCCACACAGAATGGAAGAGTAGAAAGGACCAAAGGAAAAACCACTTATACTTGCCACCTTTACTTCCTGAGACATAGTTTCCTAACTCAGCAGTTAGAGTGGGTATGAGGCAAAAAGTATAATCATATTTGCAGTAGATACCAGAGTCAGTTAATAAGAGAACTAAATAAACACAAATTCACAATTTGGGAAATTACTGATAGATAGTCCTTCACTCTCTATTTGTCCAGGTGAAGGAGAATGTGCCCCAAAAGAAGACACAGAGAGTAAGTGAGAAACGTTTAGAGAAAATGTTCACAAACTGATGCTGGCAGCTGCCCTAGATCATGCTCCCTGTTTCTCTCTAAACATATTTTTTAGTAAATAGCTTGCACATTCAAAAGAGTAATAGCAGAAAAGTAGAAACTACATTTCCCAGATGAACTTGCAGACAGAGTTCCAGTGTGACTTAGATTCCACTAATTAATGCCTGGCTTTTTTTGAAACTTGAATTCAAGAACTTACAAAATGAGAAGAGAATCATGGAATGAAATGCCCCTTTTCCTGCTGTGGGTCATAGCAGCTAAAGCATCGTTCTGGAGCTAGCAACCATAGTGATAGCTTCCCAATTTGGGGGCAGTTTCCTAATTTTGACAGGAACACCAGCTACAATGGCAACCAGTTCTGCTCTGTGGTTTTGGGAATCATTTCTGGAAGCTCATCCTGGAACATGCTTCTTTAACCCTTCCAATATTTTTGTAGCCTATATAATATGTTTATAGTAATTCTTTTTATTCAATAAGCTAGATTTTGCCCTCTGCAACTAAGTATCAAAAAATGGCAATTTAGGATTTTATATCTGATTTAATAATTTTCAGGAGAGAAAGGCCTCCAGCTAGAACTAAATGGTGGAACCAGGAAAATCCATGGTCTGCATTGGTAAAATAGTTATTTAAATCATCACCTGTGATCACCTGCAATGAAGTGCCTTTTGAAGTCAATGCTTTCACAGCCTAAATGGCTGCTACACAAAATATTATGATAAAAAAGAAGAATCCAAACTTCATGAGATTGTCAATAATGTCTTCTATGTTACTGAGGCCAATAAAAAAGGAAATAACCAGTTCAAGATTTTAAATTCTCAGCTCAAGTTATGATGAATATAAGTCAATGCTCAACTTCATCAGGTCTTT
Source organism: Neomonachus schauinslandi (assembly GCF_002201575.2). Lineage (NCBI taxonomy): Eukaryota > Metazoa > Chordata > Mammalia > Carnivora > Phocidae > Neomonachus > Neomonachus schauinslandi. Next base: position 104,607,363 of record NC_058404.1, read on the forward strand.
CTGGAAAATTTAGGACATGGACTGGGAAAGAGTGGTAGCCTGATGATTTGAATGGATACATTTGGGTAGATTCACATAACTTTGAGTACACCCAGATTCCTAAGTGCCACCTGGTCAGCAGAAGTTCCTCCTTCACCTGAGCAGGATACCTTCCAAGAGAACGACAAGTTTTGTCGTGCTGTACTCCTTTCATCTTTCATTGCCTCAAGATCAATAACTAAAATCAAATGCAAACATGTCATTGTAAGGATGGTACAAAGTGTAATTTAGAAAGTGAGCAGCCTATACACCAAATGAATTAAAATATTTTTTTATTATTTTTACTCGGTGGTTAGCCAAGGGGAATATCATGGAAATGGATTCTAAGACCACTGGGGAAGGAATAAAATTATAGGCCAGGATGAATTTATAGATATGGAAATCCCAAGATTTAAAAAAGTAGAAATATTGGAATAGATTAATCAGGTACAACCATCTCCTAACTAAATCTCCTAAGAGGGCTCAGAGTATATTGCCTACACCAAAGCACTGAGAAATACATTGTTTTAGTCAATATCCTGTCAAGGAAGACTGAAGTACACCTTCCCTGTAAAGCTCTGTAGCTCCAAAGTGGCTATCCTTCCAGACTATTTAACCAGTCTCCCTGATTTCAATGAGCCAAAATAGGGCATCACTTAGCCAGGAGGAGCAAGATGCGCAAGACAACCATGATGCACAGCAAGACCAGAGCAATTATCAAAATGATTTGACCTGCAAACATCCTTGGTATGAGCTAAATGATGAAGGGCTGAGACACAGGAACAGAACTAAGGTTCTACTTGATTTGTATAACACTAATAAAAACCTTCTACATCTGATGAACAGAGGCCTGTCTTTAGTTAACATAAAGGAGTTAAGGCTCCCCATCCAATTTCCAGGCCTGGGTCAGTAAACATACCCATAACCCCTGAGTGAAGATGAGACTAGGTAGATTTTAGGAGGACCTTGAAATAATATCACAAGTATAAATTTTCCTAGAAGATTCCTAGAAGCCTACTCCAAAGGGACTAGGGTCATTTATCAGGATGTCATGGTTAATTTTATGTGTCAACTTGACTAAGCTAAGGGATATCCAGATGCAGGTAAAATAGTTTTTCTCCGTGTATCTCTGAGAGTGTTCCCAGAAGAGTTTAACATTTGAATCAGTCAAATGAATAAAGAAGATCCACCCTCACCAATGTGGGCAGGCATTATCTAATCTGTTGAGGGCCCAAACAAAAACAAAAAAGGCAGAGAAAGGGTGAATTCTCCCACTCTTTTCTTGAGTTGGGACATCACCCATCTTCTCCTGACCTTGCTTTTAAACTCTAGGACTTAGACCAGTGTATCCCTGGTTCTCAGGCCTTCAGCTTCATATTAGGAGTTACACCATCAGCAACCCTGGTTCTCAGGCCTTTGGACTCAAAACTGAATTATACCACTAGCTTTCCTGGTTCTCCAGCTTGCAGACAGCAGATTGTGCCATATCTCAGCCCCTATAATTGTGTGAACCAATTCCCATAACAAATCTCCTCTTATCTATCTATCTATCTACCTATCTATCTATCTATCTATCTATCTATCTATCTATCTATCTATCTACCTATCTATCTATTTATCATCTATCCATCCATCCACCCATCCATCCATCCTGTTGGTTCTGTTACTCTGAAAAACCCTAATACACAGGGTAACTGTGTGTTGAGAAAAGGAACTATCCATACCTTCCAGTAATAATTGGATACTGATTCTGAGATGACATAAACCCCCAAGGGCCCAGAATGCCATTGGTCTAAGAATTAGAAAAGATTTACTTAGGGGTAGAGTTATAACTGGAGCTTTGGCTCAATTCCATTTCAGCAGAGGCTAAGTGCATCTAAAAACATGCTTTTGGTTATTTTCTCGGTTCTGGAGTGCTCAGTTGGAATAAACATACTGTTATAGACAAAATCACAACATCGGTCCCCTGAACTATAAAGTAAAGGATATTATGATAGAAACAGCAAAATGAAAGCCTCAGGGATAACTCCTCTCTACCAAATAGTAAGTCAAAATCAATTCTTCACTTTTAAGGGGATTTCATACATTAGTGCCTGCATCTAGTGCTTCAAAAATACTAGAATTGTAAATCTTCCTCCATCCTCATTTAACTGGCCCATGTAGAAAACAAATTGGCCTTAGAAAAATCAATAGATTACTGTTAACTTAACCATGTGGTGACTGAATCATAGTTGCTGATCCATATGTAGGCTCCTTAAAGGAACAGGGCAGTGTGGCCCCTGATACCCTGTATGCTCCAATTCTCTCTCTCTCTCTCTCACACACACACACACACACATATAGACACACACACAAATATTTACCTCCAGCCAGCAGGGACAGAAGGTTAGGTTATCATTATTCCTCTACAACTCTTGGCTCTGTACCAGAGTTTAGTCTGTTAATACTTGTATCATCTCACCATTCCATAGGCCATCATGCTGATCCCCCATATGATGATGTAATGCTAATAGAATCTGGTAAGCAGGAAATATCAGGTACCATACAGGGTACTCAGTAGCAGTAGAAACCCTAGACACATGAAGAGATAATTCCCAGGAAAACCTAATGTCCTTTCAACTCTTTGAAGTCTTAGGGAGTTCAAGACATATCAAGATATCTCCTCAAAAGTGAAAGACTGCTATACTTTGCTTCCTAATCACAAAAATAGAGACACAACTTTTGGTGGCCTTTTTGGATTTTATAAAAAAATATTTGGGTGTGTTTCTTCCTTCAACTCATTAAATAATTTGTAAGGCTGCCAACTAAGTAGGAGCCAGATCACAGTAAGATACTCCAGTTAACCCAGTCTGCAGTTCAAGCAGCTTCGTAATCCAGCAACTTGAGTGGGGATCCAGAGGATCTATTATTGATCCAGAGATCTTTGACAAAACAGACTATTGCATGGACCCAACAGCAAACCCTGACTAAAGATTCACAGACAGACCTCTAGGATTCTAGAGATATGCTATACCATTTTTAGAAGATAAGTGCTCTCCTTTTACAAAGTAGTTGTTCTCTTGCTACCAGTCTCCTTGGCAGAGACTGAGACTTAACTCTGAGGTACCAATGAACATGAAATGTGACTATTCATCATGAACTGGGTATTATCTAACCTAGAAAGCCATAAAGTTGGCATGTGAAAATGACCTTTTAAAGACTGTACTCTAGGGGCACTGGGTGGCTCAGATGGTTAAGCGTCTGCCTTTGGCTAAGGTCATGATCTCAGGCTCCTGGGATCGAGCTCCAGGTCGGTCTCCCAGCTTGGTGGGGAGTCTGCTTCTCCCTCTACCTCTCCCTCTGCCTCTGCCTCTCCTGCTTGTGCTCTCTCTCTCTCTCTCTCAAATGAATAAATAAAATCTTAAAAAAAAAAAAAAAGGACACTCTAGCAGGATCCAAAAGCACAAGTAAGTTGTATGAACATATGTCCCCTACCTGTTCCTGCTGTGCTATCACTTCTCTTTGCAGTAATACCACTTATGAACACCTAGGGATTTCCCCAGGGCCAGCTGACTGAGGAAGGAAAAATCTGAGGCTGGCCTGCATGATACACCACACCAGCAAAGTAGTCTACTGAAGCATTAAATATTTTTTACTCACACTCAAAGCAAAGAATATCACTGAAGACACACACAAAAAATCCCAATAGAAGTAATGGAAAAACTGGGAAACTCTGTTGTTGTTCTCTGACAATAGGTGCTCTGCACAGTCTTTTTTTTTTCTGCACAGAGTCGTGCACATTAAAATAACAATTACTGAAGTCAGGAAGTCATGTTAACAAAAACTGCTGTAAATTTTTTTAAAGATAGTAAAAATGCTTTTAAATTTTTGTCACAATAAGAAGTATATAATTATCAATACCTTGAGATATATATATTTGTAATCCATCTGGACATATGGGTTCAGATGGCTACAAGATGCACTGAAGAGGGCTAAGTTGAGGTGGGAGCCTATCAAGATCATAGAACCACAGAGACATGTGGTACTTGGAAATGTCAGGCCTGGAGAGGGTAGGAGTGAGATATGGGACTGAAAATAAACAGATAAGTTGAACATTTGTATATACAAAACAATCAACTCCCAACTCTGCCCTCTATCCTCATACACACACTTACATATCACAGACACACATATCACACACAAGTTTCTGTCTGCAGGCAAAGAATTAGACATAGCAATGTAAACTTTCAGAACAAAATCAGATTGGTACAAATTTCTTATAGGTAACACTGGGTGCTAGAAGACATTTTCTGATACTCAAAATTTATTTCTCATATTCTCTCTCTTATGGAGCTATGAGAATAAACTGTACCAAAATGAAGATGTAAACCAAAAATATGTTGGAATGAATCCAGAAAAGCAAGGAAGGAAGCACTAAGTGCTGAGATGACAGCTGTGTGGCAAGATTAGAAAGCAGTGAGTCTGGAGAGGAGAAGGGAGGTGGAGCTCCCAGAGTGGGGGATTTCCATGATATCATGAACAGTCTTAAAATGAGAAGAGACTTCCACTGCAGCTTCCAATATGTAAAGAGCTTGGAAGCTGTCACTCTCATCCTCACAAGAGCGAAGTTGTACAAACTGCAAATCAGTGACTTCTCTTAGATCAGTCAGAGAATGGAGATTATAAGACAAACCACCACCTCGAAATCCAGAGAGACAGGGAAATACAGAGAGAATCGCAGCTGAGACGTACATACCAGAAGCAGAACCCACTGGAGCTGCTAACTGGTAGAGACACATAAATGACAACCTCAGTGAATTGCTAGAGGCTGAATTGGACTAGCTTGAGTGAGGGGCCTAGTCTTAGAAGATCCACCACATTTTCATGGGTTTTACCTCCAGGAGCTCCAGAAGATTCTCACCTGGGAAGATCAAAGAAAAATCCTCTCATGTTTTGGGCTAGGAGAGGTAGATGTTACCATTCCAGTGAAATATACCCAGGGTACTTTCCATAACAAAGTCTTTACTCCAGAGGAAATGACCAGAGCTCTAGAGGATCTGAGGGAAAAGCAATTAGTCAACTCCAGGCCTCTCTAGCCTCCCTGTCTCAAAAAAAGGCTAAGAAATGCTTTGAAAGGCCACAGCCAAGGGACTCAAGTCCATTAATAAAAATGAGATTTAGGGGCACCTGGGTGGCTCAGTCAGTTAAGCATCTGCCTTCGACTCAGGTCACGACCTCGGGATCATGGGATCGAGACCCGTATCAGGCTCCCTGCTCAGCGGGGAATCTGCTTCTCCATCTCCCTCTGCCCCTCCCCCTGTTTGCACTCTCTGTCTCTCAAATAAATAATCTTGAAAAACTGATATTTAATCAAATTAAGATTATAGAAGAATGCCCTTCCCTTGCCACCTTGCCGCCACATCAACAGGGCTTCAATATAATAATAGTGAAATGATAATGGAAAGAGCTGCAAAACACAGACTCTATTTAAGAAGAAGTTCTTAGGGAAATCCAAAGAAAACAGGGAGAAAAAAATAAACCAGAGAAAACAGAAACCTCTGGCACTTCCAGCTACAGCAAACATTTAAACACAGCCAGCTCCTAACGAGAGTAATATAAAACCTCACACTAAAGGCCTAATTGCCTTGGTTCCTAGTACCTGATTAGATCACATATACTTTCAACAAAGATTATAAGGTATGGTAA
>NC_058404.1:104613075-104615418 GCF_002201575.2 Neomonachus schauinslandi
AAAAAAAAAAAAAAAAGATTTTGGCTTTTGGTGTTCAGTAGCAAAAGCCCAAACCCAAGCCAAAATTGTGGGAGAAGAAATGACCAGGTAGGGCCACAGTGACAACCAAAGAAACAGAAAGAATGAAAAGGTGGGGTCTGGTACATAAACATGACTGTGATCCAGACCAAATGCCCTTGACTCTATTCAGTCCCCCAGTACTCAGAGATAATCAGGATAATGGAAGCTCCATAAAGAAATGAAGTTCAGGTACAAAAATTAAAGTTAGATATTTTCACAGCCAGGTATCTACTGATTTATATGGAAAATGTCTAGAAGAACACCCAAGAAACTGTTAAGAGAGTTTATCTCTAGGGAGTAGAATAGAGAGTCAGTAGGGAGGAATAAGAACTACTTTTCTCTCAGAAACTTCTGAAATATTCATGTATTTTTGGAATTTCACTCATTTATTTAACAAAACATAAGTTATTCTTACAAAAACAATTAACAGGGAAAACAATCACACACAAAATACATGCTAAGAAAATGATTTAATGCAAATTTTGCTCAGATCTATGAAGATGACATAAAAGAAAGTAATGGGGACTCAGTAGGAAAGGAAAGCAATGGAGAAGGTATGAAAGACCAGGAACCACAAAAAGAGAGCCAGAAATAAGGAAAGGGAAACATCATCTTCTTGTACAAATAGCACAAGGTTGAGGGCCTCAATTAATGTGTCTATGCCACTCTACTATTAGAAAACACGGGAAAACTGGTGTGTACCCAAAAGGAGACAAGCAGGCAAGTTAAGGAACTGGGATCTACACTGGCTAAGGAAAAATGACACGCTGGTATTTAAGGAGGACATCAGAAGCCTGATGAGGGATTGCAGCCACTGGCAAATAAGTGAAAGTTCATCAAATGGCGAAATGATTACACTTAATTTTTGCATCTAGAGCAAAGAACTAAAACTGAAAAGTCAATTAAAAGGAAGCAGATTTATATTCTCTAGTGTTCATCTCCCCCTCTGATTTCCTCCTCTTCATTTTTCCCTTTCTGCTATCTTCTTCTTTTTTTTTTTTTTTAACATATAATATATTATTTGTTTCAGAGGTACAGGTCTGTGATTCAACAGTCTTACACAATTCACAGCTCTCACCATAGCACATACCCTCCCCAATGTCCATCACCCAGCCACCCCATCCCTCCCACCCCCCACCACTTCAGCAACCCTCAGTTTGTTTCCTGAGATTAAGAATGCCTCATATCAGTGAGATCATATGATATAGGTCTTTCTCTGATTGACTTATTTCACTCAGCATAATACTATCTTTAGTTAAGAAGGAATTCATAGGGATGCCTGGGTGGCTCAGTCGTTAAGCATCTGCCTTCAGCTCAGATCATGATCCCAGGGTCCTGGGATCGAGCCCCACATTGGGCTCCCGGCTCTGCGGAAAGCCTGCTTCTCCCTCTCCCATTCCCCCTGCTTGTGTTCCTGTTCTCGCTGTGTCTCTCTCTGTCAAATAAATAAATAAAATCCTTAAAAAAAAATAAAGAAGTAATTCATAAATGACAGCTCGTTATTTCCATGTCAAATCAAGATAGTATGTGCTATTTAACAATCTGAAGGTTGGAAAATTAAATTGATGGAAAGGAGAGAGAGACCAGATACAAATCAAATTGGTAGCTGTTTCCTTATTAGGTGTTTGCAGGAGGCACTGAATAACTAAATAGCAAAGGACTTCATTAAAACAAGAAAAGTTTTCACACTTACTAGTCATGGAATAAACAATAATTCAGAGACTTGGTTAAATGTTTTCCCTTGGAGTCAGATGCAGCACCAAGAGTGCTCTAAACTACGAAAAACCCACAGTGAATATCATTCTCAATGGGGAAAAACTGAGAGCTTTCCCCCTAAGTTCAGGAACACGGCAGGGATGTCCACTATCACCACTGCTATTCAACATAGTACTAGAAGTCCTAGCCTCAGCAATCAGACAACAAAAAGAAATAAAAGGCATCTGAATTGGCGAAGAAGTAGTAAAACTCTCACTTTTTGCAGATGATATGATACTTTATGTGGAAAATCCAAAAGACTCCACCCCCAAACTGCTAGAACTCATACAGGAATTCAGTAAAGTGGCAGGATATAAAATCAATGCACAGAAATCAATGGCATTTCTATACACCAACAACAAGACAGAAGAAACAGAAATGAAGGAGTCGGTCCCATTTACAATTGCACCCAAAACCACAAGATACATAGGAATAAATAACCAAAGAGGCAAAGGATCTATACTCAAAAAACTATAGAATATTCATGAAAGAAATTGAGGAAGACACAAAGAAATGGAAAAACATTCC
>NC_058404.1:104615518-104616428 GCF_002201575.2 Neomonachus schauinslandi
TTGGATAGCCACATGCAGAAGAATGAAACTGGACCATTTCCTTACACCACACACAAAAATAGACTCCAAATGGTTGAAAGACCTCAATGTGAGACAGGAGTCCATCAAAATCCTAAAGGAGAACACAGGCAGCAACCTCTTCGACCTCGGCTGCAGCAACTTCTTCCTAGAAACATCGCCAAAGGCAAGGGAAACAAGGGCAAAAATGAACTGTTGGGACTTCATCAAGATAGAAAGTTTTTGCGCAGCAAAGGAAACAATCAACAAAACCAAAAGACAACTGACAGAATGGGAGAAGATCTTTGCAAATGACATATCAGATAAAGGGCTAGTATCCAAAATCTATAAAGAACTTATCAAATTCAACACCCAAAGAACAAATAATCCAATCAAGAAATGGGCAGAAGACACGAACAGACATTTCTGCAAAGAAGACATCCAAATGGCCAGCAGACACATGAAAAAGTATTCAACATCACTCGGCATCAGGGAAATCCAAATCAAAACTTCAGTGAGATACCACTTCACACCAGTCAGAATGGCTAAAATTGCATTGGTGGTATAGTGGTGAGCATAGCTGCCTTCCAGAATGGCTAAAATTAACAAGTCAGGAAACAACAGATGTTGGCAAGGATGAGGAGAAAGGGGAACCCTCCTACACTTTTGGTGGGAAGGCAAGCTGATGCAGCCACTCTGGAAAAGAGTATGGAGGTTTCTCAAAAAGTTGAAAATAGAGCTACCCTATGACCCAGCAATTGCACTACTGGGTATTTACCCCAAAGATACAAATGTAGTGACCTGAAGGGGTACGTGCACCCCAATGTTTATAGCAGCAATGTCCACAATAGCCAAACTATGGAAAGAGCCAAGATGTCCATCAACAGATGAATGGATAAAGAAGAGGTGGTAT
>NC_058404.1:104616828-104621142 GCF_002201575.2 Neomonachus schauinslandi
AAAGATGGCGGAGGAGTAGGGGACCCTATTTCAACTGGTCCCCAGAATTGAGCTGGATATCTACCAGACCACTCTGAGCACCCACGAAACCAGCCTGACATGTAAGAAGATCTGGATCTCTACAAACAGAATATCGCAGGTGGTTGGTTTTGAGGTACAAAGCGGAGAGCCGTGATTCTGCGGGCAGATATCGGAGGATAAACGGCGGCGGGAGGGTGCCTGGACATGGGGATCCTACACCGCCGGTGACTGACAGCCTCGCGCGCTGTGGATGGGCACAGACTCGCAGACTGGTAGCATCGGGAAAGGACTTTAGGGCAGTCCCAGGGGTGGAAAACCAGACTGGCGGGGTTGCGCACATGCAAACTGCAGCCCCCCAGACAGAAACCCGGAGCGATGGTCGCGCGCATGTGAACTGCAGCCTCCGAGAGGGAAACCGGTGCCCCGGGGTCCTGCCGGTGAACTGCAACCTCTGGGGTGGAAACCCCGAGCAGCAGAGTCGCACGCACGTGAACTGCAGTCCCCGGGACAGAACCCCAAGCGGCGGAGTTGCGCGGGCGCGAACTGGGAGCTGCTGGCGGTTTTAGAAGCACAAAGGGCAGAGACGTGCCCCGACCTGGAGGCAGGACTGGGAGCGCTGCGGAGGGGCGCACAACCCAGGATGCTGCAGTTTATAGCAGCTCAGACAGAAACGGAGACAGTGTGGCCTGGAGAGCTCACTGAAGAACAGACTGAGGTCTCTCTCCTCTGAGGCAGAGGGTGGGACATGATCTCTTCTGCTCTGACTCGTGGAAGAGACGTAGAAAGCCGCCAGGGAAAGGCGCCAGAGAACAAAAGCCCCAAAGACTGATTCCCACTGAGCCCATCCCCCGCCACAGGAGTGCAGGACAACTCCGCCCAAACAAGGTTGCCTGAGTAACAGCATGGCAGGCCCCTCCGGCAGAAGACAGGCTGGGAAAACAAGAGGCCAGCAACCCTAAGGTCCCAAGAAAACAGGTGCATCTTGCTTGGGTTCTGGTCAATAATTTGTACAGTATACATTCCCTCAAACACCCATCAACAGAATGACTAGGAGGAGGAGCCCCCAAAACAGGAAAGACTCAGAGATTATGACTTATGCTGCAGATTTACAAATGGATGCAGATATAAACAAGATGTCGGAGATGGAATTCAGGTTAGCAATTGGGAAGACAATGGCTAGAATGGAGAAATCAATTAATGGCAACATAGAGTCTCTAAGGTCAGAAATAAAAGGTGAATTGGCAGAACTTAAAAATGCTATCAATGAGATCCAATCCAATCTAGATAATCTAACAGCTAGGGTAACTGAGAAAGAAGAGAGAATAAGCGATCTGGAAGACAGTATAATAGATAAAAAGGGAAAAGAGAAGGCCAGGGAAAAACAACTCAGAATCCATGAAAATAGAATCAGAGAAATAAGTGACACCATGAGGCGTTCCAATGTCAGAATAATTGGAATCCCGGAGGGAGTGGAGAGAGAGAGAGGGCTAGAAGATGTATTTGAGCAAATCGTAGCTGAGAACGTCCCTAATCTGGGGAATGAAACAAACATTCGAGTCCTAGAGGCAGAGAGGACCCCTCCTAAGATCAAGGAAAACAGGCCAACACCCTGGCATGTAATAGTAAAACTTGCAAACCTTAGAACCAAGGAAACCATCTTAAGGGCAGTTAGGGGGAAGAGATTCCTTATGTACAGAGGGAGGAACATCAGAATAACATCAGACCTATCCACAGAGACCTGGCAAGCCAGAAAGGCCTGGCAAGACATATTCAGGGTACTAAATGAGAAGAACATGCGGCCAATACTTTATCCGGCAAAGCTTTCATTTAGAATGGATGGAGAGATGCAGAGCTTCCACTACAGGCAGAAGTTGAAAGAATATGTGACCACTGAGCCAGCCCTGCAAGAAATGTTAAGGGGGGTTCTATAAAAGGAGAAAGACCCCAAGAGTGATCTACAACAGAAATTTACAGGGACAATCTATAAAAACAACGTCTTCACAGGCAACATGATGACAATTAATTCATATCTTTCAATAATCACTCTCAACGTGAATGGCCTAAACGCTCCCATAAAACAGCACACGATTGCAGATTGGATAAAAAGACAGGACCCATCCATATGCTGTCTACAAGAGACTCATTTTGAACCTAAAGATACATCCAGACTGAAAGTGAAGGGATGGAGATCCACCTTCCATGCCAGCGGACCTCAAAAGAAAGCTGGAGTAGCAACTCTTTTATCAGAAAAATTAGATTTTAACTAAAGTCTGTAATTAGAGACACAGAAGGACACTATATCATTCTTAAAGGGTCTATCCAACAAGAAGATCTAACAATGGTAAATATCTATGAGGTCCATCTGGTCCAATGTATCATTCAAAGCTCTTGTTTCCTTGTTAATTTTCTGCTTAAATCATCTGTCCATTGCTGAGAGTGGAGTATTGAGGTGTCCTACAATTAACGTATTGTTATCAATATGATTCTTTATTTTGGTTAACAGTTGGTTTATGTATATGGCTGCTCCCTTGTTGGGGGCATAGATATTTACAGAACATTCCACCCTAAAACAACAGAACACTCATTCTTCCGGAGCGCACATGGAACTTTCTCTAGAATAGACCACATACTGTGTCACAAATCAGGTCTCAACCGATACCAAAAGATTGAGATTATTCCCTGCATATTCTCAGACCACAATGCTCTAAAACTGGAACTCTATCACAAGAAAAAATTTGGCAGAAATTCAAACACTTGGAAGCTAAAGGCCACTCTGCTCAAGAATGTTTGGGTCAACCAAGAAATCAAAGAAGAACTTAAACAACTCATGGAAATCAATGAGAACGAAAACACATCGGTCCAAAACCTATGGGATACTGCAAAGGCAGTCCTAAGGGGGAAACACATAGCCATCCAAGCCTCACTCAAAAAAATAGAAAAATCCCGAATTCACCAACTAACTCTACACCTTAAAGAGAAAGCAACACTCTACACCTAGAGAAAAAGGAACAAACGATGCCTAAGCCACACATTAGAAGAGAAATAATTAAAATTAGAGCAGAAATCAATGAATTAGAAACCAGAAACACAGTAGATCAGCTCAACGAAACTAGAAGTTGGTTCTTTGAAAGAATTAATAAGATCGATAAATCACTGGCCAGACTTATCCAAAAGAAAAGAGAAAGGACCCAAATTAATAAAATTATGAATGAAAGGGGAGAGATCACGACTAACACCAAGGAAATAGAAACAATTATTAGAAATTATTATCAACAACTATATGCCAATAAACTGAATAATCTGGATGAAATGGAGGCCTTCCTGGAAACCTATAAGCTGCCAAGACTGAAACAGGACGAAATTGACAACCTGAATAGGCCAATAACCAGTAACGAGATTGAAGCAGTGATCAAAAACCTCCCAAAAAACAAGAGTCCAGGGCCTGATGGATTCCCTGGGGAATTCTACCAAACAGTCAAAGAAGAAATAATACCTATTCTACTGAAGCTGTTTCAAAAAATAGAAACAGAAGGAAAACTTCCAAGCTCATTCTATGAGGCCAGCATTACCTTAATCCCCAAACCAGGCAGAGACCCCATCAAAAAGGAGAATTTCAGACCGATATCCCTGATGAATATGGATTCCAAAATCCTCAACAAAATCCTAGCTAATAGGATCCAACAATACATTAAAAGGATCATCCGCCACAACCAAGTGGGATTTATCCCCGGGATGCAAGGGTGGTTCAACATTCGCAAATCAATCAATGTGATAGAACACATTAATAAGAGGAGAGAGGAGAACCATATGGTCCTCTCAATTGGTGCAGAAAAAGCATTTGACAAAATACAATATCCTTTCATGATTAAAACTCTCCAGAGTTTAGGGATAGAGGGAATATTCCTCAAGCTCATAAAATCCATCTATGAAAAACCCACAGCAAATATCATCCTCAATGGGGAAAAGCTGAGAGCCTTTCCCTTAAGATCAGGAACACATCAAGGGTGCCCACTCTCACCACTGTTGTTCAACATAGTACTAGAAGTCCTAGCAACAGCAATCAGACAACAAAAAGAAATAAAAGGTATTCAAATTGGCAAAGAAGAAGTCAAACTCTCTCTTTTCACAGACGACATGATACTTTATGTGGAAAACCCAAAAGACTCCACCCCCAAATTACTAGAACTCATCCAGCAATTCAGTAATGTGGCAGGATACAAAATCAATGCACAGAAATCAGTTGCTTTCTTATACACTAACAACGCAACTATAGAAAGAGAAATTAGAGAAATG
>NC_058404.1:104927165-105215700 GCF_002201575.2 Neomonachus schauinslandi
GGAGGGTCAGAGGGAGAAGCAGACTCCCTGCCGAGCAGGGAGCCCGATGCGGGACTCGATCCCGGGACTCGATCCCGGGACTCCAGGATCATGACCTGAGCCGAAGGCAGTCGCTTAACCAACTGAGCCACCCAGGCGCCCGCTGGTTTGGTTTTGTTTGGGTTTTTACTGTTAACATTCCGGAGTTCATCTGATGATAGCTAATGTCAGGCCTTCACAGAACCACAGATACCACCGTGCTTCAGAGCTGCTAATGTAGAGGCGTGGAGGTATAATTAAATTCAGAATTTTTGATTCATCATTTAGTTTTGCCACTAGACAAGCCCTCTTCACGTGAGACAGAATATCTAGGCTATGCCTAATTCATAAAACTGAAGACAAAAATGAAATGAAAGCTCATGTAAAATAATAGTTTAGATCTCCTGTCCAGGAGGGGGCGCCAGAGTTCCTGATTATTTAAAGTAGTAATCCCTTACTGGGTACAATGAATAAAACTGCTTTTTAAAAAATTTTTACTAACTAAAGAAAAGCAAAATGGAAATAATCAATAGAGAATTAATTCTTGCTTATTGTTCTTTGATCGGTGATCATTTCATCGAGATGTTCTCCAAACAATAACTGATCATCTGAAGTCTCTGACTGATACTCAGTATTCCATCCATGGAGACATCACCCTTTTTGTAGAAAAAGGAAGCGTTTGACAACTCTTGAATTCACATTCTTGCTATTAGCTGTGCTGCCTTCTCAGCAAACAGGGATTCCTATGTTTGATCTATGCAAATGTCAGGATATAATTTTCTATTTTTAAGGCACATGACATTAAATTAACAGAAACTCTGCGAGTTTACAGAGAATATTCCCTGATTGTAAGCTATATTCAGCCTTGGCAAACAAACAAGAACTATGTTTCCAGTTCACAAACCACTTTTTCAAAATAAACGTTCACAAAAGTTGTGAATGGAATCAAAATAATTATTTGAAACCAAAAGAAATCTAATTAAATGGCATGCATGATTTTTCTCTCTGGCTTGCCTCATTTTAAGTGTGTGTGTGTGTGTGTGTGTGTGTGTAAAATATACAGAACTAAGTTGACTTTCTCAATCATCTGACAGCAATCCCAATGGTACTTTTTAGGCTTCCTCTTTCTAAATTGCCATGTAAGGGACAAGTTTGTATGACCAAATGGCAGGGGGGAAGCAATTAACGTAGACTGTCACAATAGCTTTCAACCTTCAAATCCCCAATATTAATTACTTGTAAAACCATATTTCACTTCTTATCACTGTTTCCCCTTACCCAAAAGGAGTGTTGTTAGGCTTTATCTAACACCGGTCTAACATGCGCAGGAAGAAACAACCTTCACCCTTTACAAGCCAGCTCTCTGAAATTCAGGAGTCCTCTGGTCTCACTGATCTGCCTAGCCCAAGGAGGAAAGACCTAAAACCTGGTCAGCGACTGCCTCAGCTACAACTGCGCCGCTCACACTGCATGCACGCAAGCCAATAGGACTAGTTTCTAAGGGTGTTCAACCCTCAGTCTGTTAGAATAAGTTATAAATTTCTTGGGCGATGAAGGGGAGACTGTCTTATTCCCTCTTTCTTGAAACCCCTGTTTCTCTTTTTTCTATTCTAGCTCCATCCTCTAGGCCTTCAAACATACTTGATTCTCCTGTGGCCCTAAGAACACCTGCTATAATCACACAGCCCTCCTAAGCTACCAGCATCTCTGCATCTTTCTTGTCCTTTGAAGGTACTCGACAAATACTGAGTGAAAGAATAGATTTCCATGCTTTGCCACCTGATACAAAATTGAATTTTTTATAAAGAAAGGGGAAAGTAATTCCAGTAAAGGGAAACAAAAATCAATACAGAGTTTTTAGGAATTCTCAGTTGGACAAGAGGTGAAATTTAAGATGGAAAAACAAGCTGAATAAAACAATTTTTAGGAAAAAACATTTGTTTTTCTATTGTGAAAAATACGTTAGCTATCAGACTTTCATTAATAAGTTGATAACCATTAGTGGTGTTACTCCGAGTGGGAGTTTTACCATATTGCTACAAACCAAGGAAAGTTCATAAAGGCTAGAGCCCAGTGATCTTACAGAGAAGATTTATACTTAAAAATAAATAAGCAACAGTTTGCATTCCCAACCAACAGTCTAAGAGGGTGCCCCTTTCTCTGCATCCTCACCAACTGGTGCAGCCACTCTGGAAAACAGTATGGAGGTTCCTCAAAAAGTTAAAAACAGAGCTACCCTACAACCCAGCAACTGCACTTCTAGGTATTTATCCAAAGGATACAAAAAGAGTGATCCGAAGGGGTGCACACACCCCAATGTTTATAGCAGCAATGTCCACAATAGCTAAAATATGGAAAGAGCCCAGATGGTCCATTGACAGATGAATGGATAAAGATGTGGTATATAAATACGATGGATGTTACTCAGCAAGAATGAAATCTTGTCACTTGCAATGATGTGGATGGAAGTGGAGGCTATTATGCTAAGTGAAATAAGTCAGAGAAAGACAAAGACATATGATTTCACTCATGTGGAATTTAAGAAACAAAACAGATCAACATAGGGGAAGGGAGGCAAAAATAAAATAAGATAAAAACAGGGAGGCAAACCATAAGAGACTTAGCTATAGGGAACAAACAGGGTTGCTGGAGGGGAAGTGGGGGTGGGGGAGGGATAGGGTAACTGGGTGATGGGCATTAAGGAGGGCACTGGATGTAATGAGCACTGGGTGTTACATGCAAGTGATGAGCCATTAAATTCTACTCTTGAAACTAATAATACACTACACGTTAACTAAACTGAATTTAAATAAAAATAATAATTAATTAATTAATTAATTAATAAGCAAACAAAATCAGCAGAAGATGCTCATTCATTCACAAATAGTTGATTCTCTACTACGTATCCAGCTGGGGTAAACTAAACAAGCATGGCCTCACAGAGCTTCTAGCCCAGTGGAGACTACATATAAGGGACAGTTCTATCTATGCATTGAGGGTGGGGAGTGGAGAGTACTTAGTTCCAACCTGAGGGCTCACAGTTGGCTTCCTTAATGGTGGATATCTGGTTTAGCTAAGTGAAAAGGAAGGAGAACATTCCAGGCAGAAGAAACAATATGTGTGAAAATCTAAAAGCAGACTAGAGAAGTTGAAAGTCTTCCCACTATTTATTCAAATACTAATTATGAATGATGATTAAAACTATAAAGTATTAATATAATACTTAAATATTATATATAACATATATAATACATAAATATAAATGTATAAAATAAAGCAAATGGGCTTTAATAAATGTATATTTGAACTCTTAAGGAGAACTCCCCAGAGGCAAAATAAAGCTAATTAAAAAACAAATCAGTCAGCTTGTGAACTGATACTGTCAGACCTAGGAATATTTGCAGAACTATATCATGAAGGGCGTTTAATACCCACCCAAGCAGGAAACAGGGTATTTGGGTAATGGCTTTCCAAGTAAGGCTGAAACATTTGAAGAGTTATGCCCTCAATGAACATTAAGATGGGGAGGGGGGGTTTGGGGGGACAGAAGAAATCCACTGGGATACTGGAAAACAAAGGAAGCATGCCTGTCTTAATCTGGGCTAATAATAACATTGGGTCCATCCTCATCAACACAGATTTGATGTTTGAGTATCATCCAGGACTACCCAAGTTAGACTGTAATCACAAAAGAAGTCTCAGGCCAGTAAAGACACCTGGCAAAAGCAAAGGTAAAATGTCTTTGGAAAAACAGAACCCCAAATAGACCCATAAAATTTCTATAGAAATTATGCCAGTAAAGACAAATTCCTAATTCATAATTGCAAAACACATGAGGAAACAATTCACAATGCATGAAGTCAGAAGCCACAAGACTAGGATCAGATCCCCAAGAAATTCAGACAATAAAACTCTTTGTTTTTTGTTTGTTTGTTTTTTGTTGTTGTTGTTGTTGTTTTTAAAGATTTTATTTATTTATTTGAGAGAGAGAATGAGATAGAGAGAGCATGAGAGGGGGGAGGGTCGGGAGGGTCAGAGGGAGAAGCAGACTCCCCGCCGAGCAGGGAGCCCGATGTGGGACTCGATCCCGGGACTCCAGGATCATGACCTGAGCCGAAGGCAGTCGCTTAACCAACTGAGCCACCCAGGTGCCCGACAATAAAACTCTTTGATAGAGGCTGTTGGAAGAAATCATTAATACCTCATTCTTATATTTCCAAATGAAGGAACACCCCTAAAACCATACTCTTAGCCTCTTGTTCCACCTCTAAATCAACTCAATCAGATACCCAATTGGAGGGTGACGGCCACATCACTCCACAGACCTTAAGTGGTTTAAGTAAATCTAATAAAAAGCAGTGAATGCTGGGGATTTGTTTCTTTTCTTTACCTTTCTAATCCCGATCCAATGTAAGATGGAAATCCTAGGTAAGTGTCTGGATATGTGGCCTGTCTCAAGATCTAACCTTCTGAAGGGGTGGGGGTGAGGCAGGGAATGTTAGCAAACCCATTTAACCGTAGCATGTTCTCCAACCTGTATATTTGCTGCAAACCCCTCATTTACCTAACCATCTCCACAAAGCGCCACACCAGAGCATCACAAGGTTTTCTTGGAGTGCTATGCCTATCTCCTGTAAGGTATTTCTAGACTGTCATTCTGCAATATCAATGGGCCTTTTCAATCAATGGCTTCTCCTGCTTCTAATCAATGTGGTAAATCTGCTTTCCCGGGTCTGTCAAGGACTGT
Organism: Neomonachus schauinslandi; assembly: GCF_002201575.2. NCBI lineage: Eukaryota > Metazoa > Chordata > Mammalia > Carnivora > Phocidae > Neomonachus > Neomonachus schauinslandi. Next base: position 104,931,931 of record NC_058404.1, read on the forward strand.
GCTGTTCAAGGGACGTAATGTACAAGGCAGAACATTCTTCTTACTCACCTGCTAGAGGCTGTATAGAAGGCAGGAGCGAAGTCAACATTGAATGAGATCCCATTTTAGGGAAGAATGCAGTAAATATGGCCTAAAGAGTTCAAGAAAAGCATAGTTGTAAGGTATGTTGTCCTATTTTGTATTATCAAATTCTGAAAAGCAAATTTAACAAGACCAGAAGTTATCATTCATACTTTTCTTCTTCCTATTCTGAGACTTGCATTTATGCTGATCGCCACCTGATGATGGGCAGTTCATTGACAGCCAGGATTCGTAGGCGGTACAATGGTTGTGACTGTGGCAGAAATAATAATATAACCGATATAAATAAATGGTATCAGGAAACTGCAAAAGCAACAAGATACTATTTTCATAGAAACAGGTTCTAAAGAGCCACAACATTGTGAGTATAACAGAGTTGCTCTTTTCTTCTCTCAGTGGAGATTATGAAATTCGGAAGGAGGAGCACATTTGACAATGAAAAACACAAGCAGATGGTTCCTGAACCTGAACACGAGGAGACAGTACCTGGACACTAGTGGTGGTGACTGATTTTCACAATTACTAACTGGACAATGAAACATGTCAACATCCCTTCTGTGCTCCATTTGCTAAAATTTTCCTTGAAAAGTCATTGTAGTAGTTTCCTATTGCTGGTATAAGAAATTACCACAAATGTATGGATTTAAAACAGCACAAACTTACTAGCTTACAGTTCAGGAGATCAAAAGTCTAAAATGGGTCAGCACAGCTGCATTCCTCCTAAAGGCCATTTCTTTGCCTTTTTGAGCTTTTGGCTGCAGGCCCTGCTTACTTCATGGCCTCCTCCTCCATCTTCAAAAACAAATTTTAATTCTGTATATATTCCTTTTAGGTAAGCAAAAATTTATATAAGAAAATAGATTTTATGAGGTTTTTGGAAGATAAAAACAAAATGTGTTAAGTGCCCAGCCAGCACAGGAAGTGCACTAGGAGACTAGAAGACCACGATTATTGTCACTATTATCACGATGATGATAATGATGAAAGATTTCCATCCCAGAAGTTAAAATAAAAGCTTTGATTCTTATGAAGAGAAAACTTGACTATTGAAAGCACATCCAGAATGAGTTAAACTTAGATTGTGCTTTGCCATTTACCAAGCCCTTTCACACACGTGACCTTATCTCATCTTGCCCACAATTCTGTGATACAGGCATTATTTTCATTCCTCACTTTCTGGTGATGAAACTGAGTCTCAAAGACTCAGTTGCTTCACCATTGGTAGTCTGCGGAATTGGAATTGCCACGGGAACCCAAGTCTCCCCCATCACATCTGCTGTACTTTGCATTACAAAATAGTTCTGCTCTCTAACAGTTCCAACTGGTCGGGCTTTTATTATGTAAATCAGTAATTTTCAAAGTGTGGTTCCTGGACCAGCAGCACCAGTAACACCTGTTGAAAATGCAGATGTGGGCGCCTGGGTGGCTCAGTTGGTTAAGCGACTGCCTTCGGCTCAGGTCATGGTCCTGGAGTCCCAGGATCGAGTCCCGCATCGGGCTCCCTGCTCAGCAGGGAGTCTGCTTCTCCCTCTGACCCTAACCCCTCTCATGTGCTCTCTCTCATTCTCTCTCTCTCAAATAAATAAATAAAATCTTTAAAAAAAAAATGCAGATGCTCAGGCCCTGCGCCTGATTGGCTGAGGGTCAGGCTGAGCAAGATTAGTTTCTTATAAGTTCTCCAGGTTATTCTGATGGACGCTGAAGTTTGAGAACTACTGATCTAAAACATTGCTCTTTTCTTCTAACTGCTTACAATCTCGAGATTAAAGACCCAGCCACAAAAAGCCATTTAAGTAATGATTCAGTGATTAACACTTTTATTAGAGAGACTCCTAGAAGTCTCTTTGAACTTTGTTCTCTAATTATTTGGCTTTTTCATCTCAGCAGAAATACAACATATTCCATCTACATGGGAAAGAGAAAAGTAAAACATTGAATTTCAACAGGACAGAAGTAAGATAATAATGATGGCTTCCAATCATCTAATGATGGACACCTGGGCTGCTTTCATAGTTTGACTATTATAAATAATGCTGCAATAAACATTGGGGTGCATATATGCCTTCAAATTTTTTATTCTTTGGGTAAATACCCAGTAGTGCAAATTCCTGGATTGTAGGATAGCTCTATTTTTAACTTCTTGAGGAACCCGCATACTGTCTTCCACAGTGGCTGCACCAGTTTCCATTCACACCAACAGTGAACGAGAGTTCCTTTTCCTCCACATGCTCACCCAACAATTGTTTCTTGAGTTTTTGATTTGAGCCATTCTGACAGGTGTGAGGTGATATCTCATATGGTTCTGATTTGCATTTCCCCGATGATGAGTGATGTTGAGCATCTCTTCATGTGTCTGTTGGCCATGTGGATGTCTTCTTTGGGGAAATGTCTTCATGTCTTCTGCTCATTTTTTAATTGGATTATTCGTTTTTTTGGGTGTTGAGTTGTATAAGTTCTTTAATATTTTGGTTACTAACCCTTTATTGAATATGTCATTTGCAAATATCTTCTCCTATTTAGTAGGTTGTATTTTAGTTTTTTCCTTTGGTGTGCAAAAGCTTTTTATTTTGATGTGGTATATATATATATATACAATGGAATATTATTCAGCCATAAAAAGAATGAAATCTTGCCATTTGCAATAACATGGATGGATCTAGAGACTGTAATACTAAGCGAAATAAGCCAGTCAGAGAAAGACAAATACCATATGATTTCACTCATATGTACAATGTAAGAAACAAAACAAATGAGCAAAGGAAAAAAAAAAGAGAGAGAAATTAAAAAACAGACTCTTAACTACAGAGAACAAACAGATGCTTCCTAGAAAGGAGGTCGGTGGGGGGGATAGGTGAAATGAGTGATGGGGATCAAAGGCACACTTATCTTGATGAGCACTGAGTGATATATGGAAGTGTTGAATCACTGTATTGTATACCTGAAACTAATATAATTCTGTATGTTAACTACACTGGAATTAAAATAAAAAAATAAGCTGTGGGGTAAATAAATAAAATGATGGTTTCCAGAATTTCCTCTCCTTCCATATTATCTACAGTTGCTTAAGCAGGATCTTGAAAGATCCGATCCATTATCAGTCCTCTTCCTCCTCTGCATAGATCATATGCTTGGAGAGCACTTAATTGCAGCAGGCCGGAATGATGACAATAAGTCCTCTCACAGCTGGAACAAAGACGAATTGGATGTGGCATGCCCTAGGCCGAGAGGGGCAAAGGGAGAGCTGACATTTTATATGTTATAAATACTGCTTACTGGTTATTCACCAAATTGTTTCTAGGTCTGGGAGTAAGGGCGAAGGTTATTGTTCTGATTTATCATCCATGTCCTGATGGGTTGAATCAACATCCAGGAGCAATTTGGGAGGGCAAAGATTCCTACAGGTTGCCACACCAGAGGTTGGATGATCACTGTTCATTATCAGAACCAAGGGACCAGTCCAGCTTCGAAAGAGGCTCTGGGGAAGACACGCAAAAAAGCATCCCTGAGGAAAAGTAGTCTGTTCCAAGTTTATCACAGACAGTAAGCATTTCAAAGGAGATTTAGAAGAGGAGGTGAGGCTAGTGGTGCTTACCCAAATCCAGGGTGAGGCTGGTCCCCCGCTCAGCCTTAGACCTTCCTTGCTGCTCTAGTTTGGAGCCTCTTCAAACCCTGGTACACTCCAGATGGGAATGGGGCTATTCCAACTCTTCAGGGAGAGAGCTCTACCCCAGCCGGCGAAGAGAGCCTGACGACTGTCCTGCCACAGGTTCAGTGAAACATCCTCCTGCCCTGAGCCCTGCACCTTAGTCGGCCCACAAGAGCCTTAAAGCCTGTGTCCTGGGCACCACTGGAAGGTGGTTTCATGCCTAAAGAGGACCTTTCTGTAGCATGACCAGAGGACAGTTCTCTGCATTACAGCAAGGCCTTCTAGCAGAGTGGAGGGGAGGAGGTGAACATTTATTGAAGCAGTAACTATGCACCAGGCCTTTTCCATATACTAACTCATTTTATCCTTACAATGAGCTCATTAAGTAGATAATTTTATCCCCATTTTTCAGACACGAAAACAAAGCAGAGAAAGTTGGGTTCCTTACCCAAAGTCACATAGCTGGCAGTTGACAGAGCCAGAATATGCACTCTGGTCTGGCTGCAAAGTTCCTGTCGATGCTGTCACGGCGGAAGGGGCCCAATGGGCTCACCGCCTGCCTCTGAGCAAAGGTCACTGCAGGCCTTCCTGCGTGAGCTGTTGCCCCCAGGTCAACAGGGATCACAGTGTGGACATTGCCTGTGCCATCTTTGTTGGCCTGCCAACATGCATCCTAATCCTGCGGCCCCGAGGGAGAAGCACTGCGCACTTCTCCCACCACCAAGCGAGGGGATGGAGATCAGAGCCGGGGGGTTTTCTCATGGGTGATCCCTACTTATTCTACCTACTCCTCTCAGAACTTCCAGACCTCTTTCCTCCACATTACCCCCCACACACGTCAATTAAACAGAAAGCCATCATCAATTTTGGGGGGGTTCTCTTACATGAGAAAAAAAAAAGGCTGAGGTGAATATTTGATTGCAAAGGAGGACAAACAGCATTTGCTGCAATCGCGTATTTCAGCATAATCCTCTAAGTGCTCTTTTATTTGCCCTAAACAAGCTTGATATACAACACAGTCATAACCATCAATGATATTTCAGCCAGTTAATCATTCATTAGGCTATCTAAGTCAGAAGAACAGTTTTCTGTGAAGTTTGTATTCCCATTTTCAAGTTGGCCCAACGGACCTCTTTCAGAAACGGACTCCTTTCTTCTTGGAATATATACTTTTTTTTGGAATATATAATTTATTATTTCCCACTGGGGATTTTAACTCTGATAGGATAGTGAGGTATTAACTAACACTTCCCTTTGTATTTACCGACTACAATTACATCCTTCGTTTTACAAGCTATTTGCCAGGACAATTCCGTGTCAGAATCCATTCCTCCATACCAGGGCAGGGTTCCTAGGCAGCACTAACTCAGGCTGCTACTTGCCAGGCAGAGCACACAATATGGAATGGGATAGGAGGAGAGCATTTGTAGATGGCCCAGAGTGTTCTGTCATGGCCCAGACCTAGGAAGGAACAGAGCTGTGTGTGTGAGCTGATTTTACTATGGGCATTTGTTCATCAAATCTAATTTAGGAATTTTGCCTAAGGGGTGAGTATGTGCCTACACTGCAAGAGTGGGGCATCAGCCTCCGGTATATAACTTATATTTAGAAATAACCGTTATATGGTGCTTTATCTTCAACACGGAGAATACAGGGGTCTGAGAAATAGTAAAAGTAAAAGTTGCCCTGTTACCACCACTTCCTACCCCAGCTCTGGTCTCTATGAGTTAGGAACGCTTATTTCCCAAGAGGCCAATGGACAAGGAAAGAAGTCACCATCCTGGCAGGAATAATTAAGGACAGAGTATCAGAAGATAGGGCTGCTCTTATAGCCGCCACACTGTGAGCCAGAGTCCCAGGCTCCTCAGGGCAAGACCCTAAGGCAAGGCAAATCTAGAATGGGGAAAAGAAGAGAGAGATTATGAACTCAGCTGTCACCCCAAGGATAGCCGCCTGCCTGGGACTATTAGCTCATCCCACTAACCTACTTTTCCCCAGAGAAAGAGACCAGTCAGAATCCTAGAGGAACTGTTCCCAGATGAAGTAAACTTATGATATTAAGCAAGTTGACCCGAGCAGTGCAAGAAGTAGATTTTAGTGGATGCTGTGGTGTACTGACAAGATTCACCTCTCGCCCTAGCCACGGCCGCCTCAAGACCTACACTCGCCCCACCAAGGCACAAAGGCACTCACTGTCCAGGCTGACTGTCAGCTCACAGCTGGGCCAAGAAATTATCCGAGGCCTAAGGGAGCTGCCTGGCTCATGGTTCTCTCCGGGGGCAACCTGTGTCCTGTCCCTGGGCTATGAGGGTTCAGAACAAAGACCCAACCCCCTCGTCTGAGTGAGGCACAACTCTGAAGGGCTATTCCAGTTCCAGAATTCCTCAGAGGACTGGTTAAGGACTTGGTTGCTGTGGCAGAGCAGACCAGCTTCTCCCTGCTGCCCAGTCCTGCTGCCTCCACTCACAGGGGTTTTCCCAAGAGCATTCCCCAATAAGCTGCACTGAATTATCTGTCTTCAAGACTGTCTTTCAGGGAGCCCAACCTAAAATAAATGTGAAGAGTGGCAATTCCTAAATGAAGGGATTATTGAAGGTTATCTCCTTTTTGCTTATCTGCATTTTCTGATTTTCAACAATAAACATAAATTACTTCTGTAGTAAGAGCTATATATGCATACATGCACACTGCATATATAACAAATTTCTTAGAGTCATTAAGTTCAGAGGAAAAATAGCCATTTAGGTGTGATCTACAACATACAAAATGAAGAGGAGACATTTGGAGGGAAGAATATTTTATCACACTGTTATTTAAATTTGTATTTTTCTAGTTATTAGTGAGTGTGAATAAATATTTCCTGTTTAATGACCAAGAAAATAAAATTAAGAGGAGAAAAAACCCAAAACAGATAGATTTTATATATTGGTGAAAAAAATTTTGGTAACAGACAAAAGAAAAACATCTAGAAACAAATAATTGATTGAAACTAACTCAAAAATATAAAATATGTATAGTATTTATAGTAGTAAAAAAATTATAGTATATATAATATACATATTACATGATATGTATTATATATATTATATTATTATACTATACCCTTATATATATTATTATAATTAAAGGAATTAAATTGCTCTTTTAAAACATTTCCCATAAAGAAGACAAAAAGGATCTGTCAAGCTCAGATAGATTCACAATGAGTCCTATCAAATTTTTAGAGGAAAAATAATTATTGATGAAGACGTGGCTAAGTACTCTTATATACACTGTTTTAGGGAGCGTACATTGATATACCACTTTGAAAAACTTATTTGGTATTATTTTTTCCCCTATTTTTAAAATCTGTTTTAAGGGTTTTTTTTTAATCCAAGTTTCATATGCACATTTGTCCTCCAGCAGCTTCTCAGAAAAGATGTTTATGAGATAAATTTTTTGAGACACGTATAACTGGAAAACATCTGTAGTCTATCCTAATACTCAGTTGATAGTTTGCATAGAATTCTAGATTAGAAAAATAAGCAACAATTTCCTTTATATTTTGAAGGCAATGCTCCTTGATCATCTAACTTCCAGTATGCTGTTGAGAAATTTAAACCCATCATGATTATGATGTGTATGTCACTTGTCCCTGCCACCTCACCCTACCCCCCAGAATCACAGAAATTTATAAAATTATTTCTTTTTGCCCACATACATGAAATTTCACTTTGTGCCTGAGTGTGATCCTATTCTCACCCACTGTACTAAGTACTTGGTGGGCCTATTCAATGTGGAAAATATCTTTCATTTGGGGAATTTTCTTGTGACTTACATGCTGCATGGCTTCCTGCCTTCCGTTCTTCAATTCTGAATTTCTGTTTCTCAAATGTTATGACTCCTAGACTGTTCCTCTAATTTCCTTTGTCTTTTTTTTTTTAAAGATTTTTTTTATTATTTATTTATTTGACAGAGAGAGACACAGCGAGAGAGGGAACACAAGCAGGGGGGGTGGGAGAGGGAGAAGCAGGCTCCCCGCAGAGCAGGGAGCCCGATGCGGGACTCGATCCCAGGACCCTGGGATCATGACCTGAGCTGAAGGCAGTCGCTTAACCAACTGAGCCACCCAGGCGCCCTCTTTTCTTTTTCTTTTTAATATATTTTCTGGGATGTTTCTTTATCATCCAGCTCTTTTATTAAGTATTTCATTTCTTCCATCATATTTTTAATTTCTAAGAGCAGTTTCTGATTCTCTGTTCAATTTTCATGGGATCCTATTTTTGTTCCAAAGAAACATATTCTCTTACATTTCTGAAAATATTAGTGAGAGTTACACTCCTACTTTTATTTTTGAAGTTTTATTCTTCCCACATAGATCTAAAATCTATCATCCATTTGTTTTGCTCTCTCTCTCTTCTATATTAGAGATTTCTTTTCTCAAATGTCTCCTTAATTAAATGTTCGTTTTTCAAGGTCTGTGACTAAAGGCCTGGTGAGCTTGTCAACTGTGAACTTCCCTTTGGGTGATCTAGGTGGGCCATTTGTTGGGGAAAGTGCAATGACATTTTCTTCAGGTCTTTCTTCGTGGTCTGGTCAGATCCCCCAGAGTTCTAAAATCTTGTATAGAGAGTAAAGGCCTGGCTTCCAGTGTTCTAAAAAGTGAATAGGGTGGATCTCTCGATATTTAATAGGCACACATACAATTAATCTTCCTGTTTCTTTACAGTATTTGTGTCCTCAACTGTGTCTACTTTTCCTCAGTCAGTTCTGTGCTAGTGTCTCTGGAGAATAATTCGGCTGGCTATGAGGAATAATTGCTCACGGGCTTAGTATAGAGAAGGCGATTTGAGAATTTAACTGCTTCTTTAAACACTTTCAATCAATTCACTATTATTTCAGCTAGCTCCTTTAGTCCCATCTTCCAGAGACACCAATTATGGGCCTTTTGAAGATTCTGCAGTATAAATTAAGTTTGTTCTCTGATTCCTTCCCAGCACCCCTTACCCTAAGTTAGGTTTGGCTTTCTCAGTCCTACCAAGCAGTTTACCATTCATCCATTTACTTGCCAGATTTAGAAATTTTACTGATATTGTCTCATCTTCTCTTTTCCCCATCTCTGTGTATTTTTGCCTTCTTAAAAGCTTTAGTGAGATTTTAAAAGGAAACAAAATTAGACATATGCATTAGAACTATTGTCTTTACTAGGAAATGTGACTTTAAAAAAATGAAGATGCACAGAGCCTATTACTCAGTAATTTCATTTACAGGTAAACTCTTGTGTACCAGAAGCAATGGGCAGAGATATTCATAGCTTTATTGACATATCAACAAAAAGGAACTCATGGATGAGTCTTAGAAACATAATGGTTAGTTCTTTAAAAATTACAGAAGGGTGTATACAGTATGAAATAAATTTGTTCTGTTCAAAATAAAAAATCCTAAACATGTATTGCCAGTTACTGATATCTTTAATATATCTAACAAAACTTAAAAAGGCAAAGCAATGATAAACATAAAAAAAAAAAAATTAAAGCAGTAGTTACCCTTGGTTGGACAGAAACAGAGAGTTAAAATTGGGGATGAAAATAAGGAGCTTCAACAGTATTGGCAATTGTTAGAGTCCCTAGAAGCAAAACCTGATGTAAGAATCTGAGGTAAGTAGGAAGTTATCCCAGCAGATACTGGTAAGGGAGTAGAGAAGTCAAATGGGAAGGGAAGGAAGAGAGAGGAAGTCTACACAGGTAAGTTATAAGCAGATTATTACTGTGAGCAACCGAGGCTCAATATCACTGGGGACCTCTTAAACGCTGTAGAGAATACATGTCAAAGTCATCCCACCTGAGGGACCAAGAAGCTTAGATATCTATCTACCAGCTCCTTCCCATTATTACTTGAGGGTTGCTCCCGATGGCTTCCTTCCCTGGCACATCCAGCATGCCCTGCTTGCAGGGGCTGAGCATGGTTCTTGACCAGAGGAAAGCCTGCAGACAAAGCCTCTCAGGTGCTTAAGGCAGAGAGCCACTGGGGACTAGTGAGCACTAAGCGGGGAGGCCTCCCACAGTACTATTCCACTTTTTAAACTAGGAGTGGCTAAAATGGGATTTATTTGGTTATTCTTCGTAGTATGTATGTGAAGTGTATACTTTCATATCAATGCTAATGTTAATTAAGAATATTAAGTAAACTTGTACATGTTTCTTGAATGCCCGTTTTGTTCTTTGCAAGATGTTTGTTAGAAATGTGAACTTCATGATATGCTTCATTTTCACTGACCTTCTGCTCACTTGCAGGAATGGGGCTGTAGAGTCCCTGGTGTCATTGGGCCCTAATCCGTTCTCTGAACAAGCTGGCCTCCACTGCAGGAGGGCTGTTGTAATTCGGTGTAAATATGGTCATTTATAAAGCAGCAGGAACTGATTTGCAAGAACTCTTAAGACAGTGTATTTTAGGAAAACAACATGTTGTGAAATTCAATTCAAGTTATGTGCCTGTTTTTGTATTATATGGATCATTTTTACATAGTAAGATTTTGGCGTTTGGGGTTTTAGAACTCATACGACATGGGCTAAGACAACTTTTTGGATCATAATTAATTCAATTCCCGATTATGCTATTCCAAGCAGGAACAGTTCTATAAAATCCTCTTTTCTGCGGCCAGCATATTACAGTGCTGTTTACTGAGCCAGATGAATTTTAGGCTGTGCTTACGGAGCAAGGTCATTTAATGGACCAAGGCAACAATAGCTGACCCCTGGGTGTTACTGAACCATACTCTGCAGCTGGACTTCAGGAGGGGAATTTACTAATTTGTCCTGGGTTACACAAACAGGCCAAAGTCGCCCTAATTCATTTTAGAGAATTCTTTCCGACTACTCAAAATCCTTGGAGCCAATAGCTCTGTGTGAAGTCAGCTATATGGACAACACATATTTATTGATTAAATTACCCCTTTAATACGTCAGCTTAAAAAACAAAAACTTTGAAAATAGGTTTCAAAAAAATTTCAGTGCCTACAATGACAAGCATACCTGTATTCTTTGACAAAAAGTCTGACTTAAACCACTATGTTAAAACAATGGAAAACACTCTTTACAAAGGAACTGACAATTTACTAGCTTGAAGGTCCTTCATTTTCCTCTGAACAATACAAGCTCATCATTCCACCTCTGAAGGTGAGTCTCTATTTACACTCACGATAAACTGATCAGAAATTATGGAATGAGCTGTTTCAGAAGAGCTCCTAAGAACTGACTGTAGAGGTGGGGATGTAAGCAGAATAGAGGAGTTGGACAGAGAATTCACTATCTCTTGCACTAACCCTGTCTTTATTTAATTTTGATATCTTGGGGTGTCTGGGTGGTGCAGTCAGTTAAGTGTTTGCCTTCGGTTTAGGTCATGGTCCCCGGGTCCTGGGATCAAGCACCGCGAGGGGTTTCCTGCTCAGTGGGGAGCCTGCTTCTCCCTCTCCTCCTGGCTCCTGCTCTCTCTCACTATCTCTCTCTCAAATAAATAAATAAAATCTTAAAAATAAAAATAAAAATTTGATATCTTGCTCATCGTATTTGTTTCCATTAATATTTATTTTTTTTAATGTTTCACTAAAATATTTTTATCTTGAGTGCTGAGTATTCTGGCATCCCCTTTCACTAGCTCCACCCTAGTCCCAGTCCTGAGTGAGGGGTGCCAGGTAATGATGCCTGGCCCTCACCTGTGCCTGCTAAAGCAGACTATTACAGCAACATAGAGGCGGGTGACTAGGAAGGTACTGCACTCTCCTCTCATTGTGGGTCGAAAGTATGGGAATTCTAGGAACTAGATGAAAACTAAGGGTAGGAATATTATTCTGGGGTCATTTAAAAAGGTATCCTGTCCAAAAGGATGGTCTGAGAGGATTAAAGATAACCTAGCAGCTGCAGGCAGAAGCTGAAGGGCACCGAGGATGAGGCACTGCTACCTCTGGAGAGCTAGACTGAGGGCCAGGACAATGAAAGGGGCCCCGCCTCTCTCTACCTCCCATTCTGCCCTCCAACCCTAGAGGCCAGAAGGAAGAAGGTTTATGGCTTGCCTGCAGCCAGGCCCTGGAATGAAGGTAGAGTGTAGAGGAGAAGTCTCAATTTTGAATGAAGAGTAAAGTATTCTTTAATATGTTAGACAAAACATTCCTCAATACTGAATTAAAGCTATGATTTTGATATGAACGTGGCCTTAGGACTCAAGGTCCTGTTGCAAAACTCCAGGGGCCCAATTCCCATTAGAATCTACTGGAACTATAGCAGTCTCATTTACAAAGATTACAATGCAAATGGTGCCCCCTGGAGCTGTGTGACTCCGAGGCCCTGATAGAACATTTTATTACTTGAATGGGCAGAAAAAAAAGGGACTGCCTAGGTTTTTAAGCAGGCACAGGAAAAAACTTCTCCCAGTGAAAGATAAAGACAAAAATAAATTTGCATTTTAGTTAAGCTCCATAAATTGTGTTCATTCAACCCATGGTTACAGAAGGATGAGCAGAGGAATGAATGGATGAAAAAACAGATTGTAAAAGGCCAATTTAAGTTATTAAAGAGTGATTCTATTTAAATTAATCTGTTTCTTTAACAGGGAGATGATTGAAGAAGCAAACGCCTACTGAAAAGGGAACCAACATTCATTGGGGGCAAATTTCAATGTCTGACTGACTGATGTTGTTTAGGGACTTTATCTGTATTTCAAAGGTTGGTCTTCCATATAGATAAGCTCCCTGAAAAGAGAAGACTGTGCCCTGATGCCCTTGCTAGATAGCATACACATCTGGCACAGTTGGAATCTGTTGTCTCCTCAGCTAATCTAGTCTGCCAGCCATCTAGGGCATTCCCACATCTCTGTGGCTCTCTTTTCTCCAGTCTCGCTTTCACCATCTTATTTTCAGTTCTCATTTCTCAGCAAGGTTATAGCATTATTTAATTAGCCTTTTCTTCCAGATGAGTCCCTCAAATCCCTCCTCTATTTGGTGCCAAATGAAGCCTTCTAAAATACAAATCTTGATCAAATGAAGATATGTGCATGGGTCTCTATGCACACACAAACTTAAAGGAGTATACACATATACATATCTATGTGTACATATACACACATACGGGTACATAGAAATACATAAATATATATACACACAAAATGCGTGAGTGTGTTCAAACATACGTAAAACTAGATGAATCGTACATAAACCTGCTTAAGATTCTCTCCCTCTCCCTCTGCCCCCACCCAGATAAATAAATAAATAAATAAATAAATAAATTTAAAAAATTTCTTAATGATGTAGAGGAATATTTAATGAAATGGAAAAATTTTGATAAGGTTGTCAATTTTTATTTTATTTTTTTAAAACATTTTATTTATTTATTTGAAAGAGAGAGACAGAGAGAGAGCACAAGCAGGGGAAGCAGCAGGCAGAGGCAGAGGGAGAAGCAGGCTCCCCGCCGAGCAGGGAGCCCGATGAGGCCCTCGATCCCAGGACCCTGGGATCATGACCTGAGCCGAAGGCAGACGCTTAACCGACTGAGCCATCCAGGCTCCCCAAGGTTGTTAATTTTTAAAGATTTGTAAAATAATATATATAGAATAAGCTCATCTATTTGTATAACATGCATATTTTATATAAATGATGTGTATATAAATATATATAATATATAATTATAATATCTATTTCATTATAAATATATATATAAATGCTAGCACCAACTACCTTGAGAGATAAGGTCTTGAGTAATTTTTACTTTTCTTTGGGCTTAGCTGTATTTTCAAAATTTTCTACAGTGACATATACAGTCATGGTAGTCTTCCCACTAAGTGTGTTTCTCTGTGGCAAGGATGTAAAGCTACGGTATAGCAAAGTCAACTGATGCTTTTCCTAACACTGGTAACATTTTCTTGATTTCTACAGGATTACTTCTGCCATGCCTAAAAAAGTAGCACTTTGGCAACATTATTCTTTCACTCTGAGATAAAAGTTTGCTTCATTCCATCAAGGAGCCAAAGTCCCTTGTAGTATTCTGCCAACCAGATAGCTTTGGAGCCTATGATCTGCAATTAACTTTCCTTTGGAAAGCCTGAAAACGGAGGCTCCTCAATTAGGTTGCAAAATAGGCAGGGTGTCAAAATATTACACTGGGTAAGCCCATGACCCTAGTATCAAATTAGAAGGCAGTGGGGTACTGTTCATTATTAAACAAACTTTTAGCTGGTTAAACACCCACATGCTAAACCCAGACTGGAAACAAATGGCACTTCTAAACAGGCAACAAAGGCTTTAATTAGGATACATAAGCTTACTTTGTACATATTTTGTACCCATTTTGAATCGTCTCTGCCGGGGCGCCTGGGTGGCTCAGTCCTTGAGCATCTGCCTTCGGCTTAGATCATGATCCCAATGTCCTGGGATCCAGCCCCACATCGGGCTCCCTGCCCAGCGGGAAGCCTGCTTTTCCCTCTCCCACTCCCCCTGCTGGTGTTCCCTCTCTCACTGTCTCTCTCCGTCAAATAAATAAAATCTTTGAATCGCCTCTGCCCTCAAATCTGAAAATCTCTTAGAAGAAACAGGCTAACAGATACTATAATCAATGCAGTAAGTGTAAAAGGGTTCTGATGGCAATACTGGAGCACAGGCAAAGAAGAGTTAGCCCAGACCAGCAGGAAGGAGGAAGGCAAGGCAGCTTGTTGGATAGGTGAAACTGAGCTGACTCTGAAAATCTAAGTGGGTGTTAGGTAAGGAGAGCATGGAGTAAGGGGTGGGATTTACAAGCAGAGTTAAGAAGATGGACAAGAATACAGAGATGGGAGAGATCAGAGCACCTTGGATAGGGGAAGAGTAAAGCGAGGTGAACAGGAGAGGTAAGGAATATAGAATTTTATGCTGATGGCAATAGGGAATCACTGAATGATAATATGCAAAGACAGGACATGGTCACATGTGCATTTTATGAAGATAATTCTCTAGACAAAACAGATTCTGAGAGACTGGAGGAGGGGAACACCATTTAAATTATTGTAGCAAACTAGGTGAGTGATAGTGACTACTAGAAAATACAAAGAGGGGATATACTTAAGTGATATTAGGGAGTAAACGTTGATTTGATGATAAAATGGAAAGGTGAGAATAAAGGAGAGGAAAGACATTAGAATTATCCCTAGAATGGCAGAATCAATCACTGATACAGGAAATAGAAGAGGAGAGAACAAGGCTAAGTGGAAAGTTAAGCTCCTTTCCAGTTGTGTGGAATTTGAGGTGCCAATAAAGCATGCAGGTAGAGAAACCCGGTAAGGAATAGGTACCTCGGGATGCCTGGGTGGCTCAGTTGGTTAAGTGTCTGCCTTCAGCTCAGGTCATGATCCCGGGGTCCTGGGATCGAGCTCCGCATCGGGCTCCCTGCTCAGAGGGGAGCCTGCTTCTCCTCTCCCTCTGTCTGCCGCTCCCCCTTCTTGTGCTCTGTCAAATAAGTAAATAAAATCTTTAAAAAAAAAAATTGGAATAGGTACCTGGTAGGAGAGAGATCTGGGTTGTAACTCTGAAGTTTGGAATCACATAGATGGAAACTGAAAACATGGGAATGAAAAAGATGGCCCAGATAGACTGTGTGGAATGAAAAGAGATCTTAAGATACAACTTTAAATATAAGGTGTCAAATGAGGAACAATTGTCCATGGAAGAGCCTAAAAAGGAGCATTCAGAGAAGTAAGTTGAATGTCAAGAAAGAATCAAATCAGGAAAAGAAAAGGAGAAATTTCCACGTGGGGAAGAGTCAATAGTCTGGAATGCTGCAGTGACATAAAATAAAGGCCAAGATGTGTGCATAGTGTTTGGCAACAAAAAATTCATCTATGACCTCAGTGAGTAGTTTCAGTGGAGTGGTGAATATGAAAGCTGGTATCACAGTAGATTGAGGCACTAACAGAAGAGAAGAGTGTAGAGACAAGTATAGATTATTTTCTCAGGAAGCCTGGCTATAAAGGGAAGGAGAAAGACTGAATAGTTTCTAGAAACATAAAAAGAATCCAGAGAGTCTTTTCATTTCTTAAAATGGGAAAGACTTGACCATCTTGATATGAAGGAGAAAAGATCCCACCTCAGCTTAATAAACAAAAGAGAAAGATAGGGGCAAATATGAAAATGCAGGGGGGAAAGTCTTTGCATGTGCCTCACTATTATAATTTTAAGCCTTGCTTCCTCTTGACTGAAACTGTATGTATTCATTCTTCTACACTTTAGCATAGTGCCTGGGTCACAGTAGAAATTCTAATATTTGTTGAGTAAATAAGTGGTTAAAAGAATTTATAGCAGTAAAGAAAGTACTAACAGGTGATATTGAAAATGAGAAGGCACAGGGCGCCTGGGTGGCTCAGTTGGTTAAGCGACTGCCTTCGGCTCAGGTCATGATCCTGGAGTCCCGGGATCGAGTCCCGCATCGGGCTCCCCGCTCTGCGGGGAGTCTGCTCCTCCCTCTGACCCTCCCCCATCTCATGTGCTCTCTCTCTCTCTCTCTCTCTCAAATAAATAAATAAAAATCTTTTAAAAAAAAATTAAAAATAAATAAATAAATAAATAAATAAAAAAGAAAATGATAAGGCACAAATTGAGGGAATTATTATTTGATGGTTTATTTCCCCTGTGGAGTAGTATGTAGGTCATCTGCTGAAGGCAAGGGAAGAAGAATATAAGAAAATGATTAAATCAACACCAAAAAAACAAATAATCCAATTAAAATGGGCAGAGGACCTGCACAGAGATTTTCTAAAGAAGAAGATGGTCAACAGATACATGAAAAGATGTTCAACATCCCTAATCATCAGGGAAATGCAAATCAAAACCACAATGAATTATCACCTCACACCTGTCAGAATGGCTAGTATCAAAAAGACAAGGATTAACAAGTGTTGATGAGGATATGGAGAAAAAATAACCCTTGTGCATTGTTGGGGAGAATGTAAATTGGTGCAGCCCTTGTGGAAAACAGTATTGGGGTTCCTCAAAAGTTAAAAATAGAAATGCCATATGAGGGGCACCTGGCTGGCTCAGTTGGTAGAACACGCGACTCTTGGTGACTAACATAATAAAATTAAATTAAATTAAAAAAATAAAAAGAACATGCGACTCTTGATCTTGGGGTTGTGAGTTTGAGCATCACACTGGGTGTAGAGATTACTTTAAAAAAATCTTTTAAAAAAGAAAGAAATACCATATGATATGGTAATTCCACTATTGGGTATTTGCCCAAAGAAAACAAAAATGTTAATTTGAAAAGATATATGCACCCTATGTTTATTGCAGCATTATTTACAGTAGCCAAGCTAGGGAAGCAGCCCACGTGTCCATTGAATAATGAATGGATAAAGAAGATGTGACATAGACAGACAGATATAATGGAATACATATAATGGAATATTATTCAACCATAAAAAAGAATGAGAGCTTACAATTAGAGACAACATGGATAAACCTAGGTCATATTATGCTAAGTGAAATAAGAGACAGAGAAAGACAAATAAAATATAATTTCACTTACACGTGGAATCTAAAAAATAAAATAAAGCAGAAACAGACCCATAAATACAGAAAACAGAGGGATAGGGTAGTTGCCAGAGGGAGATGGTTGGGAGGATGGGCAAAATAGGTGAAGGGGAGATATAGGCTTCCAGTTAGAGAATGAATCGGTCACAAGAATAAAAGGCACAACCGAGGGAAAATAGTGATACTGTAAGAGCGTTGTGTGGTGACAGATGGTGGCTACACTTGTGGTGAGCACAGCATAATGTATAGAGTTGCTGAATGACTATGTTGTACACCTGGAACTAATGTAACATTGTGTCAACTACACCTCAATAAAATTATTTTTAAAAAGAATAAAACTCTGCTTTTAATAGAAAAAAATTATTAGGGCGCCTGGGTGGCTCAGTTGGTTAAGCGACTGCCTTCGGCTCAGGTCATGATCCTGGAGTCCCGGGATCAAGTCCCGCATGGGGCTCCCTGCTCAGCAGGGGGTCTGCTTCTCCCTCTGACCCTCCCCCTCTCATGCTCTCTCTATCTCATTCTCTCTCTCAAATAAATAAATAAAATCTTTAAAAAAAAATTATTAAAGATACTGTCATGAAATGAAGAGGGAGTTAACTGGGACACAGAGAAGTCTTGCCAGACAGTGCAGACGATTCAGCTGAGCCTAGAAACCATGCATGTGTCATAGCACAGGGCTTGGTGCAGGGAAAATGAGTAGGGGCTTCATAAGCCGTGTTAGGAATGTAATTCTTACAATCCCCTGCAGGGATGGGATAGGGATCACCAGGAGCTTCTGTTGATTTCCACTTCCTCCATACCACTCCGTGACTAACATGGACTATGAGCCTAGAGAGAGAGAAAGAGCATCTGCGCACACACACCTAATCCACCCACTCTCCCAAGCTGCAGGACCCTTAGTCTTCTAGCTTTATCAGAGAAGAAAATAAAGAACTGAGTCAGCCCTCAGCCAGATGGTCCAATTGTATCATCAGTAGGAGAGGTCTGCAGGGAACTTGGTCTATAGGTTCTATATAATCTTTTCTAGCTGGGCCCAGTTGAGTAGTAAGAATTGAGAAGCTACAGGGCGCCTGGGTGGCTCAGTTGGTTAAGCGACTGCCTTCGGCTCAGGTCATGATCCTGGAGTCCCGGGATCGAGTCCCACGTCGGGCTCCCTGCTCAGCAGGGAGTCTGCTTCTCCCTCTGACCCTCCCCCCTCTCATGCTCTCTCTCTATCTCATTCTCTCTCTCAAATAAATTAAAAAAAAAAAAAAAAGAATTGAGAAGCTACAGAGTTGGGAAGCTGGAAAAGTATAATGTTAAAAATTTGATCTACTCATTTAAAAAATCCAAGGGTGCCACTCTACAGACAACAGGGACTCCTGACTTTAAATTAGGATATTGCCACTGATAAGTGGAAGACTGAAAAGTTTAACATGTCCATTCTGTTAGTAGGTTGGCATGAGTTCAAGTGCTATTTGCTTACCTGATCCTATTATGCTCCCTTCTCAAATGGAAGTATACTAGGGTTATGGTTCCCAAATGATGAGTTTTCATTATCTTTGATAAAAGGGAGAAAAACAAAGTAATTATTTTTTTTCATAAAGTTAGTTACAAATGTAAAGGACTTCTAGTATTCTAAAATTACAATCTCTCTTCCCCAACACCCCTCTCCCTTTCTCTCTCTCTGTTTTGATGTCTTTTTCTCTCTTAATGAAATAATGGAGCAAGTGGAAGGTAGTTAGCTTTTTAATGTGTTTACTTGATAAAATAATAAGTGGGAAACTCCACTGAAAAAGTGTGCCCAATGGATACAATCAAAATTAAAAACTAGAGATGCCTGGGTGACTTGGTTGGTTAAGCGTCTGATTCTTGATCTCAGCGCAGTCTTGATCTCAGGGTTGTGAGTTCAAGCCCTGTGAGTTCATGCCCAGCATGAAGCCTACTTAAAAAAAAAATTAAAAACTTAATTCTATTTCCCCAGTTTCCTGTTCAAATGCATTAGATACATCCTTCCTCTAACCCTGAATGAAATGTTGGGCATGCTCTTTAGTTTCTCTACTGACCTTGAGTTAATAAGAGTTTCTTTGGTCACATTTATTCACAATAATGGTCTCTTCTTAGCAAGTGATATATTCAGACTAGTTAATAACCAAAACTCTGCACGTCATAATAAGTTAATGTGTTTCCTCTACCAGCTCAGTCCTGCTCCAGGCTGAAAGCCTGCAGTGGGGGAAAGGAGAGATATGGTGACCTCCTTTACTTTTTACCTTTTTAGCTATCCTCCATGGTCTCGTCCCATATACATATGGACTTTTAGCTTCTGATTGCACCAGGATTGGGGATGAGAGAGAATAAGAGTAAAACAAAGGAATGGTTTTAATTAATGGCATAGCTGATATCTGGTTTTTGTTTTCTCTTTACATGGCAGATGTTTAAAACTGTTTCTCTAATGGAAGTTTTTGAGTTATCTAGCTACATTTCTACCTCTTAAAATTTTTCTCAGCTGCCTATCATCATTCAAGACCAAAACAAAAACCCCAGTGAGCACCCATGTGTTATGGACTGTACCAGGTGTCAGGATATTTACCAAACTCCTGGCAACCCAAAAGCACAATGCAAAAGAACGTATTAGTAAAATAAATAAATCTTCAGTCTCAGTATCATATTAACTTTAACGTTTTATTTATATTTGGTCATAAAATCTTACTTTACAAGGTAATTGCTATTGTAAAAAAGGGATAGGTCATTAATTGTCTCATTTCCCAGATGTTATTTGATATATGTTCTAAATTGTGTTACCTCCAGTGTAGTGAGCACTTTGAACTTATAAGCAGAAAACCTATTTTAAGAGAGTACGCATTCTAGTTCTTGAAATAAATGTACTCACAAGTTGTAGTTTGAGATAGACTAGGTATTGTTTATCCTGTTTTATAGTTGACTCCTGAACAACATGGGGGGGAGGGGTCAGGGGCACCAACCCTCCCCACGCAGTCAAAAATCCTTGTATAACCTTTGACTCCTCAAAAACTGAAACACTAATAGTCCACTGTTGACTGGAAGTCTTCCTGATAACATAAACAGTCAATTAATACCTATCTTGTATGTCATATGTATTACAGACTATAGTCTTACACTAAAGTAAGTTAGAGAAAATATTTAAAAAATAAGGAAGAACAAATACATTTACAATATTGTACTGTATTTATTGAAAAAAATCCATATATAAGTGGATCCATGCAATTCAAACCCATGTTGTTCAAGGGTCAACTGTAATTCAGTTGAATTTCCGGAGAGGAACTAAGAAATTTATAGAAAGATAAACCATAATGGCTGGGCATTAGTGTAGTTAAGTGACCTTTTAAACTTTAAACTTCCACATCACAGTATGAAGCTGGTTCTAAGATAAGAACTAGAATAAATTGTCTCCTAAGGACAGACCTGAATCTCTGATTGCTTAGAGGCTGACTCAACTGAAGATCATGGCTTTTGATGGTACTTGGAAGATAGACCGGAACGCGAACTATGACAAGTTCATGGAAAAAATGGGTAAGGGCTTAATTCTTTAGTGGCTTGTTATTTTGTTCTTCACAGACATTTTTCCTTCTAATTCCTTCTAAACCTCAGGGTTTAGGGAATGACTCCTGTTCTGGTGGTGAGGATCCAAAATGTATGAGGCTCAGAGTAGGGAAAACAATATTCTCACTTCTTATATTAGGAAAACTACAGTTTCACTAGTGGGAGAAAAGATTGAGTTCTCTGAAACAAAAAAGATCCAGGTATGATTCACTCACTCTTCAACTGCTGATTGTGCCTGTATCATTGAAAACTTACTCTTTTTTTTTTTTGGTTTAGAGAGTAAAAAAGGGCAGTGCATAATGAAAACTTCAAAACGTTGAATTCTAGGGGATGGAAAAACAAAGATCATATAGTAAAGCAATGGGGAAAAAAAAGTTCTATCATGATCCACAGCTCTAAATAAATTAGATGTAATTCTCATTTCCTCTGACATAAAATTTTGGGAATAATCTCATGATTCCATGTGGTTTCTATGCGGGTTTTAATTTAACAAATTTAATATCTATTCCAATACTCTGGCAGCTCATACACTGTGTGAGATGTGCAAACAAATTGGAGTCATTCCCCAAAAACAAAATTTGCATCAATTATATCCTATAGTTCCAGAATTCCATGTTGAAATTTATGGGATTTGCACATTCTTACAATAATGAATTTGACTGCAATCTTTGCCAATTTTCTCATTTTTGTGATAGAAATGCCACAAAAAGCAAAGAGAATTATGAAGTTCAAAATTTTAAAGCCATTATGGAAAGTCAAAAAATGTTTAAAAATACTGTTTATGCAGAATTAAAGTTCCTTATAAATATATTAATATATTTAATCCTTTGTTTGACATTTCTGGAATTTAGTTTAATTAACACTGAAGCAAAAAGTTTGATAATTATATTAAAATTACTCAGTTGTAAGATTCTACAATTCTGTTTTTCATTTAATTTCTCATAAGTTTTGGAAACATAACTTGAATCACTACTCTTGATCTGACTAAGCCTGAATTTTTTCTGTAAGAGGCAATCTGAATGCTCTTGTACAAAGGCAATGCAATCAAGTTTTCCTTCCCACCCTCAAAATGTACATAAACAAATAAATAAAACAGAACTTGTTGAAATAAACACTTTCTATGGCATTTTGACTCTATTTTCTCCAACATCTTTTGCTTTGCAGGTGTTAACATGGTGAAAAGGAAGCTTGCAGCTCATGACAATTTGAAACTGACAGTTACACAAGAAGGAAATAAATTCACCATCAAAGAATCAAGCACTTTTCGTACCATTGAAATTGTTTTTGAGCTTGGTGTCACTTTTAATTACAGCCTAGCAGATGGAACTGAACTCAGTGTAAGATACTTTTTACAAGCAATACATTCTTGATTTTTCTACACAATACTAAAATAATCTCTTTTCTGTCACTGGATGTTTAATGTTAAGCCTCCTTCATTTACTGAAGCAGCCAATAGAATTTATCCACATTATATATTGCACATATTGGCAAGATATTTAAGTCTAATGTTTTTAATTTCATACATCTGTAAATAATCTGGATTGAACAATAAGAATTAGAAAAACATCTTTTGGATGATTAACTATAGACCTATTATTCATAAAGAAAACTGAAGCTCAGTGTTTTCAACTTTACATACCTGATAGCACCAAAAGCTTTTAGATTTATCTAACTTAAGCTTAATAGTCATTTAATAAATACACTAAATTAATAAAATAAATGAATAAATTAATTAATGAATGGGTGACCAAATGGAAAAGTCTGATGCATGCTACATTGTAGGTCACTGGGAATACACCTTTTAATGTTTAAAATAAAAAATTTTAGATAGTCGTATTTTTCAACTGAGTTTTTAAAACATTTTTGTCCTCAGGATTTTCTAGTTAAATTATATGTTTGTAATGACAAACTGTCAAATATTTTATCATTTATGGCCATTTATTTATTTATTTATTTAAAGACTTTATTTGTAAGCAATCTCTACACCCAACATGGGACTTGAACCCACAACCCAAGATCAAAAGTTGCATGCTCTATCAACTAAGCCAGCCAGGCATCCCAATGGCCATTTTTAAATTATTACAACAATTATAAAATTAGAACATACACAGTGTTGTTAGGCTCTCCATGAAACTAACTTGAACCATGACTAAATTTAGGATACTCTTTTTAACATGAAAGATTTAGAAAAAGGAAGCATTGCTCATCTACCTTAAAATTTAGCATTTGGAAACAACTGAGTGAGACAAACATAAGGGTTACCAGCATATAATCTAGAGCCCCAAAAGCCTAGGTTCAATCCTGGCTCTATGACTTTAGGTGAATTATTGTGTCCCATTTTTCTCAACCATAAAATGGAGACAGTAATATCTACTTCATAAGGTCATTTGAAGACTGAAGAAGTAGATCTATAATACTCAGAACAGTGCCTAACATATGTAAGACCCTTAAAAAAGCTATTTGTTATTATTATTATTATTATTTATTACTATTATTTTACATTTATAGGGTACTTGGAACCTAGAAGGAAATAAACTTGTTGGAAAATTCAAACGGATAGACAATGGAAATGAACTGAATGCTATCCGAGAAATTATAGATGGTGAATTGGTTCAGGTGAGTGGTAAAAAGATCATAGCTATTTCCTAAAGACAAAAATAATTACATAATAATAATTTTATATTTGTGATTGCTGAGTTATATCTTCAACAAATAAACTATTATTTTTCTCATAAATCTTACTTATTTTAACTAAAAATGTGACTAAAAACCAAAAATGTGTTTGTATAAAATGTTGCTATAAAGACTAAGAAAAAAATACTATAATCATTTCAAAGCTATAATAATACTAACATTTTTCTTAATTGAGCCTTAAATCTTAATGTCAATTTCTTCTATGTTTGTTAACACCTTTCAGACTTACATATATGAAGGAGTAGAAGCCCAGAGGATTTTCAAAAAGGAATGAGCTTTATTCTTGGAGCACAGCCCAGAATACAAATTGAATGGAAAATCTATATTGTAATAAAACTGTTTTTCTCTCTCTGATTAGTCCTTTTGTAAACATAACCAGTGACTCACATTTCTAATCTGACCAAGGCAAAACAAGTAAAAGCTAATTAGGATTTAATTTGTTTTACATTCCCTAAGATGTACGTTCATTGCTGTATTGGTGTTCTAAAAGAATTTGTGCCATTTTTTAACACAGATGAATAAACTTTGTTTCTACGTTGTTTTATAAGTAGCTTCTCCTTAAAAAAACAAAAAAAGAAAGCTGGGGCGCCTGGGTGGCTCAGTCGTTAAGCGTCTGCCTTCAGCTCAGGTCATGATCCCAGGGTCCTGGATTGAGTCCCGCATCGGGCTCCCTGCTTGGCAGGAAGCCTGTTTCTTCCTCTCCTACACCCCCTGCTTGTGTTCCTTCTCTCATTGTTTGTCTCTGTCAAATAAATAAATAAAATCTTAAAAAAAAAAAAAAGCTATGTGACATATGCATTGATAGACTATATGGTTTGTTGTTGTTTTTTTCACATTTGGTAAACTAAAAAGACAGACTGCATGGGGGTCTTTAAAATCCTACACCGGGCATGAGTTTTCAGCAGAAACTTTGTAGGCCAAAAGGGAGTAGCAGGATATATTTAAAGTGCTAAAAGGGAAGAACTTACAACCAAGAATACTCTACCCTACAAGGTTATCATTCAAAATTAAAGGGGAGAGAAAGAGTTTTCCAGACAAGCAAAAGCTAAAGGAGGTCATCACCACTAAACCAGCCTTACAAGAACCATTAAAGCATCTTCTTTAACTGGAAAAGAAAATGCCATAACTAGAAATAAGAAAATATATAAAAGAAAAAAATCTCACTAGTAAAGCAAATATATAGTCAAGGCTGTGATCAGCCACTTAAAAGCTAGTATGGGTTAAAAACCAAAAATAGTAAAAATAACCATAACTACCTAAGTAGTTAAAAAATACACAAAATAAAAAGATATAAAATATGACGTCAAAAACATTAAACATGGGGAGAGGTAAAAAAGGAAGTGCTTTTAGGCTCATTCACACTTAAGTGACTATCAGCTTAAAATAAACTGCTACATAGGGGTGCCTGGGTGGCTCAGTCATTAAGCGTCTGCCTTCGGCTCAGGTCATGATCCCAGGGTCCTGGGATCGAGCCCCACATTGGGCTCCCTGCTCAGCGGGAAGCCTGCTTCTCCCTCTCCTGCTCCCCCTGCTTGTGTTCCCTCTCTCACTGTGTCTCTCTCTGTCAAATAAATAAAATCTTTAAAAAAAAACCTGCTATATAAATAGATCAACATAGATAAACCTCATGGTAACCACAAGCCTAAAACCTGCAATAGGTACACACAAAATAAAGAGAAAAGAACCCAAACATAACACTAAAGAAAACCATCAAACTACAGAGGAGAAGACTAAGAGAGGAAGAAATAAACAGAGAAAAACTACAAAAATAATCAGAAAACAATTAACAAAATGGCAATAAGTACATACTCATCAATAATTACTTTAAATATAAATGGACTAAATGCTCCAATAAAAAAACATAGGTTGGCTGAATGGATAAAAATAGAAGACTACAAATATGATGCCTCCAAGAGACTCACTTCAGATCAAAGACACACAGGCTGAAAGTGAAGAGATGGAAACAAATATTCCATGTAAATGGGAATGAAAAGAAAGAATAGCAATAATCATATCAAATAAAATAGACTTTATTATTTTTAATATTTTATTTATTTAGAGAGACAGAGAGAATGAGTGAGAGAGAGAGAGAGAAGTAGCATGGGGAGGGGCAGAGGGAGAGGGAGAAGCAGACTCCTCGTTGAGCAGGGAGCCCAACGTGGGACTCGATCTCAGGACTCCGTGATCATAACCTGATCTGAAGGCAGATGCTTAACCAACTGAGCCACCCAGATGCCCTGGAGATAAAATACACTTTAAAACAAAGTCTGTCACAAAAGACTAAGGAGGACATTACATAATGATAAAGGGGTCAATCCAAGAATCAATTAATTTATAGATATTAATGCACCCAACATAGGAGCACCTAAATATATAAAGCTAATATTAACAGACATAGAGAAATTGACAGTAATACAATAATAGTAGGGGACTTTAACACCCCACTTACATCAATACATAGATCACCCAGGCAAAAAAAAAAAAAAAAAAAAATCAATAAGGAAACAGTGACCTAAAACAACACACTAGACCAGAAGGACTTTACAGTTTTATACAGAACACTTCATCTAAAAACTACAGAATATACATTCTTTACAAGTGTACATGGAATATTCTCCAGGATCAACCACAATGTTAGGCCACAAAACAAGTCTCAATAAAATCAAGAAGATTAAAACCAAGACAGGCATCTTTTCTGGTCACAACATGAAACTAGAAATCAATTACAAGAAGAAAACTGGAAAAAAACACAAACATGTGGAGACTAACAACATGCTACTAAACAATCAGTGGGTCAGTGAAGAAAGAAAGAGAATAAAAAACACCTTGAAAATGGAAACACAATGTTTCAAAATTTGTGTGACACAGCAAAAAGCAATTCTAAGAAGGAAGTTCATAGTGAGACAGGCCTACCCCAAGAAACAACAAAAAAAAATCCCAAATAAACAATCTAACTTTACACCTAAATGAACTAGAAAAAGAATAAAGATAACAAACAAAGCCCAAAGTTAGTAGAACGAAGGAAATAATAAAGATCAGAGTGGAAATAAATGAAATAGAGACTAAAAAAATAGAAAAGATCAATGAAACTGAAAGCTGGTTCTACGAAAAGATAAACAAAATCAATAAATCTCTAGCCAGTGTCATCAAGAAAAAAGACAGAGGGCCCAAATAAAATCAGAAATGAAAGAGAAGTCACAACTGACACCACAGAAATATAAGGGATCACAAGAGGCTATTATGAACGCTTACACATCAACAAAATGGAAAACCTGGAAGAAATGAATAAATTCCTTGAAATACACAACCTTGCAAGACCAAATCATAAAGACACAGAAAACTCAAGTAGACTGATTACTAATAATGAAATTGAATCAGTAATTTAAAAACTCCCAACAAACAAAAGTCCAGAACCAGATGTTGTTACAGGTGAGTTCTACCAAACATTTAAAAAAGAATTAGTTACCTATCCTTCTCAAATTATTCCAGAAAAATTGAAGAGGAAGGAATGCTTCCAAGCTCATTTTACAAAGGTAGAATTACCCAATACCAGAACCAGATACAAGAAAAGAAGAAAATTATAAGCATATATTCCTTAAAGGACACATGTGCAAAAATCCTCAACAAAACACTAGCAAACTAAATTCAACAACACATGAAAAAGATCATATACCACAATCAAGTGGGATTTCAGGGTATACAGTATTCCAGGGATACAAGGGTGGTTCAACTTCCTTAAATCAATCAATGTGATACACCACAGAAAAAAAACAAAGGATAAAAATCATATGATCATCTTAATTGATGCAGAAAAAGCATTTGACAAAATTCAGCATCCATTTATGATAAAAACTCTTAAAGTGGGTATAGAAGAAATGTATCTCAACATGATAAAGCCCATATATGACAAACCCACAACATTATATTCAACAGAGAAAAGCTGAAAGTTTTTTCTCTAAGATCAGGAAGAAGACAAGGATGCCTACTCTTGCCACTTTTATACAACATAGTATTGAAACTCCTAGCTACAACAATTAGGCCAGAAAAAGAAATAAAAAGCATCTAAATTGGAAAGGAAGAAGTGAAAGTGTCACTAATTACAGATGACATGATACTATATACAGAAAATCCTAAGCACTACTGGAGCTAATAAATGAATTCAGTATACTTGCAGGATACAAAATTAATATACATAAATCGGTTGCATTTCTATATACTAACAAGCTATCAGAAAAGGAAAGAAACAATCCATTTACAATTGCATCAAAAAGAATAAAATACCTAGGAATAATTTTAACCAAATAGGTGAAAGACCTGTACTCTGAAAACTATAAGACATCATCATCATCATCAGTATGAAAGAAATTGAAGCTGACACAAATGGAAAGATACACAGTGCCCATAGATTGGAAGAATTAGTATTGTTTAAATGTCTATGCTACCCAAAGAAATTTACAGATTCAAAGCAATGCCCATCAAAATAGCAAGGGCATTTTTCATAGAACTAAAACAAAACAAAACAAAATCCTAAAATTTATTTGAAATGACAAAGACCCCAAATAGCCAAAGCAATCTTGAGAAAAGAGAACACACCTGGAGGTATCATACTCCCTGACTTCAAACTATACTACAGAGCTATAGTAATCAAAACAGTATGGTACTGCCACAAAAATAGACACCTAGATTAATGGAATAGACTAGAGAGCCCAGAAATAAACCCATGCTTATATGGTCAATTAATCTATGACAAAGTAGGCAAGAACACTCTCTTCAAAGTGGGCAAGAGAATCTTTTCAATAAATGTTGTTGGGAAAACTGGACAGCCACATGCAAAAGAAATTGGACCGTTATCTCACATCATGTATTAAAGACTTGAATGCAAGACCTGAAACCATAAAACTCCTAGAAGAAAACATAGGCTGTGAACCCTTTGACATCGGTCTTAGCAATATTTTTGCGGGGAGGGGGGACTAGTCTCCTCAGGCAAAAGCAACAAAAGCTAAAATAAATAAATGGGATTAAAGTAAAAAGCTTTTGCACAGAGAAGGAAGCCATCAACAAAATGAAAAGGCAACCTATTGAATGGGAGAAGGTATCTGCAAATCATACATCTGATAAGGGGTTAATATTCAAAATATATATAGTTTACACAACTTAATATAAAAGAAAAAAGCCCAAACAACCTGATTTAAAATTGGACAGAGAAATTGAATAGAGATTTTTCCAAGGAAGACTTACAGATGGCCAATAGGCACGTGAAAAGATGCTCAACATCAGGGAAATGCAAATCAGAGAACTGCAAATCAAAACCACAATTTTACCTCACATTTACCTCACATCAGGTTGGTTATTATTAAAAAGACAAAAAATAAGTGTTAGCCAGGATGTGGAGAAAAGGGAACCCCCATACACTGTTGGTGGGAACGTAAACTGGTGCAGTTACTGTAGAAAAGAACATGGAGGTTCCCCTCAAAAATTAAAAATAGAACTACCATATGATTCAGCAATTCCACTTCTTGGTATTTATCCAAAGAAAACAAAAACACCAATTTGAAGGGATATAGACACCTCCACATTCCCTGCGGCATTATTTACAATAACCAAGATATGGAAACAACCTATCAAGAGATGAATGGATAAATAAGATGTGGTACACACACACACACACATATATACAGAGTGGAATATTACTCAGCCATAAAAAAGAATGAAATCTTGTGACATGGGCGGACCTAAAGGGTATTATGCTAAATGAAATAAGTCAGACAGAGGAAGACAAATACCATTATGATTTCACTTATATGTGGAATCTAAGAAATAAAACAAACAAACATATAAAATAAACAGAAACAGTCATAGATACAGGAAATAAACTGTTGGTTACCAGAGTGGGGAGGTGTTGAGGGGTGGGCAAAATAAATAAAGGGAATTAACAGGGACAAACTCCCAGTTATAAAATAAATGTCATAAGAATGTAACGTACACAAAGGGAATATAATCAATAATACTGTATTAACTTTGTATGGTGACAGTAACTAGACTTACTATGGGGATCATTTCATAATGTATAAAAAATACAGAATCACTATGATGTATACCTTACACTAATAGGATATTGTATGCCAATTATACCTCAATAAAAACAAATCTTGCACTGGTTGTAAATATTTTCCTTAGAAACATCTATTATTATAAAAATAACATACGCTCAACCAGAACTTGGAAATAAGAAAAGCAATTGCAAAATAAGTATTTCCATAAACCTATAATCCAGAGATAATCACTATTCTGATTTTGATAAATATCTTCCTAGTCCCCTTCTCTGGGTGTAGGTATGTATATTTCCCCATAAATACCACTTGGAATAAAATTATAGGTAATAAATGATGTACTAAGTTAAAGAATTCTATTATATTTTTCTACACCTGTGATTCCCAGGCCTGGCTAAGAATCAGGATCACCAGAGAAACTTAATTTTTTTTTTTGCTTTCTTGATCTCCACTGTTAACTGACTAGATAGAATCTCTGCAAATGGAACCAGAGATTTCAGAAAGCTCCCAAGTGGTTCTTGGGTTCTTTGAGAACAAAGCAGTCTTTGAGAACAACTGGGCTATCAGATACCAAAATAGTCACCTTCAACTGCCACCTCTTCCCCCCCCCCTTTTTTCCATAAACACTGATTCTAACAGTTGGCTAGGGTCCCAAAAGTTTTATTTTCTTCATATTCTCACACGGTATGCTATGTTACATACTTCAAGCAATAACATTTTAAGAAGGTGGGTATTACGCGGTGGGGAGGGGAGTCAACTTTTTCAGCATTTAACTCTACGAACTTTTGTTTTGACTAATTTTTTTTCATACTGATGAAGGTAACAGCTAACATTTCTATAGTTCTTACCAAGTGTCAGGCACTGTTCTAAGTGGTATGTACATATGGCAGATACATTACAGTGTGGGAAGAAAAACATTTGAGGACATGATGAAAAGAAACAGATTAGAGAATATGTAACCATTTGCAAAAGTAAGAAATGAAATCCACTGTTCATTTTATAACTGCATTAAAAACTTCACATAGAAAAAAAAAACTTCACATAGAAAAAAAAAAAACTTCACATAGAAAATAGCAATTACTTAGATTTTCACTTTTTTAAAAAATAAATGTTCAAAGTACTTTTCTCTCTCTCATCTTGTCTCCATATGTGAAATAGGAAAAGGGCAGGTATTTATCTCATTTGAAAGTAGAAAAGCTATGGCACAGAGTTTATTAGCTTGTCCAATGTTGTACAGAGTCCATAATGAACACAGGAATTAAATGTGCCTTTTGACTTTCAATCCAGTACATTATGATCTACACTATTACTCAGGCTGTTTAAAACAAAAATACCTTAAGAAAAAAAATGCCCCTTAATTCCTTAGTGGCACTCAAGAATAGCACTCTAAATGAGTCAAGTCAGACAGTAAAATAATGGCAATTAAGTGGTTAGGTACTTACCGATTTCTCGCTTTATTGCAGTCTCATATTTTTTCAATTTATATCCTTTCCAGTATTACATTTCCACTATTTATTAGTATTAGAGATCTGCCCATCATTTGCTAATGGAGTGCCATTGCCATCACCCCTCTTTGAAAAACTGACCTTAATATTATGCCAACTTGACTGACCAAGAGAGGGGGCCAGACTCGAGAACAGCCAATCTATCATAATTTGGCCAGTTTATAACCTCTGTGCAGAGAGAACAATACAACTAACTGAACCCGGAAGAACCTCTCTTGCGGCGTCTGGTTGGCTCAGTCAGTAGCGCACGCAACTCCTGGGGTTGTGAGTGCAAGCCCCATGTTGGGCATAGAGTTTACATTAAAAAAAAAAAAGAAAGAAAAGAAAAGAAAAGAAAAGAAAGAAAGAAAGAAAGAAAGAAAGGAAGGAAGGAAGGAAGGAAGGAAGGAAGGAAGGAAGGAAGAAAGAAAGAAAGAAAGAAAGAAAGAAAGAAAGGAAGGAAGGAAGAAAGAAAGAAAGGAAGGAAGAAAGGAAGAAAGAAAGGAAGGAAGGAAGGAAGGAAGAAAGAAAGAAAGAAAGAAAGAAAGAAAGAAAGAAAGGAAGGAAGGAAGGAAGGAAGAAAGGAAGAAAGGAAGAAAGAAAGAAAGAAAGAAAGGAAGGAAGGAAGGAAGGAAGGAAGAAAGGAAGAAAGGAAGAAAGAAAGAAAGACAAGAAAGAAACTTTCTTCACGGAGTCTGAATTTGAGAATACAAAATTTGTAATTGGTAGGAATGAAAAACGTTTAAAGAGGACAAAGAGGGCAGACAGTAAATAAAAAGCCAAAAGTATGCCAAAGAATGAACAAGCAGAAAGCAAAAAGAAGGGCCGTCAGAAGTAAGTGAAGTAGTAAACGCTGAAATATTTACACATGAAATATGGTGTCTGAGATTTGCTTCAAACTGGGGAGGTGGGGAGGGGGGTGTAATATGTTCAACAAGATTGGTTACAAGTTAATAATTGTTACAGTTGTTGGAAAGTACCTAACACAGGATAGTTTCATTAGGTGCCTAGTAGGAACATGGGAATTCATTATACTTGTCTCCCTACCTTTGTATATATTTGAAATCATATATATATATTCATAACACAAAGTTAAAATTATCATACTTAAATACATGCATAATTCCAGAAGCCAAGCCTTTCCCATCACCTGCACTGCTATCACTTTCATCCGAATCACCATTATCTTTCCCGTGGATTAATATAACTCCCCTAAAAAGCCTCCCAGGTTCTACCTTCCCTTCCTTACCCCCTTAGTCTCTTTTCAACATGTGACTCCGGCAAAACACTGCGGTGTCTCCCATTCCATTCAGAGAAAAAGCCCATCTCCTCACAGTGGCCCATGATCAGGTCCCCTATTTAGCTGACATGCATTCCTGTTTTCATGGATTGTCCAGGGGAATAATCCCAAGTGGAGGAAAAGCCCTGGAGCAAAGGCCCTAAGGCAGGAGCAAGCTTGATGAAGTTTAAGAGCATAGAAAGTCTAGTAAGAGTCCCCAAGATCATCTAGAGCCGGCCAAAAAGACAACGTTCAGGAAATACAGGCTGACTCAGCATTTCTAGAACTCAGGAATGATGTGTCAAAAGAAAATGGGTTTTGGAATCCTATAGACTTGCTTAAATTCTTGTCTTCCTACTTACTAAAAGTCAAGTTCTGAGCCTCAATTTTTCTTAATTGAAAAGTGAGGAAAATAGTAATGATTTTCTGCGATTGTTTTTAGTTGTTTTTAATTGAAGCATAATATGTAATATGTATAATATATAATATATATATATAATATTTAACATGGTGCCTAGCATATGGCTGGTATTCAATAAATCTAAGTAATATGAGCCTGGACCCTTCTCTTGTAGAGAAAACAGAACAAAGTAGTCTTGATTGAATAGACAGGACAACACTTTTCTCAAAATACCCCTCACCAAGCCTTTGTGGTAGAGTGAACATTGGCCTGGCAGGTGAGAACTCTTACTTCTGGTCCAACCTGTGATATAACTAGCTGGGGACTTTGGGTGAACCACTTCATCTCTTCAGAACTGAATTCAATCTTTTTTTTTTTTTTTTTTTTAGTAGGCTCTCTGCCCAATGTGGGGCTTGAACTCATAACCCCTAGATCGAGAGTCATATGCTTTACTGACTGAACCAGCCAAGTGCCCTAGTTTAGTCATCTTTAAAATAAGGCAATTGGACTAGATGATCTCTAATTCTCTCACAGTACTAAGATTCTATGATGTCTGGGGGTGCCTGGGTGGCTTGGCTGTTTAAGCATCTGACTCTTGATTTCAGCTCAGGTCTTGATCTCAGGGTTGTGAATTCAAGCCCCTCATTGGGCTCCATGCTGTGTGTGGAGCCTACTTAAAAAAAAAAAAAAGAAAAAAGAAAATTCTATGATGTCTGAATAACATTCAGTGATTCCTCCTTTGAGTAGCCCTTTGGTGTGTGTCACAGGACAGCACTGCAATACCAGAGGGAGGAGTGGGCAGAGAAAGAGATCTTTTAAGTTCGTAACGCATAGCTGGCTTCCTGCACGTACGCCCTTTGCAGGCTCAGAAGGGCCTTTGTGTTTGGTTTAACATGCTGCTGTTACTGTCTTAAAACACTCAATAAATTGTGAACAAGAAGCCCACATTTTCATTTTACACTGAGCCCTGCAAATTATGTAGCTGGCCCTGTTCCTATGAGCTTACTATGAATAAGTGTAAAAGCTATTTCCTGTGAGTAAATAGAGACTGGCGACAAGAGATCCCTGGGAACCTAAAAAGGGGTGATTGGGTGGATAAGATAGCTGTCTGGGGTAGAAAGTAAGTGGAAGGGGTTTTGGGGGGGTATCAGTAGGGGAGGAAGGGCACTGTGGATGGATACTTCAATTTATGAAATGCTTCTTTACCTTCTGCTCCTTGCTTTCTCTAAACTATAGTATAACACTGCCATCTACTGGTCAATGATATGAACTCTTTCACAGACTTCCAATGCAGGGTCTTTGCATTTCAGTGTCCAAAGGGTGATCTAGAATGGTTTGAGTGAACAGATTTTGCAGCTAAAAACAATAATTATTAAGTGCTTCCACAGTTCCAACTTCCAAACTAAGTAATAACAAAGACAGACCTTTTCTATCCCCCTGAACAATCCCTTACAACTGCTTTCCTTGATTCAACAAAAAAAACAATTTTTAAAAAGTAACTATGTGCCAGAAATCAAATGTTCAATGAGGAACACCATTAAGAACTTCATCGAATGAATTCAAATTCTCAGGTTCATCTTAGGTCAGAATCAGAATACTTAGAATATCATCATCATCTTTAAAACTGGTCATTTAGGGGTAGATTTACATTTTTATATTCAGTGTATGCTAATGTGTAAGGTGGTATATATCTATGATCTTCAGGCCCAATGACCTACCTTCAGGCTATTGGGTGAAGCAGACATTACTGGAGAATTGATTGGGAAAAAAAGAGAAAGCAAGGCAGTGGCAGAAGATGTAGAAAGTTAGGGGACATGGAGAAAATTAATAGTTACCGATAAAGAATAGTGTTCCAGGGGGCTTCTCATCATAGAATATCTACCCCCACTAAGAATTCTATCAGAATGAAGGGTTATCACAAGCCCTCCCTTCTACAATATCTAGATTACCAGAAAGAAAAGAGGGAATTTAGCATAATGCATAAACTTGTCAAATCACTAAATTGAATACTAGAAACTAATGTAGCATTGTGTGTCAATTATACTCAAATAAAAAAAATTAGGGAACTTAAATACCTGTCCAGTAATTACTAGTTAGAACCGCTGTGAAGGGAGAATAACAGAAATCTGAAATCAGGAGGAGGACAAGGAAATTCTCCCCAGATCTCAGCCCAGTTTATGGACACATCTTTCAGATTACTGGGCTGTAACTGGTTATTTTCAAACAATTCTGATACACTCACTACACTCCCTGGAGAAAATATCTGAGAACCAAAGACTCTGTTGTTTCACTCAAAAACAAAAGTCCAGGGCGCCTAGCTGGCTCAGTAGGAAGAGTATGCAACTCTTGATCTTGGGGGTCGTGAGTTTGAGCCCCACGTTGGGTTTAGAGATTACTAAAATACAATTAAAACAAAAAAACAAAAACACAAAAGTCCTTTAGGTGAAAGAGTATATGCTTAATGCCGTTTCTTGGTTTTGCTTTAGATAATTTTTTATACAAGATATCAAGATAACAAGGGTATCAGAGGACATAAACGTGACACAGAACTCCTCTTCAGCACATCCTTAGAACAGAAAAATCTGAGTGAAGATGGAGCTTTTTTCACACTCCCAGTCCCTACAGGCTGTTCATTCTGTTTCCATAGTAAGACGTGCTCACCAATATCATACCATTATTCTGTATTCAATTTGCTTGACTGTTTCCACTAGTCTGGGAGGTCTAGGAGAGCTAGGATAGAGTGTTATAGCTCTACCCCTTCCCCCACCATACCCTTTAGTAAACAATATAGTAAACAATAATTGTAACTGAATGAGTAAATGGGGCATGCTAAACAGCCTCAGCCTCAGCAAGCCAGCCTTCACCATCCTGTATTCTGAGAACTTATATACAGAGGCTGTACTGAGGGGATCAGCCCTAGTTATTCCTTATACCCAGATAACCTTATTCTGAACCAGATCACCACTACCCTGGCCATATCGATTAGGCCAGAAGATCCAAGGGCAGTCAATCTATAATACTTGAGAGCAGCCTATAATATGAGAATTTTGTCTAAGACCAATAATACTAATTAATTAAGCCAGTAAGGGTCTCTCCCTGGGAAATTTGACTTCAATACAGAGAAAGTCATCAGCTAGTAACAACGGGTAAAAGTTCAAAGGCACAAAGGAAAAGGTAGACAATTGAGGCCATGAGGCAAAGGGAGGTCATGATTGAGTTCAATAAAAACCTGGATAGAAGAAAAGAGTGTGAATGTAGGTTCTTAGAGGCAGAAATAATAAATTCTTGCTTCTGGTGGATAAAAGTATAACTTGTTAACCATAGCTTCCTTGGATCCTGGGTGGCCAAGAGTACATATTTCTTTAACCAAATATGAATTAAGCATCTACCATGTGACAGATATGACATGAATTTTAGTGGTGAACAAGACAGATCTATTTTGTTCCCATGGAGTTTTGAATGTAGCTTCGAAGGTTAGAATCTAGAGGTGGAACATTGACATTGAACAAACACAAACAATGGTAATATGTGTTACAGAGAAGTAGTGTAGCCTCTCATAGACGCAGATAGTATCTTGAATTATATTTTTCATTGGCCTGTTTTTTTCCTAAAATGCCTGATTATATGGCCTTTCCAGAATTCAAAGAGGCCTAATTTCCATTCGAGATTCTTTTCATTCTTATTTTCATCTGTAATCCTACATGAAAAGGCTAGCTCCCAGAGCCCATAAAATCTTCAAAATACGAATTTGCTCCAAAATACAAACAGGAAACTGTAAAATCTAAACAAACAAATGTTTTATCCACAGAACACAGCACTAATTCAGATGCAGTTCAGTGCAACTCTTACTACAAGTTACCCTAATTCAGAGGCAGCTCAAAACAACTCTTACTACCACAAGTTAACACATAATGGTGTTTACAATATGCTAAGTATTGTTCAAAGTGCTTTATAAAAATCAGCTCACATTAATCCTCACAACAACTCTATACAATAAGAACTAGTATTATTATTCTCATTTTACAGATGAGGAAACTGAGGCAGAGAGTGGTTATATAACTTAGCCAAGGTCAACAGCCAGTAAGTGTCTGTATTGGTTCTAGAGTCTCTGTGTTCTAGAGTCCAGATTCAATTTAATTTAATGTGGTTACATAAGTAAATTTTCTTCCAAAATATCATTCAGCAAATATTTGTTGAGCATTTATTATATGCGGGTGCTGACCTAGCTGTTAGGGACAAAACAGCGAACAAAACAAAACAAAAAATCCCTGTCTTCATGGAGGGGATATGGATAATATACAAGAAGTAAAATAAATGGTACATTAGATAGTATAAATGCTATGGAGAAAATAAAGCCAGGAAGAAGGATGGGGAGTGCTAGGGGTGACATTGGGGGTACAGTTTTAAATGGGGTGTTCAAAGACATAACTTGAGTACGTGATGTTTGAGCAACAACCTAAAAGTGAGGGAATGGGGGCACCTGTGTCGCTCAGTCGTTAAGCGTCTGCCTTCGGCTCAGGTCATGGTCCCAGGGTCCTGGGATCGAGCCCCGCATCGGCTCCCTGCTCCGCGGGAAGCCTGCTTCTCCCTCTCCCACTCCCCCTGCTTGTGTTCCCTCTCTCTCTGTGTCATAAATAAATAAAATCTTAAAAAAAAAGTGAGGGAATGTGCCTTTCTAAGTATGTCTTGTAGAATATTCAGTAGAATAAGAGCCCTGGGTTTGGATTCTAGGACCCATGACAGTATTAAAATAGCCCTGGAGTTACATTTAGTGACTTTCTGGGATTTGCGATATAAAGTGCCTAACTAGCACATTCTATGAGGGTTCCAAGTTGCTAGCTTAGGAAGGGCAGAATAATGCAATTGAATGAGCATTATTAAATGAGCAACAGCCTCCTCATTTATTTTGAGCTGGAATTTGTGTAGGATTACTTTGTGACTTGGCAATGTTGAAAACTTCATGAACTCATTCTTTCCATTTTCTAAAGTCAATACACTATTTTACTCTGCCTGGGTTACCAACTGATACAGTATAGTTGGGTGGAGTATCCTATATATGTTTATTAGGTCTAATGATTTATAGTGTTGTTCAAGACCTTGATTATCTTTATTTTTTTTAAGATTTTATTTATTTATTTGAGAGAGAGAGAGAGAGAGAGAATGAGTGGGGGGAGGGGCAGAAGGAAGGGGTGAGAGAATCTCAAGCAGACTCCACACTGAGCACGGAGCCCAACGCAGGCTTGGATCTCATGACCCTGAGATCATGACCTGAGCAGAAATCAAGAAGAGTCAGATGCTTAACCGACTGAACCACCCAGGTGCTAATATCAATTTTCTTACTGATTCTTCTAGATGTTTTACTCATTATTGAAAGTAGGGAAGTTTCTAACTATTACTGTAGAACCGGCTATTTCTCTCTTTAACTCTGTCTTTATCCTCTTTATATATTTTGATTTAGCATTTTCTTGGTTGCTGTAAACCTTTGACTATTTCCCAGAGTTCTGACAAACTTGCTTCAAGTAGTTTCTGCTTATTTTTCAATGTTTCTGGAGGCTTGGCATGGCCTACTCCACCAATTTGAACATGGGTCTCCCAAGGTGACTTTTTGACACAGCTCTCACCAGAGCAGAAAAAAAGCAAATCTGTTTCTAACAGGACATATTTATAGATACGAACATAAAAGCTGACCTTCTGCCGTAGGGGCTTGAAGCCTCATTCCCTGCATCTAGCTCTTCCATTTCATGTCAGCCCCTGAGGAATCATAGAACTCCATGAAATGTAGTTTGAAAAGCACTATAATAAGTCATTACAACCCCCTGATAGTTATGTGTCTGGTGCTTATGATCTGGTGTTAAAAACAGTTAAATAGGGATGTCTGGGTGGCTCAGTCGGTTAAGTATCTGTCTTTGGCTCAGGTCATGATCCCAGGGTCCTGGGATGGAGTCCCACATCGGGCTCCTCGCTCAGCAGGGATCTTGCTTCTCCCTCTGCCTGCCACTACCCTGTTGTGCTCTCTCTCTCTCTGACAAATAAATAAATAAGAAAAAGCACAAAGAATAAAATGATTTGTGACCACATCTTCCAGAGATAACTGCTGTTAATATGTTGACATTTTTCTTATTTACAAAATAAGTCTAATTCTGGTTAACATTTTATATATAGCAGTTATCACCTTGGCATCCACTTAACAGTTATTCTATTCACGCCTGTGTTAAGGTTGTCATGTCTACTCCTGGATGCCTATTACATAATTTTATGAGAGAAGACTTTTCGTGTGTTGACTAACTTGTCAATCTCCACCCTCAATGATTGTCCCTTCCAATACCTTTCAATAAAAGAAAAACAGGTTGATCACTCAGTTGATCAGTGCAATGAGATTTCAAGATTGGAGATTTCAACGTCTTTCTCATCTATGCTTACCAATTTAAGCCTGGCCCTATTGAAGTTGCTTTTACACTTTAAAAAGCAGCAAAATGCCTTCTTTATTTTGAAATGAAATCTTTTATGGAACCTGAAATTTAAATAAACAAAACTGAGCTTTTACGGTTGAAATGTGCACACATGTGTAGATGGAAGAGGGAGGTAGTTTGTCCAACAGCCAACCCTGCTTAGCCTTCCTAACACTGAAACCATGATGCGGAACCTCAGGGCTCTGGGACAGAGTGTTTGAACATCCCATTGCTCTGTTACATATCCTCAGTCAGTACCTCTAATGAATTGAATGACTATTGTACCACTTCCTATGGCTCTTCAGACAGTGCCTGACACTCGGGAGGCATTCAAAGAGTATTTATTGAAATTAAAGACAAGAAATCCAAAAGTGGGGAATGGGTTAGTGCATATCTATTACTAGCAGTTGAAAAAAAAAACCTCATAAAATAGCCCCACTGAGAGTGGAAGATAAGTAGTAACATATCTTAGTGTTACAACAGAGGTAATTCAACAAGTATTTTTTGACCAGAATTGTATTAGTGGTTGCAGAATACGACAAAATATAACTGAATAAATATTTGATTGTTTCTGTGCTCAAGGTACTGTTTGAGGGACTGTGGAAGTTACAAAGATGGTAAAAGTATAGTTTCCCTTCTAAAGGATACTTAATATGCTAATGGGAGAAAACTTACATAACATTGTGCTATAAAGCAAGCCAATGTGCCAGGCAATGTCCAGAAAATTTTGGTGTTTTTTGAGTTGAAGGTAGGAAAAGAAATTTAATATCTTTTTTTTTTTTAAGATTTTATTTATTTATTTGACAGAGAGAGACACAGCGAGGGAGGGAACACAAGCAGAGGGAGTGGGAGAGGGAGAAGCAGGCTTCCCGAGGAGCAGGGAGCCCGATGCGGGGCTCAATCCCAGGACCCCAGGATTATGACCTGAGCCAAAGGCAGAGGCTTAAGGACTGAAAAATTTTGAAAAATTACCAGCCCAGGAGATAGCCTCATCAATAGGGGGCTGTTATACAATGCAGAGGGTAATAATTAATGCAGAGGAAGGTAAAAGAAAGAGAAAGAAAGAAAGAAAGAAAGAAAGAAAGAAAGAAAGAAAGAAAGAAAGAAAGAAAGAAAGAAAGAAAGAAAAGGAGAGGAGAGGAGAGGAGAGGAGAGGAGAGGAGAGGAGAGGAAAGGAAAGGAAAGGAAAGGAAAGGAAAGGAAAGGAAAGGAAAGGAAAGGAAAGGAAGAGAAAGGAAGAGAAAGGAAAAGAAAGGAAAAGAAAAGAAAAAAGAATGGAAGCAAACACTTCACTGCTTTGATCTTGAGGTGATAACCCTCTCCCCAAGAAGAAAGCTTGGTGTACAAAATAGGTAGAGACAAATTAAATGTGAAGTTTTCACAATTGGTATGTTAGAAATACTGAGAATGGAGAGATCAATGTGAATTCTAGAGGGAAACTTCATGAAGTTGGCATTTGAACTGAAAAAGGAATGGTAGGATTAGGATGGGTGGGGAAGCATTACAGGTTAATGAGAACAACATGCACCAAAGCCCAAAGGCCAAGAGGAGAACAGTCTCCATAAGAAAGATGGAAGACAGGGTGCCTGGGTGGCTCAGTTGGTTGCGCAACTGCCTTCGGCTCAGGTCATGATCCTGGAATCCCGGGATTGAGTCCCGCATTGGGTTCCCTGCTCAGCGGGGAGTCTGCTTCTCCCTCTGGCCCTCCCGCCTCTCATGCTCTCTCTCTCTCATTCTCTCTCAAATAAATAAATAAAGTCTTAAAAAAAAAAGATGGAAGACAGCAATCTGGCTGGAGCAAAGGGTGTCTGCTGGACGTGAGGTTGGCTGAGTAGGGTGGAGACCAATTAATAGTGGGGTACATGGATGGCAGCTGCTGCAGGCCAAGATGAAGATAAAAGGGAAGCTGCAACAAATAGCAATTAGCTATGATGACGACTCAATTCTCAGAGGAAACTATAATAGAAGTGTATAGCAGTGATGATGGAAGAGAAAAAAAAAAACCAAATGGATAAAATTCCCAGAAGACAGAGAAATAACTTGCTGTACCAGTCAACAGGGTTATTGGAACACTCATTCAATTTGGAAAGGAGACAAAAATGGAATGAAAATAAGAAAGGGATAACTTAAGAAAACCCATGTTTTCAGAGGAAATTTGGCAAATTTGTAAAGTTTTTTGCTGTTGGAGAGGTTACTCTATAAAATTAATTCCTAGAATGATCATGAGGATGATTTATTATATGGACATACAAGCTTGACTGCTGCCTGAAGAAATCTGCATTATCACCTTAGGTTAAAGCATAATTTATCACCTCCCTCTTAAGAACTTACTGCACTTCACTTGAACTTCAGAAGTTTGGAATGTCTTCCTAAACATACCTATCTTTGATCTGATTGTTATGGCATTCTCATACACTATCTTCTCAACCCTAGCTCCAGTCAGATTAACTGTGTTGACAGTATTTTGAATGTGCTGGATCATGGTTGCAGTATAATAACTCATTCTGTGGCTTCTGGGGCATCTTTTTCACTTGGACATATCGGGCAAAAAGATTTAAGGGGGTGGGGAAAATGCTGAGCTCCTACCTCACTAACAGTGTGCCTGGATTTCAGTAAAGTACTTTTTGAAATTAAACTGCTTTCAATTTAAGGACATAGCAAATTCTACCACATACTCCATATTCATTTCTGTCATGCGGAATAATCAAGAATTACTGGAATTTTAACAGGGGTGAAGCCAGAGGAGGTGACAGGCTCTTTCAAATGAATTGAGTCCAAATGACCCCTCCCTGTTTGCATTAACTGCTCTCCCAAATGTGACGACCTTCCTGACTCAAGAGATCAGACTCTAGTACCAACATCCTCTCACAGATGAGCATGTGATTCTTTGCCAAGGACAAATTTAAAACCATTTCAGAACTTGTTCAGTTTATGTCAGGCTACTTTTAATAATTTCAATACTTTTTATCGATCCTGTTTCAAAAGTTAGAAGCAATTGATTCAACCCTGCCACTGAGAAGAATGCTTCCATCATTTGCATGGGGCAATAGGTGACTTGTCTCCACTAATTTCTGTAAAGCTTCTGTGTCACTTATGATCAGGGCCTTTTACAATCTACTACCAGCCTATAATCTGGGCTACAACACACAGTCCAGCTAATCTTCAGGTAATGGTCTTCTCATTCCCAGAATGTACAAAGCAAAAGGACAATGGTAGTTTTCTTTAAGGGAGTATACTGTCTTTGTCTCTATTATTGGCTAACAGATTTGGAGGTAAATGAAAGCAAGGGTGGGCATCTATAGAACAGCATTAAAAATGCTGGATTTGGAATCAATCTTAGGCTTTATAATTTTTTTTTAGTAACCTTAGACTATGTACTCCTTTTGTGTCTCATTTTCAAATTCTGTAAAATGGAGTAATCACAGCTTCAAAGAGGTTTCATGAAGATTTAGTGGGACACAGTCATATCTTCATTCATATCATACTAAAAGAATCACTAATACATACCTGTGTTTTCTGAACAATCCAAGAATCAAAATGTGACAAGGGAGAAAATATTTAAAATTGGAGCCATCAGGGAAAATCCAGGCAGTATAGTGGAGTTCAGAGCACGTCACCCCAAAATATGCTGCTTTGTCATATTGATTAAGTTAAAGGAGCTTGAGAAACAGCAGGTGCAAGAGGG
Organism: Neomonachus schauinslandi; assembly: GCF_002201575.2. NCBI lineage: Eukaryota > Metazoa > Chordata > Mammalia > Carnivora > Phocidae > Neomonachus > Neomonachus schauinslandi. The sequence goes on from NC_058404.1 coordinate 104,974,779, forward strand.
GCACTCTGACCTACCTTAATTCTTCCTGACAGGAGATAAAACTGCCATGCGAAAGGTGCCCTCCCTCTACCAGGAGGAAGAAAAACAGTCTTATCACCAGAGATGGGGAAATCAGGCTGAGAAATCTGTACAAACCAACCTTGTTACACTAATGTTTATCTTCCTAGGCATTTCTCCACAATTTACTACCCCTGGCCCAAACCCCTTCGTCTCATTTGGTTCTTTGTCTAAAAGGTATAAAAGCTTTCTGTTCTGGTCACTTCTTCGAGTCTTCCTTCTCTTGCCAAGGTTCTCATGTACGTGTAAATAATAATAATACGTGTGTGCTTTTCTCCTGTTAATCTGTCTTATGTCAGTTTAATTTTTAGGCCCTGCTGGAGACCCAAAGACGGTAGGTAGAGGAGAATTTTTCCTCACCTACAGTTCTGCTGACAAGGAGGGATGTCACTGGTTAGACACTGCTCACCCCAGAGCTGCTTCAGCGGAGAGATCCTGCTGATGTGGAGAACAGAGGCAAAAGAAGTATAGAAAAAATCAAACTTCCTTATAACTTACAGCCCACTGACAAGTACCTGGGACAGGCAGACCTTCCTCTAGGAACTCAACTGCCTCAATGTTAATACTTGGCTAAAGGCAAAGGCAACCTTAGCTTGACATTAGCTGGACCTCCAGGATCCTTAAGTGTTCTTTAACATATAAAAATCCCTTTGGAAACTTCCTTTATCTCTACCCACCCACCCCCAGGATAGATGTTAGCACTTATCCTCCAAACATATGGCCCACTGATATACATCTGAAGGGTCTCATGAATAAGGTTTTACTAGACAGTAGTAAATGACCTTATCCTTTTTTTTTCTTTTTCTTTTTTTAATTTTATTTATTTGTCAGAGAGAGAGAAATAGAGAGAGAGCACAAGCAGGGGAGCTGCAGGCAGATGGAGAAGCAGGCTCCCCGCTAAGCAAGAAGCCCGATGTGGGACTTGATCCCAGGATCCTGGGATCATGACCTGAGCCGAAGGCAGACGTCCAACTGACTGAGCCACCCAGGGTTCCCTGTAAATGACCTTATCCTAACAGCAGTTAGCCTTTTGAGGTCCTGGAAATCTTACTTACAAATTCCTTGGAGACTTAAGCTATCCCTAACCCCCTCCAACTTGAAAGTATATAATTAGTCACTCCTCACAACCTCAATGCAGCTTTTTTTTTTAAATTTTTTAAAAAAGATTTTATTTATTTGTCAGAGAGAGAGAGAGAGAGAACACACAGGGGGAGAGGCAGTGGGAGAGGGAGAAGCAGGCTTCCGGCCGAGCAGGGAGCCCAATGCGGGGCTCCATCCCAGGACCCTGGGATCATGACCTGAGCCAAAGGCAGTTGCTTAACCAACTGAGCGACCCAGGCGCCCCAATGCAACTCTTTCTGCCCACAGGCCTGTGCCTGTGCTCTAATAAAACTACCTTTTTTGCACCAAGGACATCTCAAGAATTCTTTCTTGACCATTCACTCCTGGATCCCAACATTTCATATCACTGGGACCTCTGACATAAGCCAACACAAGGTAAAAATTTTTACCTGTGTCCTAGGTCTCTGCCTGTAAGATCCAATGAAAGCAAAGTGGTAAGAGTCTCTCCTCATGTTTTTCCTTTTTCAAATTTAGATTAGCAGGAGAAAACTGGTGTGAACTAGTTCTTCAGGCACAGTGACTTATGAATATTCCTGTTTTCGATTTCTAATGGCTATAAAAAAAAAAAAAGTAAAGTTTAAAAAACAATCTCCCTAGACCTCAGCACCCTCAGAGGGTTCACCTCATTTTCCCCTTCTGGGGGATAATATCCCGCTTGTTCTTGTTCTGAAGAGGATGCAGCCTTAGAAGATGTCTCAGCTAGCGCCTGGGCCTCACATGCAAATGAGATTGGATTGTTACAGCAACGCACGTTGTGCATATTACCTGGAGAAGGACTAAACTTCTCCTACCAGTAGTCCAGTGCCGCCCCCATGAGTGCACAGCGAGGCATTGAACCTATTCTCTTTTACAGCAGGGTATTCTTTATTTCCTTGCTCTGTTAACACCGCAATCTTACCAGTAAAGAAAGGGAAATTTGATTCAGACTGGAATCAAATCTATTGATTTGTATAAGATCTGAGAGCCATTAATGCCTTTGTAATTCCTCAACACCCCATAGTCCCTAATTCAGCTACCATCTTTTTTTTTTTTAAGATTTTATTTATTTATTTTAGAGAAGGAGAGAGAGATACAGCATGAGCAGAGGGGAGGAGCAGAGGGGGAGGGAGAAAGAGAAGGAGATAATCTCCAGCAGACTCTGTGCTGAGCGTAGAGCCCCATGTGGGGCTCAAGCCTACAACCCTGAGATCTTGACCTGAGCCTGAAACCAAGAGTCCGATGTTTAACCCACTAAGCCACCCAGGCGCCCCTCAGCTACCATTCTTATCTCAATTCCAGCGGACACAGCCTGATTTACAGTAATTAACCTCTGCTCAGCTTTCTTTTCAATTCCACTGTACCCTGACTCACAATTCCTCTTTTCATTCACATTTAGAGAGAGACAATTAACATAGACTGGTATGCCTCAGGGATATTGCAAGTCTCCCTCAATAATTTCCCAAGTCCTTAAAGCCAACTTAGATTCCAAGGCTCCACTCTTGTTCAGTATGTTGATGATCTTTTACCTTGTAACCAGACTAAGCAGTGTGCTCTTACAGGAGCTGAAAGAGGCCATAAGGCCTTTTAATCTAAACTTAAAGGGATACAAACAACTGTTAACCTACTTAGGACAGGAGATATCTCAAGGCATTCCAAAGCTCACTCCCAAATGCCATCAGTCAGTTTTGTCTATCCCTCTCCCACAGATGAAAACAAAACCCCCAAAAAACAGCTACATAAATTTCTAGAGGCACCTGGCTACAGCTGCAAATGAATTCCTAAGTTGGCTGCCCTTGCTACCCTCCCAAATACTACCTCTGAGCCCATTTCCAGGCCCTCCTTAACCTCCTTTAAAGGCTAAAATTAGCACTGTCCACACCCATAATTCTTGGCTTACCTAATTTTGACAAAAGTTTTCACCTATATTGTTATGAAAATACTGGGATTGCTACGGGAATTTCAGGAAATCCTTTGCCTCTCAGCTAAGTCCTTGCTGTCGGTTGGGCCCTGCGAGGGCAGGCATGCCGTCTTGCCTGCGCACACTAGCAACAGCTGCCTCCCTGACAGAGCCAGTACCCTTAGATCAGGCTTCCCATTCACCTTTATGTTCCTCGCACTACGTCTGCTCTCTTACAAGTTCACAAGACAACCTCTTCACCTGGTGACAAATCACCCATGAAAAGGCCCTTATTATTCGACCCCTCTTTCATCTTCCCTTGCTGGAACACTCTAAATCTGACTACACGATCATCCCATCCTTGATAAGGGACAGCACAACTCCATTCCACAGGATTGCTCTGCAAATATAGAAGCCACGAGAGGAATCTCTTAGATACCCCCCCTTTACACAACCCAGACTTAAGTTCTATTTTGTGATCATTCCTACAGAGGAAACTTCTGGGGAAACATAGTAACTGGCCATGCCATAGTTTCCCCATGTGAAACCCTTGAGGCACACTCTCAGCCCAAGCTGCTAAATGTATAGCTCTTACCAGAGCCTGAACACTGGCAAAAGGAAAAACTGCCACAATTTACACCAGCTCTAGATATGCCTTTGGACCCCATCGGGGCTGTTGCCACAATCCTGTGGATTCTTAACCTCTGCTGGTATTCCTCTTGCCAATGGGCATGTAATGGCTGCTGTATACAAGCTATTCACTTGCCTACTAAAATTGTTATTGTTCGGTGTGCAGCCAAACTAAGGAGACAGATACCGTATCTCTAGGGAACAATAGGGCTGACAAGGTTGCTAAATATGCAGCCCAAAATAGAACTCCTTTCCTTTTTCCACCCAATTTATAAACCTGCTTTTATCCCTGACTGATATTATTAACTTTTCGGGCAAATACCCCACAATCTTGAAAAAGACAAATGGATACAAAAGGGTGCCAAACAATTAGATTATACATTGGGTCAAACAGACTTCCTGTGGCCCCCTTTCTTTTGTCCTTTTGACTTGCACTTATCTCCCATCAGATGGGACATATGGGTAGATGCGAGATAGTTAAGGAACTAAAAGATAATTGGTTCTTCCCTGGCATCCACAAAATTTCTGACCAAATTATCTCCCAGTGTACTACTTATAAATCTCACCAAATTTCTGGAGGAAACCAACATACCTCAGGAAATCCTCCAAGGCCCACATTCCCCCTTATGGAACCCCAAAATGGATTCCATAGATTTACCTCCAGTGTCAAGCTATTCCCACTATTTGGTTATTGTCTGTATATTTAGTGGATGGACTGAATGTTACCCAGCCAGAAGTACCAATGCCACAACAGTGGTGAAGAATTAATAACTGAGAGTATTCCTTGTTTGGGCATTCTTTTATGGATTGGGTCAGAGAAAGGAACTAATTTTACAGCAGAAATTAACCACTTGCTTGCAAAAACTTTGGGGTACTCATTAAAATTTCACACTCTTTACCATCCCTAATCCTCAGGGCAAAGAGAACATAAAAATCCAGACATCAAGAAGACTTGAGGAAAAATCTGTCAAGAAACTGGATTTAATGGCCAGGAGCATTACCTCTGGCCCTTATAACATCTGGAATACTCCAAAGAGAAAACATAACATCTTTTGAAATAATATTTGTTCACCCATTCCTACTGGCATCTCTAAACCTTCTATTCCTGGATTGAGTGAACATTATAGGAGTGTAAGTGAAAATTTTGATGCTATTGATATAATGTGGGCTGGGAGTGAATGGTCAAAAAGAATTCTTGAGACAGTGCAAAAAGATGTTTTTATTATGGCAGGGACAGGACCCATGGGCAAACAAGAGATGCAATGTCATTGTGAACAAAGACTGGTTATATACTTTAAGTTGGGAGGGGGAGAGATAAAGGAAAATTTCCAAAAGGATTTTCATATATTAAAGAAGACTTACAGGATCCTGGAGGTGTCAAACTAAGGTTGCTTTTTTTTTTTTTTTAAGATTTTATTTATTTATTTGACAGAGAGAGAATGAGAGAGAGAGAGCACATGAGAGGGGCGAGGGTCAGAGGGAGAAGCAGACTCCCTGCCGAGCAGGGAGCCCGATGTGGGACTCGATCCAGGGACTCCAGGATCATGACCTGAGCCGAAGGCAGTCGCTTAACCAACTGAGCCACCCAGGCGCCCCTAAGGTTGCTTTTTGCCTCTAGCAAAACATGAACCTTATAGCAGTTGTGGGTTCCTTGAGGAATGTCCTACTCTGCCTGCCTCAAGTATTTGTCAATGGACTGCAAGTTGTAAAGAGGTTTAATTTTATCTACAATTCTTTTGCCTTTGTTCTCCTGTCCTTATGACTAGCTGTATACAAGACCTAACTAGTCTAAATGGAGCATATCATCAACAGGTAAAATAGCATGGCCTCTGATGACTGGCAAGCTTTGCCATCCTTTTGACCAGAAGATTAGATATACAACACCGTTTTTAGAGGAAAGCACACATTATCATCTCACTGAGAAGACCTTTATGAAGTACTACTAACCACTCACACTGCTATCAAAATAAAAGAAAAATCCTTCTAGATTCACACAAGCCCTGCTAAGTTAGACCAGGATCAGCACTCCCAGGACAGTTGGAAGACCATCCCTAGGGGGACCTTAAAGTAAGGATTTCCCAGGCAAATTCCCAGGTCCCAAAAGCAGACAAAATCATGAAGTAGACAGCTTTTCTCAAGATCACAGATCAAGAAACTTCACTTCTACCTATTTTCTCCCCCACTGGGTCTTCCTACTCCCAGAAGGAAATAAAAAAGAGAAAAAAAAAAAAATCTTCCTTTTAACAAAGCCTCCCCTTTCTTTAGCCATTTATTAAAAGGCTGATTGGAGGGGCACCTGGCTGGCTCAGTCTGTGGAGCATGCGACTCTTGATCTCGGGGTTGTGAGTTCGAGCCCCATGTTGGGTGTAGAGATTACTTAAAATCTTCAAAAAAAAAAAAGAGGCTGATTGGATATTGATTGTCTCAATCTGTTCCATTTTCCCTCTGATCCTCTACTATGGACTGTCCTTCAAACTGGGTCTCACTTATTAACTCTTACTGTTTCCTCAGGTTATGCATAGACCTGACACCACCTTAAACCACTTTTCCAAACCCTGGCCACATTAACTAATCACTGGATGCATGACAGGTTATGGTACCCATGGCCAAAACACATCATTCTTCTCTTTTTGTGAGTCAGTTGTACATGGAAAAGCCTCTATGGAAGCTCAAGAACTGTCCTTTGCTCAAAGACATTAGAAGGGACTTTTTTTCCCTTTGCATTGAAAATCGCGGTGGTACTGGACCTTTCCCACATGACATACCAAGGCAATATTACAATCAAACCTTGTGGTCTGATTCCACAGGTAGCATCCTCGAGCCTCTCATGAAGGTCAGAAATGGTCTCATTACTGACTCTTATGGTACTGACACTTGCCAAACCACCAGATTTTACAGCAGGCTCACAAGCCACTCTTGTGTAACCTGGGAGCAGCTGAACTGCCAAAGGCCAAAGATTACATATGGGGAGCCCAAAAATTTGCACTCACCTGGTCATGTAACAAAACCAAGCCTTATAGCTCCTAAGGCCTAATTGCAGGCCTCCTCTATCTGATCTTTCACAACGTGTTCTGCTCCCATAGACTGACAGGGATACACGGAAGATGGAAATGTGCAGATGACAACATGACAGGTGACAAGATACACCAAACCCCAACTTAGTAGGTCACAAGTTTCATTCTGACCTTATCCATGAACAATACTGGTCTTTTTATCTTATGTGATGATAAGGTTAAGGAGTTCCACCTAGATGGTCAAGATGATGTGGACTCAGATTCCTGACACTCTCTGTAACCAGGTACTCCACCTTAAATGCCAGCCAAATTACAAACTTGGGCTCCTTTGATCATAAATCAGTGCCACATAAATATACTATATGTGATGTTACAGAGAACTGGCTTGTGCATCACAATTCTAAGTTTTTATCAATATTGACCTCCCTTTTCCCAGGCTTTGGAACCTATGAGTTGGAAAGGCAGTTCTAAATCTTTCCATAGAAATAGAACAAGAGTTCAGTATCACTACACAAACATTGGAAGCCGTTCTATCAGAAGTTAATAGTTTAGGCTCTGTTATACTCCAAAGTTGCCTCACCCTAGACACACTGACAGCCCAAAAGGAGGAGCTTTTACCTGCACCCTTTGAAAGACAAGATGAACACTCTCCATCAGATAAATGAAGTCCAGCCATTTTGTTGGACTGACCTATTTCCAGGGATAGGAGACTGATTTAATGGGGTATGAGGAAATGTGCTTAGATTTGTTATTTCCTATTTATTTTTATTCTAATCTATGCTCTCCTTTCCCTTTGCAGATAGATCCCTTGCCACTTGGCTGCTAACTCAATTCTTTCCACAGTCACCAATTCAGCTTTTATGTGAAACTTCTAAGGAACTTTCAGACAGAGGAAATGAAGGACTTCACAGCATGTCACCCCAAAATATGCTGCTTTGTCATATTGATTAAGTTAAAGGAGCTTGAGAAACAGCAGGTGCAAGAGGGGCACTCTGACCTACCTTAATTCTTCCTGACAGGAGATAAAACTGCCATGCGAAAGGTGCCCTCCCTCTACCAGGAGGAAGAAAAACAGTCTTATCACCAGAGATGGGGAAATCAGGCTGAGAAATCTGTACAAACCAACCTTGTTACACTAATGTTTATCTTCCTAGGCATTTCTCCACAATTTACTACCCCTGGCCCAAACCCCTTCGTCTCATTTGGTTCTTTGTCTAAAAGGTATAAAAGCTTTCTGTTCTGGTCACTTCTTCGAGTCTTCATTCTCTTGCCAAGATTCTCATGTACATGTAAAAAAAAAAAAAAAAAGAACGTGTGTGCTTTTCTCCTGTTAATCTGTCTTATGTCAGTTTAATTTTTAGGCCCTGTTGGAGACCCAAAGAGGGTAGGTAGAGAATTTTTCCTCCCTTACAATGGTCATTTTCTTTCCGCTAGCACTCTAATCTCTTAGGGGATTACACTCCCAAACCTTCGGGTTATTCTTAAAAATTCACTCCCATGACGTACACGCAACATTCTCACGATTTGCTCTCTGGCCCCCTTAGAAACTCATGCTCATAATTATGACGTCCATCTCATTATCGCTGTTTGAGGATTAAAGTGTAACGTGCTATGTACACAATACAAAACCTATCAGAGGGGGCCCTAAACCCTTGGCATTAAGACCCCAAAGAACAGGGATAAGGAAAGGGGACCGTGGGCAGTTCCTGGGTGGAATCCATCACCTGACAGGAACGGGACTTGATGGTGACTTCCGGCGCGGCCAGAGACTTTTCCTTCTAGCAAAACCCGTCTAACCAGCTTACTCCGCTTCCGGGTAGTGGCCGCGCTGCCTGCCGGCTGTCACGGAGACAGCGGACCTCCCGGCGGCGCCTGCGCGCTGGAAGAAGAGGGCACCGGGCCCGTTTCCGGGTATGGTGAGCGCGCATGCGTACGCGGGCAGACTGGGGCCAGTTTAGGGCCAGGTGAACGCGGAAGTACAGGACGTGAGGGTTTGCTGGCTGCTCCGACTGTGGTGGGGCAACTGGTGCGAGATGGAGGAGGGCGCAGCTGCGGAAGATGGTCGGGACGGTCCCCGAGAGCGGCTAGGCTTCGGTGAAGCAGGGAGGCAGCAGCAGAACCACGAAGTGCGGTCTCAATCCCGGGCCGACCGGTTTCCAAAGCATTCCTACTGGTTGGATCTCTGGCTCTTCATCCTCTTCGATGTAGTGTTGTTTATCTTCGTGTATCTTTTACCATGGTGAGTACTCTGAACGCAGAGCTGAACCAGTAGGGAGCTTACCACTACAATTTGGGGGGAGGCAGGGTAACTGAATTCCAGAGAGTATGGTATGCCCATGGTAATAATATAGCTGGTTAATGGCGGGGTCAAGGGGCGGGTGGTGTTGGGGTCGGGATGAGGCTGGAATGAAAAGTGTTCTTCCTTGCACCTCAGCGAGGGTCTTCAAAGAGGTGTGGAAGAAACTTGGCTTCATAATTTTTTTCTTATGTTTTGGAATGAAACCAGCTGGGTTTGAGTTCCTGCACTACTACAAAGGAATTAAAGAAGTTATTTAGCTTTTCTGAGCTTTATTTTTCCATTTACCATTTGGGACCAGTAGTAACCAGGTCATAGGGGTGTAGTGAGGATTAAATGAGATAGTAATTTATCTAAAAGCGATTCGCATTTTTGCCTGGCAGCAGTAAGCCCTTAACTAAAGGTGTTGTTACTATAACTACAGTTTGACCTCGAGTAGGCCAGATAGGTATCTCAAACAGGTCCAAGCCTGAACTGTTAGGAACTTCTTACCAAAATGTACTTATTTTTCAGTGTCCCCATTTCAGTAAATGTTAACTTATTCATTCAGTACCCCTCCCAGAAGTCTGGGACTCTTTGATTTTCCCCTTTTACATACACCCACACATCCCAAAACACCAACTGTTTTTAAATAACAAAATTCTGTAGGTTCCACTTGCAAAATCCTTGCTCTCCATTTTCATTGCCACTCTGAAAAGACAGTTTTGGAAGGGGATAAGGAAAGGAAAGGTAGAGAAGGGGCAGGGGAGCAGAACAAGAAGAGGGACATAGGACCGAGATGATAAGGGAAAAGTTCTGGAGAGAAGCAGTGAGCTGAAGGGAGGGCCTGTGGAAGAAAAGCAGTGCAGCTCATTTGGACATCAGGGAGCTCTCTTGGACTTTGGAGTTCTTGACTTATCATAAATTAACTTTTCTCAATCATGTTTATGAGTTTGCAATCCATGATAGGCAATTATGTCTTCTTTCCTCACCCCCAAAATTTTGGCAAAGATTTGGGCATGAGCTCATTGTATCTAAGGCCCCATTGTCGCTGATTTCTTGGATAATGTGACAGATAGAAGGCAGAGGGTTGAGGGGCGCCTGGGTGGCTCAGTCGTTAAGCGTCTGCCTTCGGCTCAGGTCAAGGATCGAGCCCCGCATCGGGCTCCCTGCTCAGCGGAGAGCCTGCTTCTCCCTTTCCCTCTGCCTGCCTCTCTGCCTGTTTGTACTCTCTCTCTCTGTCAAATAAATAAATAAAATCTTAAAAAAAAAAAAAAAAAGGCAGAGGGTTGAGTGGGTGAATGGAAGAGATGGATATTTCTATAAAATACTCTGCCAAACTATTTGTAGTTTTCACTCTCCTCTACTTCCCCTCCTTTTTTGGTAGAGACTGATACCTCAAATATAGTGATTTTTTTTTTTTTAAATGACAGTTTTCAGGGGTGCCTGGGTGGCACAGTTGGTTGAGCGTCCGACTCTTGGTTTCGGCTCAGGGTCGTGAGATGGAGCCCCGCGTTGGGCTCCACACTCAGTGCAGAGTTCTTTCCCCCTCCCTCTCCCTGCCCCCCCGCTCCCACTCTCTTTCTCTGAAATAAATAAATAAAATCTTTTTTAAAAAAATGACAGTTTCAGCTCTGGGTAGAAAATGGAAGCCATAGGAGGAATACTCCAGGCCCTTTTTTCTTTCTTAACAATATGTAAATCATTTAGGAATAGGAAAGTGACTGAGACAATCTAGATTTTCAGATATTGGGGTAAAGTATTAAAACTGGAAGGAGACATTGTTGACGAATATTTGGTTTTTACAGAACTGTTTGCCTGATGTCTAGATTAAGAAGTTGGCTCCTGGAGTGGATTCTGAAAATGACTACAAACTTCTTGAACAAAGAAGACAGGATTGTGCAACAGAATTTTAAACTCTGAGGGACTTTCTTTCATTTTACATACTCTTGCTCTTCCTTTTGGGGACTATATTAAATGGGTAATCTCACCCATTCGTAGCTAAATTCTTAAAACTACTCTTTGATTCATGTTTAAAAACTTTTCAGACATCTGATGGCTTTATAGGGGCTGAATATTAAAGCATTTATACGTAAAGGTTTAATGTATTCATTAACAAATATGGTAATGTCTTCCCTTTAACATTTTAAGGATTAGCCAGGGTTTAGTATGATGCAAAAATGTGGTGACATATTAAGGTGAAGTATTTAAAAATAAATTACTCAAAAGCAAAGGAAGAAAAAGGAGTTAAGAGCTGTACAGAAAGTGCAGGCCCAAAATGTATTGGCTGTTAAGTACCAGTTTAATTTTTAGATTAAGTGGGCCTCTGTTATGGTCGCCAGATTGATACAATCTCAGAGGAAGTATATAATATCCAACTTTGGAAATCTAGTGTGCATGTCCTCTTACCTGGATGCTTCCCCTTGCTTCCTTTTAAGTTCCTGAACTTCCCTAAAATAGGACTGTGTTTGAAACCTATTTTTTATAATTGTGATTGTATTAAGAATGCTTGTAGCTAAAATATATTTTTGTTTTTATAATGTCTGTACCTTAAATACTTCAGCAAAGTCATTTCAGCAAATATTTGATCACTTACTCGGCCAGGTACAGTAGTGAGCAAAAAAGACAAAAAATCCTTGCCTTCATGGAGCTTACATTCTTTTATATCTAAATGTTAATAAGAATTTACATTCTAGGAGTGATCAGCTGGTGTTTAATCAAAGGTCACACTCCCAAAGCAGCTACTAAAAGCCCTTCAGAAGCTAGTCCTATTATATAACAGATACTCCTTTATGTAACAGATGTTAGAAGTGGGCTCTTGTTGGGGCGCCTGGGTGGCTCAGTCGTTAAGCGTCTGCCTTCAGCTCAGGTCATGATCCCAGGGTCCTGGGATTGAGCCCTGCATCAGGCTCCCTGCTTGGCGGGAAGCCTCCTTCTCCCTCTGTGTTCCCTCTCTCGCTGTGTCTCTGTCAAATAAATAAATAAAATCTTAAAAAAAAAAAAAAAAGTAGATAGGGGCTCTTGTTGAAATTGGTGACATTTGGGGCGCCTGGGTGGCTCAGTCGGTTGAGCGACTGCCTTCGGCTCAGGTCATGATCCCAGGGTCCTGGGATCGAGTCCCACATCGGGCTCCCTGCTCTGCGGGGAGCCTGCTTCTCTCTCTCCCACTCCCCCTGCTTGTGTTCCCTCTCTCGCTGTGTCTCTCTCTGTCAAATAAATAAATAAAATCTTTAAAATAAAAAAAAAAATTGGTGACATTTGATACATGTGAATTGCCTAAATATTCTGAGGATATTCACCTCCCTTAGAAATAGAGTGTAGATCTGGTAAACTCTACACCCTCTCTCTTAATGGTGTTAGAATGAAATCCAGGACTGATTTTGGAAGATTTTAGTTGCCTATTGCCCGCTACAAGGTAACAGTTACGCATCCAGGGTACTGTTGCATCTACTTGGAGAGAACCTTTTATGCAAAGGTTGATGCATCTAAAGAAACACAAAACTGGAATTTCATTGAGTATATCAAACAGTATGAACTGTTTTTCTGCTGCTTGCTAATAATTTTGTCCAATCAATGTTTATTGTGTAGCTAAATTTGGTCTGATTCGGATTTTGCATTTGTTTAAACAAATTACTTGGTAGGTAGCAGGGTTTTGAAAGGATTAACAGTTCTCATGTAGTTTAATGTTGTGTTACACACAAAGATTTATAATTTTATGTTTCTGAGGCTAAAATCAGCCCACTACCACAACTATTGAATATTCTGAAAATTTCTAGTAGAGGGAAGGTAGCAAGGTCTTGGTGTTATGACATGACTGTAAATGGTATACAGAAATGGTTCCAGTATGAGGGTGAATCTTTTCTACAGCTGATGAATAAGAAATTATACCTACTGTGCCATCTCAAGTATAGTGAGTGCTTACAGCATCCACACTTGAAGGCTAAATGGGTAAAGGCTAACTGGGTAAGGCTGAAGGATGACTGGGACACCAAGAAAAGTTGGCAAACTTGCTATGACGAAAACAAAGAATAACATCAATGTGATTTTAATCTGATAAATTCCTTTGTAAATTTCAAAGACTTAATTTCATATAAATGAAATGATTATTTTAATAACCATTTGTGAAATGAACTGGCTGACCAGTAACTGTGACAAAGTCTTTAGGATTTAGGAGTCTATGAACCTGAAAATTTAGGACAGAAACCTCTCTGTGTATCTAGTCCCTAAATGTCATGGGGATACATTCAGAGACTACAGGATAATTTATTTCAGGTCGTTAAGGTTACTTAATGTAAATTACGTTCGAGGATAAGGATCATCAAACTATGGCCAATGGGCCAAATCTGACCTACTACCTCTTTTGATCAGGCCTGTGAGCTAAGGATGATTTTTACATTTTAAAATGGTTGAAAAAAATCAAGTGACTATTTCATAACAGATGAAAATTACATAAAATCAAGTTTCAGTGTCAATAAAGTTTTATTGAAACACAAACATGCCATTCATTTACATACCATTTACGGCTTCTTTCACTACAGTGGCAGAATTGAGTAGTTGTTTGTTACAAAGACCCTATGGTCCACCAAGATCAAATTATTTACTATCTGGCTCTCTCTAGAAAGTTTGCCAACTCCTTTGGAGCCCTGCGTTAGACCTCACTGCAGTTAAACTTGTAGGAGCCTCTAGTGATAACATTGTATGATTAGTGATACTCCAAGTACCCTTGAACTTTAAGGTAACTTAATTTCTCATAAAATACATAATCAACATGTGAGGAGAGGAAGCCACAATTCATGAATGCACAGAAAAGTCCAACCATGTTAACATAAAAATCAGTTTATCTTTTTATTTGACAGAGACAACGAGAGAGGGAACACAAATGGGGAGTGGGAGAGGGAGAAGCAGGCTTCCCGCTAAGCAGGGAGCCCAATGTGGGGCTCGATTCCAGGACCCTGGGATCATGACCTGAGCCGAAGGCAGACGCTTAATGACTGAGCCACTGAGGCGCCCCAAAAATCAGTTTATCTTAAAAAAAAAAATTTGAACCGTTAGAAACTGATTTCACAGAAAAATCAACAGTCTGAAGATAAGTATTTTGAACATTACAATAATTATTGGTTGCATTATTTCAGAAGTTACCATAATTTTATAATGAGAAGAAAACATGTATAAAAATTAGGTACTCTAGAAATAAAAATTTTACATGTGAATAGTTAGTAATTATGTATTCAAATCTGTATTTGGAGTGTTGAATCAACAAAAACAGTTCCTAGTTAGTACTATTACATGATTCAGGTGGTTTCAACTGGACAGTACTTTAAAAAGAGCCAAAATTAGATATTTCTATTTGATGCTGCAACTCAACTGTGAGTTGAAAATACAAATCTATGAGACTGCTGTTAAATAACAGAAATTAGTTTATATGTTTCAAATAATACATTTTTAACTAGACACCTTGACCAAATAGAAATCTTAAAAAAAAAACTAGACAAAGTTTTTCAAAGTTATTAAAAATACTTGAAACCCATTTTCTAGTATTTTACAATGTTATAAAAGCAATAATTAAATACAATGTTATGTCAAATACAATTTTAGAAACTTTACACTATTTACAAGCCCTCCATACTAAAAGTTATTTAAAAATAAGCTTTCTTAAAAGATAAAAGTTTAATATAGTTCATATTCAAGTATTTCTAAATTAAGAGAATATAAAGTAATAATCACCCTACTGTTACAGTTAGAAAAGGCTAGTAAAAACTTCTCTAGGTGGAAGACAATAATTGACCAAGATTTCTTAACTGGGTGAGATTAGGTTTTTATAAGCAATTATTTTATATTTATCTAGGAATACTCATTTTAATCATTTATATTTTAGAATATTTTAACAATTTATGGAGCTGGTCAAAACATTAAAATTTACTAATCAGATTATAGAATTAAGTTATATGTATGAAGTTTATTAATGTAAGAAAATTTTTAATTCTGTAATTTTCAATTTTCTTACATGGACAATACAATACTTAGCCACAATACATTTACCAACTTAGTACAAAATAAAATGACAACTAATGAAATAAAGCAATTAATGTAACTTAATTTCATTTATAAGGTCATACTGATAATAGAAAATTCCTTTATTTAAAAAAAAAAAAAGCCCTCTCCGTGAAAGTAGGGTAAAATGACTGTTTAGAAAAATGGGAGGGATGCTCAAATTAATACATTTCATTAAAATTAAACCCTCTAAATGAAGGTAGAAATTGAATCTGGAACCCAGAAATACTCGAATTCAAGAATCTGAAAATCATTAAAATGGGTTGACCTATAAAGAGAGGTTAAGATGATAGCAGGGAAAATTTAGGCAGTCACAGTGACATCCCCAGTGGGCCCTAAGTTAAATTCCTAACACTGGTTATTAGCAGCCCAAAATAAACCAAACCAAAATAAAACCTTTCACATTTCATATAAAATTAGAAAAAAATGTAACAAATATACTAACGTTAAGAATTTCACTTATTTTTAGCTTACATGGCTGAAGTAAGTTTATGATAAAACAAAGTCCTAATTTATGTTATCGAGGCATTATGAAGATTAAAATTCTAGGAGTAAAATTAAGTTTCTTCTGTTCTGACCTTAAGAATTTAATTTAAAAACTGCTTTATCATTAAGGCTCCCCCCGCAAATGCTATCAATTTCATGGGTTGGTATTTTTTAAGACACTTAAAGGGATCATATGTAGTAGACTATCACAGAAGTCAAAAACAAATGGGTGAAGCCCTCTTTTGGTTGGTTACCCATTAGAAAGAAAGTGCTTCTTCATAAAGCAAATACTGCTTTGACTACACAAACTATGTATCACCTGGTATTTTTCAATTAGCATAGTTTACCAATCTACAAATGTGAGTACTGGTTAGTTTAATACTTACGAGTCTCTACTAGCCACATATAAAGGAGCAAATTACATTTTTATTCAACTGCAGCAGTGACTTTTTGCATACCCCCTGATTTTCTGTTTTGCAGGCACGCCAAGACTATTCAAAGGGAATTTCTAAAATATCCAATAAATTGATCACAAAATAAAAAATATATATAGAAAATTAAAGTGATTAATGACTTTAAAAATGCCACGGTTTTAGTTTCATGTATCACCAGGTTTGGTCAGTCAATTCCTATTATATTTTCATGGCCTCTGAGAAGTATAAGCTTACCAGTTTCATCACTTACCTATTACAGTGTATACTAGATTTATATCTCTGCTCAGAAGGGCAGTTTGAACCAAGACTGTTGTGTAACACAGGTGCTAGCCCTCTTTCACTCTGAGATATTGCATGATCATTACAAAAACCACCGCTTTCTGGAACACAGAGCTTGGGTCTCTGATGGTATTTCAGTCTGTATGTATCAGTCATGCAGCTATCAACTGAAAAATAGGTAGTTAATGAAATGGTCTCATTTGGACAGGTAGAACTAGAGTCTATTTCTGGTTGGCAAAATGCATCAACAACTGTACCCAAGTCTGCCTGAAAATCTTTAGTTGAAAAGCTTGACAGGTAGTTTGGTGTGTTGCCATCATGCTCTTTTATTTGAAATGTTTCCTTAAGTCTTTGATCATTCATATACATACCTACTTCTGAACTTGGTTCTGAATCCAAATATAAACTGTGCTTTGGAAGACTAGAAGAATTAGCTTTAAACATCTCTGTAAGTTTTACATTAGGTGCGGGATCATTTTTCTCTGACTGTGGCACACTGGTTATAGCATATTTCTTTGGTGGCAAAGGAGGTGGTGGATTATGGCTAACAAGTTTTGGCATCTGACAACCATCAGACCTACAGGTTGACTCAATTATATGTTCCCTGGACAGAGAGTTCTCAGAGCAACATTGTTCCATCATAGTTTGCTGCTGGATGAGGGGAGAAGTTTCTGGCTTTATCCCAACAGGTCTCATGTGTGAAGACCACAGTGAAGATGATGAGACTACTTCATTACTGTTCATTCTCTTTCCAGGAGCAGAATTATCATCGTGAAAAAGTAAACCTGTTCTCTCAGAATTTTCTGAATTAAGCCACTCAGAAAATTTGCATTCACTTGGGGTTTCAAGTTTCTGTTCACCTGACTGGTGGATATGCTCTCTTGCTGCATTGTCCTTGAGTATCTGTGGACCTGATGAAGGGAATAACTTTCCATTTGTTTCACGTATCTGTGACCTGCAACAGAGAAAAGAAACAAGGACAAAGCTAAAAGGCAAAATTGGAGGAAAAACGAACATTTGTCCTGTAGTTTAACTTCTCAATATATACCTGATGTTATTTTTATAACATAACAGAAATGGGAAGATATTTGTAACCATTACCATTTTATACTCTCTGACTCCAAAGTGTATGCCAAAATACATGAATGCCAGAAACACCTGTCATTACCAAAATTAGATCGCTTATAATCAGAAGCATAATTAAAAAAAATTCATTTCAACTTACAAACACTGAAATTACATTTATTTGTAATAAAATGTAGCATAGACTTCAAAAAAATTTTATAAGCAAATACTTCAATACCCTAAAACACTTCTTGACCAACATTACAAAGCTTATACCAATAGAGACAACTTTGACATACAATGCTATAAGGATGGTATACGAATTAAAAATAATTTAATCAAGATTACCTTTTTTTAGGTAATAATTAACTTCTGAGATGAAGATAAATGATACCACATTGCAAATTATTTTTGTCATGAAAATTACTTTTCTCACATGAATTGCATGGAATTCAATTAGAGCGAAATGATGAAAAGAGTAGAGGCTTTGCTAGGTAGATAAGAGCTGCATTCAAATTTCAGCTCCACTGCTTTGAGCAAATTACTTAATAAAAGCCCCTAATTTTCTCTTACTAAATACCACCCACCTCATCAGAATGCTGAGGATTATAACCATCATGTATTGTACCTGGTACTCTGTAGGCCCTCTATCCATAGGCCTATATCCTTTTAATGATCCCCAATAATACAGGCATCATAACATCATGGATTTTTAGCCTGATAAAGAGTTCCTATAATACATGCATTTAATACGAAAGATTTTAGTATTTCTAAATATCTTTGATTACCTTTTCATCAAAGAATTTTTTATTTGTAGATGTGACTCTGGGTGGAACTCATGAGATTTATAGCCTACTTCCAAATTCTTGAGTTCTTTTCTAAATCCTGAGGCTAGGAGAGAGAAAAACAAAATTATTTAAATGATCTTTTATAATTTACTGCGTGTATACTTCTCCATAATTTACGTTTCCTACAAATAGGTAATTCTCTTACAACTAACAAACAAAATTAATTCTTCAAGATTCAGCTCAAATAATATGTCTTTTCTGAATACTTTATACAAAATAAATGGCTGTTTCTATCATCACCTGAAAACGTTAGCAATGCCCAAATAACACTATTGCTGTTCAACTGTGGGGAGCTATGTGTTTTCCCTGTCATATAACATATAGTCTTTGCTGACAAAATGGCGGGGAAATCCTGCACTTGAAGACAGATGGCTTGGATTGAAGTCTGGATTCACTACTTATTTGCTAGTAGCTTTAAGCAAACCTCTCAATCCCTTATAATCTCAGTTTCTTCATTTATATGAGATAATGACACCTATTTTACCTTCCTCACAGGAACATTAGGAACGTCAACTGAATTAAAACATGTGGAAAGGTATTATGATTAACATGTAAAATGTTAATATGATCACTCTGTAGCTACCATTTTTTTTTTTTTAAAGATTTTATTTATTTATTTGACAGAGAGAGACACAGCGAGAGAGGGAACACAAGCAGGGGGAGTGCGAGAGGGAGAAGCAGGCTTCCTGCGGAGCAGAGAGCCTGATATGGGACTCGATCCCAGGACCCTGGGACCATGACCCGAGCCGAAGGCAGTTGCTTAACAACTGAGCCACCCAGGCGCCCTGTAGGTAGCTACCATTTTCTGATTGCTGACTCAAGTTGTAAGAGGTTCATAATAATTATTTCATTTAATTTTTAAAGTTGAACATTGTTTTTTACTTGAAAGATAATAGATTCTGGTTATTCAGACTTGGGTATCTGGCAGAAATTTTCTTGAAAATTAAAGAAGTGAACCTGTCATTTCAAGGAAAACAACCAGAGTTATTTATTGCCACTGATAAAATTCAAATTTTGAGATGAAAATAAGAATTTTGGAAAACTTGTATCCACCACCATGAGTTTTTAGCTTCCCAAGAATTATAAAGGCTTTCTGCTAATATTTGTGGTAATATTAACAAAGGTGGTTTTTTAAAAAAACAATATAAAGAAATGTATCAACATTTGGAAGACTTGCATAATTTAGCAAACCAATATTTTCCAAATAAGGATATACTGATGTTACAAAATCATGCCTAAGTAAAGTAAATCATTCTTTAAATGAAAAAATTTCCCATTTTAAAGACTAATACAGTAATTATTAACATATATAGCCCATCAAAACAAAAGCTCTTTGAGGTCCTCAGTATTTTTTAATAGTATAAAGATATCCTGAGGTCAAAGCACTGCTTCAGTTGATTGAAAATAGTCTTTAAAAAATCTCAGTCACAGCTGTTCTGTGAAACAATTTCCCTTTTTTACCCAAGGAGGTTGGGTGACCCAAGTGATGCTATATAACTGGGTAAGTGACAGCATTTAAACCAGCCCAGGGCTAACTCCAAAGCCAGTGCTCTTTCCACTACCTGCAAGCTCTCTTTCTCATACGCCACTAAAATCCTAGATCGTCATACAGAATCTCCTCCTGACGAAACTAGGCCCCCAGAAGATATCAAAATATATGGCTTTAGCTTGAATATTCAATTAATTCCCTATACTTCTGTAAAATTCTAGTAAGTTTTCAGTATCCTCCCTTATTTTTAGATGGCATTTTCATCATGTTCATTTACATTTCCTTTCATTCTCATGCTTCTGACTGTACTCCAAGTCTATGAATTGAAGATTGCAAAGAAAACAAAATCAAAGTTATTAAAGCAGGAACTTTATTTTTTAAACAATAACAAAGAACTTTATCTTTGATGGCTTTTATCCCTAAGTTGATCTTCTGGGTACATTTTTAAAAACTACTCTGTCAGTCAAAATTCAACTGGAATCTATAGTTGATCTAAACATCTAAATATTATCCTGTGAAAAATCTATATTCGATTATCATCAGCCTCTGCAAGTTAAATCTTGAATTTCCAAGAAACAGTTGTATAACACATATGAGAATTTAATACCCTATATGCAATATTGCTCACACAGTGAATGTTACCTTCCAATAAAAGCCTAAGATAGTAGAATGAGGGGAACTATAAGTCTGGCATTTATTTGCTTAAGATTTCACACTCCTACATCCACTAGATTGCAGTAAGCTCTTTCTATTGGACAGTATATCCCCTTTTTGTTATTGTTTCCCCTTGCACAATATCTAGCACATAAAAGACATTCAGTGAAAGTCTAGAGAATGAATAAACAATCACATGGAAAACGTAACTGTTTTTCTTCTTTTAAATCATCCCCACCCTGTCCACCATGTTCCCGACTCACAGAACCAGGACTAGATAAGTATAAACTGAGACAAATTCTTCTTACCTTTCCCCCTGACCTATTTTGGTCTATCAAGTGCCACACTTATACAAATCTTAAAAATAAAAGGCAGTATAATTTATCCCAGAGAGTGTTAGTTGCTTGTAAGCCTGACCCACTGCTGAGGCTCAAAAACAGCCTCTCTCTTCAACAGCTACTTTCTGATGGGGGGGGGGGGGAAATGAAAAAAAAGTAATGTCAAAAAGAACTTCAATAATTTTCAGCCTGAAAAATTTGTTAAGTTGAAGTTACATTATAATTCTCCACTCATCTTGATTTTAACTTCAGAATGTTTACTTAACTTATCCATTAATTTCAGGTTTATTATTCACAAACATCAAAGAAACACTTAATTCTTAAAAAACTCTTCACTATTATTAACGTATCCACATAACAGACAGCAGGAGGCAGCAGAGGTCTTATAAACATATTTGAAATTTTAATATCACTATGGCAGACATTCAACCAAGTGGTTTGACTTCAGAATTCCAACTAACTTAAAAATAGATGTGTTATTTTTCTCTTCTGCTGACATAGACATCTATGTATCTTTACTGGGACTTTTGGCTCCAGGTTCTTTGCAAATCTAAAATAGTCTGATTTTTACACTCGGCACAGAAGACACCTTAACATCAGGCAAGAAGCTTTAATTAATAATGCTAATTTTGATACTTTATTTTTTTTTAAAAGCCCAACAGTCAAGAAATCAAAACATATATTTCATCTGAAAAGATGACCTATGTTTAAAATAGGCTTAGGTAGCAATAAAACCAAACTGCTCGTCTAGACAATGTAATCTTCACTCTTGTTGCATAGGGAGACTTCAAAATATAACAGTAAAATTACAATTACAAAGCTTAAACATTCAAGAGCAGTAATCTAATCAATGATCTGATTTACAATAAAAAATCGTTTTTAATAAAATTTGAATGCTTTGGAAAAATCACAAAACTTTAACTGGCCTCTTTACCTTCTTTGTTTCATTTTCCTTCTACCTTCAGAGATCTTACTCCATCAATTACTATTCTGATCTAGTTCTTAGCACCTTTCTCTTGCCCTGTTCACATCATTAGTTCCTTACCCTCTGTAACATAAATGCAAAACTAAGCCCTTGGTTGCTTCTTTCTCCTCTAAGTACTGCTTCTTTGAACAGACATTTCTTTACTTCTCTTTTATTAACTTTTTATTGTACTATAATTTTCTAAGATATTTTATTTGGAACTAATTTTAAAAAGCCCAGAAAAACTGAAAGATTAAAACTAGTACAAAGAATACCTGTAAACCCTTTACCCAGATTCACCCATTAACATTTTTTTCTGAACCACTTTAAGTTACAAACATCATGGCCCTTTACTTCTAAATACTTCAGTCCTACCTCAAGCTTGCTTCATTCCTAATGTTCTTCTAACACTGCTTTTCCTCTTTCACTAATGACTTACTAACTGCTAAATCAAATTTTTAATCCTTAAAAAAAAAAATCCACATTTTTTATCCTTATTCTGCTCAATCTGTGGCAACTTGTCTTCTTGAAGCTCCCCATTTTCCTGGTTTCCCTCTGATACTCTTCTCTCCTTTTTTCTCATACCTTTTAGCTACTCCTCATACTTTCCCAAAGTTGCTCTTTCTCTCTATCCTTAGCTCATCTCTCTTACTCAGCAAATCCCAAGTTTTTTCCTTTGTCTCCAGTTTTCCTGAGGATGCAGTCCACGTCTATGGCATTCAATTCCCATATATGTGTCTGGTTACCAAATATATCATCTCTCCTGAGTTGTAGACATATGTCCTTAACTGCCTGAAAAATTTATTTACCTAGATGATAAACAAATCCAAAAATAAATTTGGTGTCTCCTCTCATCCCCCCGAAGTTGTTTCTTCTTCTTATATTCTTTGATTTGGTAAATGGTGTATCTACTTACACAAGTCTCAGATAACAGCTATCCCCAGCTTCCTCCTTTTCCTCCCTTTTGTACATCTGTTATAAAAACTGACTCCATTGTCTACACATTCTTATAAACTCCCAAATCTTCTTTTGTGATACGGGTACTGCCTTAGTTTATGCCCCCACCTTTTCTCTCCAGGCTGTTCAAATAGTCATCTAACTAATGTTTCTCTCACTGCTCCAAATTCACCCTCTACATTGCCACCAGTCTTTCTAAAATGCCAACTGGAATATATTCCTCTCCTTGTCCTCTGGTGCCTTTCCACTTACTGTAGGATTTAAAAATAGCATAAAAGTTTCATCATGATTTGGCTTCTGTCCACCCTCTACCTATTATCTCATAATTTCCACAAACGCACTCAGCCTTGCATAGACCAAACTACCTGTATTCTTACAATATGTGATACCTTCTCCCAACCATGTACTTTTGAACATATAAAGTCTGTCTTGAATGTAATTTAAGGCATTTGAAATTCTCCTAATCAGTGACCCATTTTAAAAGAGGAGCTAAAATAATCCAAATGGCACTGTGAAATTTCAACAATGTTCCCAAATAATAGCTTTAGGCAGCAGAACCCATAATGACATAGGCAGAGAAATCTACATATCTTTGTCAATGAAAAAATACCAAGAAATAATTACGATGGCACAACTATAGATTTTTAGTTCTCTGACATCAAACAAATTTGTTTGGATTGTATTAAAAACTCACTTAAATATCAAACAAAATATGAAAATAAAAAAATTTCTAAAGCTCCTTAACTTTCTAAATCTGTTAGCTACTTACAGAAAGTGATTCTTCAGGCCAATAATATAAGTGTGCAAATCACAAAGAATTAAATTAAATTGTGCCTTACCAAAAACAAAAATCCACACAGGGTATGTTTTTGGCTTGGGAAAAAAAATTCCTGTACTACTTTAACATGTTCTCAAAGGGTTGGGGAGGGGAATACATAGAGACACCATTAGGCAGGAGCATTAACAAAGATTCTCAAGGCAAAGACAGCTTAAAGAACTATGGTAGGCTTTGACATTAATTAAATAAGAAATAATTTTGACATAATGTAATTTATGTGGTCAAATAAGTGGGTTACACAAAACCACAGTAAGAAACCACTGCACACTTATTAGTGATTAGATGATAATTATCAAAACAAAACCCCAGAAAACACCAAGTGTTGGTGAAAATATGGAGAAATTGGAACGCTTGTGCATTGCTGGTGGGAATGTAAAACAGTGTAGCAGCTGTTGAAAACAGTGTGGCGGTTCCTCAAAAAATTAAACACATAATTACCACAGAATCCCACAATTGCACTTCTGGGTATATACTCAAAAGAAATGAAAGCAGGAATTCTCAGGTATTTGTACACCAATGTTCATAGGAGCATTACTCATTATAGCCAAAAGATAGGAACCACCCAAATGTCCATCAACAGATGAATGGATAAACATAATGTGTTATATCACACAACATAACATTATCCAGCCTTAAAAAGGAATGCAATTCTGACATAGGCCACAACATGGATGAACTCTGAAGACATTATGTTAAGTGAAATAAGCCAGTCACAAAAAACACGTATTGTATGGTTCCATTTATCTGAGGTACCCAGAGTAGTCAAATTCATAGAGACAAAAAGTAGAATGGTAATTACTGGGGGCTGGGAGAGAGGGGGAAATAGAGAACTGTTTAATGGGTACAGAATTTCAGTCTGAGAAGTTGAAAGAGACCTGGAGGTGGATGGTAGTGATGGTTGTACAACTATGTGAATGTTCTTAATACCACTGAACTGTCACTTAAAAATGGTTAGAATGGCAAATTTTGTTATGTGTACTTTACCACAATAAAAAATATCTTTTTTTCCACAATAAAAAAATATTTTTAAGTAGGTTACATACATACTCTTTCATATTAAATGGGGAAAACCGCTGCAAAGCTCTTATAGCAATGCATTCTTGACCATCAAAATCTCTATGATGTTATGTTTTTATTACTATCAGGAAGCAAGCATCGTTTTGTAAAAAGCACTGAACTTGTGGTTATTTTTCAATTTCACCGACTTCTGCTGTTGATTTCTGGCCAGCCCTTTACTGTTTCCTGTAATACTTGCTTACCAGACTTTTATCAGATTTTTAAAAGAGGCGAGACATTTTATATAGGAAAGGAAGGTTATTTCCTCAATATAAGTGTTTCCTTCTGATATTATACCACTTGATAAAAACAAAATGATTTAACATTTAATCATATTCAAAGTCTGTAACCTTGAAATAATCTCCACAAAAGCCTTAAGAATGATAAAGATTAAAAACAAACTTTAAAATTTCTTCATGGCTATTTTTTATTGTGAAAAATTGTATCTCTTCTAATCCTCTGAATTCTAACATTTGAAAATACTGTTTTTGATTGCAACCTCAATAATCCCCTTGCTCATCCTTTTCCTTGATCCTTCTCCCCCAAATCCTTCAGGTATATCCTCTCATTAGCAGCCCTGAATTCTATATACATTGAAACATCTAATTTTGTTTCTGGGCTGCTTTGTGTGGGTAATGGATCACCTATAATAATGCCACCCCATTAATATATTTACTGTTTCCAAACTGAACTTTTCCAACAGGCTGCTTATCCATTTTTCTATCCTGTCCCTAACTCCTGTGGCAGATATTAGGACTGTCCACACACATTTCAGTTCACCTTCCAGGCACAGGTAAGACTACCTTTCCACCCTCTTTGAAATTAGGCTTGTCTGTAAGACTTGCCTCAGCCAATGAGATTTGAGGGGAATACATGTATCACTTCTGGGTTGAAGTTTTAAGTGACTGTTGTGTCCTCCCTCAATATCCTCTCCCCACAATACTGCAAGGTTCAGAGAAGCATCTATGGAGATGGAGTCTCATTAGCCTGGGGCACTGAGTGATTTCTAGGAAGAGACTCCATTCGGGCCTCCACTGGTCATATATCATCAGCAAAAATCAAATGTGTGTTGCTACACTGAGATTTTGAAGTTGTTACCACTGCGTAGCCTAGAACCTAGCCTATCCTGACTGACACTCCCCTCTTTGCCAGTTCCCTGAAGTAGCTATTCCCATCCTTTCAAAGCCTTTAAAAGCATGAACTCTCTTAACTTCCATCCTCATTACTCATAATCTTATCAGTAACAGGACTGTTCCTAGCTTCTTTACTCTTATTACCACAATTTATTCTTTATAGCTACTACTACAATATATGTAAATAAAATTTTACCTTCTAAGTAGTTTTTGCTCTGTTGGGAGGAAGAGCTGACACATTCTATATTTGGGTTGTTTGTCTTTACCTGGTCACTAGAAAACAGAAGAAAACATACATGAAATACATCAGCTATCATGAATTATTATTTTAGTTAGAATCTAAGAAAAAGAAAGGAAATAACATTTGTTAAGCAATTATATGACATGTGTTGTTCTAGGGAATTAATGTGCATTATTTAATTTACATAGCCACAGCAACACTTAAAAGTAGTTATCATCCTCATTTTACAAAAGGCAATTAAGGCTGTCAAAGTCAAATTAATTTGCCCAATACTTAAGATCCAAGTCTATCTGGTTGCAAAGTCCTGATCTTTCTACTACCATAGGCTACCCCTTTCCAAGATGTGTTATGAAATTATCCTGCCAAATAAAAAAGTTTTCTGAAGTCTTTATTGCAATGATTATTTTAATAAAATACAAGCAGTTGATTTTTGCAAATCTGGCTTTTTAATAATAAATGTGATGAAACACCAGCTAATAACAAATTAAGATGTTTTAGGTGGATTAAAAGCAGAAATTGTGGCTAGACTGACGTAAGAAATCAGCCAATTAAGCTGTGGACATGCTTTAGAGGTTACACAGAAAAGGGCAAATGTACTGCTAACAGTAACATACAAATATATTCAGAATTAATTAAAAATTAATTGAACACAGACTTAGTTATTTGGCTGCATTCTTTTATATTTGCTAAAGGAAAAAATCTCTCTTCCATGGAACTGGCTGTGAAAGTAGAAAATATTCCCAGCTCTGAGTTACAGATACTAGAGATGGGATAATGAACATTAAATAGACTGAAGAATTATATAATTAGCTTAATGACTGAGACGCCACCAATTTAAATCTATGCTTTAAAACCTGTAGTATGTATTAACAGTTATCAGTGGCAACAATAATAATGTATTTCTGTACTTTTAAAATTTCCTAAAAATATTTTTGGAATCAGGAAATAACTATTAAAAACAGAAACCTGAACCATCAAATAACCTGCAATATCCCAGAGGTCTCTTCATTCTGAAGTCAAGCTCTTTCCCACTTAATTGACCCCAGACTTTGAAATTACTTCACATAACAGGAGAGAATGATGGGGGGAAATCATTCATTTAATTTGTGCATTACCTGCAGGATACTGTTTCTTTAACACCACTGATATCCGTTACTGTACCATTTCCATCGATAACAGGTGAATCCAAATTAGCTGATCCATTACTGACATGATCACTACTTTCATATCCAGACTCGGTCCTTTGCATCTGCCAGTTGTCACCATGAACTTTAGTCTCTTTGAGGCCTTTAGTTTTCTCTGCTCCTTTTCCATTAGATTCAAGGGAACTCCTGCTTCCTATTTCCTGCTTCGTATCATCTTCATATATGGTCATTAGACATTTTTGCTTTGGGTTTTCTTTTGGCCAGTTGTTAAAACTCTGATCTTTGCTACATTTAGGTTTGTTACTGGTATTTGATTTATGTCTTGGACTATGCTGCCTTTTTTCACTTTCATTAAAAATACTATCAACATTTAACGTTTCTCTCATAGGTTTCCAACCTCGGGTCCGGCTTTTACTGCTGCCACTGCAGCTGCTTCCTTTATCCCTAGAATCTTGGCTGCTGTCTGTATCATATCCAGTGCCACTGTCACTCTTAACTTTGCCAGTTACCTTCTCTCCTGGGGCAAGAATCTGGGATTTACTTGAACTCAGCGTTTGTGCAGAAGCTCGACTCTGATGGGCAACTCGGTCATGTTTACATGGTCCTTTTCCTTGACTATGATAGAGATGTGGGTTTCCACATTGTCTAAAGCCATTTGGGGCAGGAGGTGATCCAGACTTGAAATGTGGAAGGTCTTCATCAACCAAATCTTTAAATAATTAAATAAAGATACAAATGAATACTCTTCAGAGACATTTCTTAGTTACAAGCCAAATACCTTGTTTGAGAAGAAATGTTAAGCCGTAGTAAGTGAATAATAATTATAAGATTTATATTATCTCACATTGTGATTTGACATTGAAAAGTGTTTTCCTCACTCTCTATGCTTAATGAGAGGCATTTATAAGGTAAGTAGTTATATACTGATTTTAGAAAATGACCTCTATAGTAGATCATAGTTCAAGCTTTAAAAAAAAAAAGCCAGTATTCTATCTCACTCATCATTAATGAAAGTCATAATAATAAAAGTACTTTCCATCTCTTATACTGGTAAAGATTTAAAGTTTGTTAAGCCAACTGCTGATAAGAATATGAAGAAGCAGACATCTAATCACAGTCAGTGGGAGTGCAGACTGGTTCAGTCTTTTAGGAGAGCAACTGAGCCACATCCATCAAAATTAAGCATAAACACACCTCAACCCAGCAATTCTCCTGAAATAATTTTATGCTCCGGCTATACACAAAAAAGGACACAACGGTATATGTAAAAGGATATCACTGCAGCAAAAATCTTAAATCAAGTTTTAAAGTCTAGCAAGTTTACCATTTAAATTGTGGTATGTCCTTAAGAAAAGAGGATAAAGCCATAAAGAGTAAGACATGCTCATAATGAACTGCACACTATTAACAGTGAAACAGAGGGAAGGTGAGGGGCTGCTCTTCTCACTTAATTTTATACCTTCCTTCTTATTTGAATGTACCATATGGGTGAATTGAATTTATAATTAAAAGGAAAGTTAAAACATTAGAAAAAGCACAAGTATTCCAGGCCAGAATTAAATAAGAACCAGAAAAGTTTTATATTTATAGATTTAATAGGTGTATTAAAGAAATAATATTGAGATACATAACATAACATGTAAACAAATATATATAATAAATATAAATGAATTATATTAAGTTGTATTAAAGTTATAAAATTTGGTTTAAAAATAAGATTTTAGCAACTCCTTTTCAAATGAACACTATTAGCTCTAACTTACCTTTATGTCGGCCCAAATCTTTTCTTTGTCCCCTCTCCAAATCTTTCCTTTGTGAGGAAAATAAGTTTCTCTGTTCAATGGCTTTTAAAGCACATTCTCTGGAAATGTCTTTTATTTTTTCCCTTTGATCACTGTGACTTAACTTAACTGTAAAAGAAATCATTCTTATAAATGATATAGATCATTTTTCAAATTGCTCAACAAAAGTACAAATTGAACTATATAAAAATTTTAAGATGCTATATATTAAAAACAAAATATAAAGTATACAATGAACTCATTTTTTTATGTTTAACCAGAAAACTCAATGTGATTTATTCTGACACTGGAGATGCATGTTGGCTTTTAAAACTTCTTGTATTGCTCCTAAAGCTAGTGTAAAAGGAAAAAAGAGATCTTGTATTGAAATAATAAAAGCTAAAGGTAACTGAGTGGTCACTATGTGTCAGACACTATTATAAGTCTTAACTCATTTAATTCTTTGAGGTGGGTACAATTACTGCCTCCATTATGGATTAGGAAACTGAGGCACAGAGAAGTTGAAAACTTGCCCAAGTTCACAGAGCTTGTAAATGTAGAACCAGGATTACGAACCCAAGTTGTCTGGTTCTAATGTTTGTGTTTGTAATCACATACACAGTTTCTGGGCTTAAAAGTAGTTCTCTTTTGACAAACAGCTTAATCTAAGAGTATGACAGTACAGAGGGTAAAAGGTATAGTTCCATTAAGAACTTTTAAAAGCATTTATTGTAGTTCTTTGTTGATGACAATTGTTAATTCTGGATCCTACCACCCTTGATTAAATGGGTTACTTTTATGGTTACACATTATTTCATTAATGCATTTTAAAGCCGCTTATAAAATCATCCTGAACATCAACCTACTCAGAGTTCAATAAATTTCTAAACCATAACTATACACACCATGCTGCAATGTCTTATTTTGGACCCAAGTCACAGAACTTGGTTTGTGAAAATTAAAGTTGTGAGATGACAATAACAAGACAGAGTTGAATAAAAATGAGGTTAAGTATAAAGTACAACTATAATAACTTTGAACTACTACTGTTGCATTCACTAATGGTAAATTTAAATTTAGCATATGTGCCAAATTATTAACTCATGTTTTTCCTCTCCAAGTTAATAATTAACTCCTAGAAGGCCATATTATGACTTTCTTTGGTAACTGTCCAGATTGCCTCAAGCCTACTACAGCTCTGAGTGTATGGAGGAACCCAAACAGTAGTCGAGTCCAACTGTTCAGATCAAACTATAAGTCTGAGAGAAATGCGTAAAAGACAAAATTTTGCTATCTAGTTGTTATTTTCTCTTCATGGCCAAGCAAAGTTAGTTAAGCACCCTCCTTTTCTATGGTACTTACCAGAAATTACAGATTCAGTAAAGAGGAAAGGGGGAAACGTAATCACTCAGGGACAATGTGAAAATAACAATTTAAACACATACCTTGTCCTCTACCGTCACTTGTTTGAATGTGGCTCCGATTAAATGATGATGTATTATCTGTATGAAATTTCTGATTTTCTCTCTGTTTTGCCTGATCACCAAATCCATTTTCTTTTGAATTATCTGATTTATAAATTGAGGGCTTTTCACATCCTTAAAAGACAAACAAAAACGTATTATTCCCATCCTCCTCCCCACCAGAAGAAAAGAAGTTTGAATTTTTTTTTTTTTTTAAGCAATTTCTACACCCAATGTGGAGCTCGAGCTCACAACCCTGAGATCGAGTCATGTTCCACTGACCAAGCCAGCCAGGCTCCCCTGAATCATTTTTAGTATTGTGGATAACTGCTTATAAACTCAAAGGAGTGACATTTTTAAAGGATTTCTATCTGCTTTGTAATGCATCCAAAAATGGCCTGGCTCCTTTGGACTTTTTCAGGGTATAACTCACTTTAACTCTCAATTTTTACTGCTAGAAAGAGCTTCCAGTCAAGTATCCCCTTCTGTGCTTGTGTGACCACAGAAGTGGGTGGCTCCTGAGGGTGCTTTGGAGGCCACTGGTGGGGAAAGGCTTCCTTATAAAGATTAACTCCAAGTAAGAATTTTCCTGAATTCTGCTTTACTGAAATTGAATTTTGAAATTATCCTCAAAATTCATTTTATCTTCACTATATTAATACTTAGTATGACTATGATACTATAAAGAACACTAAAAAGAACTTTTAAAAATTACCCATATTTTCTGCAACGGATTTATAATGTGACCAGTTGATGACCTGCCTAAGTGCATCTTCAGTAGAAACTGCTGTGCCATCTGGGTTTGCGTAAAACAAAAGCAGTGGCTGGAAATGGCATCGGATACATTTGGAGACCACATCCTTCCATCTAGTCCCAACCTTTAAAAAAACCCACAATGAATAAAAACAAAACAAAAT
Source organism: Neomonachus schauinslandi (assembly GCF_002201575.2). Classification (NCBI taxonomy): domain Eukaryota; kingdom Metazoa; phylum Chordata; class Mammalia; order Carnivora; family Phocidae; genus Neomonachus; species Neomonachus schauinslandi. Next base: position 105,005,892 of record NC_058404.1, read on the forward strand.
CTTGTAATCAATGTGTTATATATTTGAATAGCAGAGACTAAATTTGTATATTAAAAAAATTTAAAGAATTCAGACACTAGCAGTTCAATTGTTCATCATATTATATGATTACTTTTGTCTTAAACTAGTCTAATAAACATCTTTTAAATGTTATCATTAAAAAATTGAGCAAAATCGTACACTTACTATATCAAGATTTAGATTAACAAATTTTAAAAAGCTTTTCTATGTATGTGGTTGACTGACTTTTGACAAAGATTTAAAGGTTAATTTAATGGAGAAATATAAGATTCTATTCAACAAGGTGCTGGAACAACTGGATGGCCATATGAAAAAATGAACTTTGACACCACTACACATAAAACACAACAATTAAATCAGAATGAGTCACACAAAAACTTAAAGCTTATAGGAAAAAACAAAAGAGAAAATCTTAACCTTGGAGAAGGTAAAGATTTCTTAGGACATCAAACAGGGGCGATTAGAGGGCTCAGTTGGTTGAGAATCCGACTCTTGGTTTCAGCTCAGGTCATGACCTGGGGATCATGGGGTCAAGGGCTCTGCAATGAGTGTGGAGCCTGCTTGAGATTCTTTCTCCCTTTCCTTCTGTCCCTCCCCCCACTTTTGCACATGCACACACACACTCTCTTTCAGAAAAATAAAAAAAGGATATCAAACAAACCACAGAAGAAACAAGTTATAAAATGGGCTTCATATCAAAATAAATTAATAACTTCTGCTCTTTAAAGGTTACCATTAAGAAAATGAAAAAAACAAGCCACAAACATCTAATAAAGAACTGCTGTGCAGAATAAAGAATTCCTGCAATTCATTAATAAGAAGATGATCCAATTTAAAATGGGCAAAACATCTGAAGACACTTCACCAAAAAAATAAAAGAATGGCCAATTAGCACACAAAAAGGTACTCAAAACATTAATCATAAGGAAAATGCAAATTAAAACCACACTGAGATAACATTATACATTCATTAAAAGGGCTAAAATTAAAGACTAACATAAAACGTTGCTGAGAATGTGGAGCAACTGGAACTCTCATACACTAATAGGAATGTGAACTGGTATAATCACTTTGAAGATCATTTTGCCAGTTCCCTATAAAGTTTAACTACACTTATCATACAACCCAGAAGTTCCACTTCTGAGTATCTTTTAATATATATATATATATATTTTTTTTTAATTGGGGGGGGAAGGGCAGAGAGAAAGAGAATCTTAAGCAGGTTCCACATCCTGTGCAAAGCCCAATGTGGGGCTTGATCTCACGAACATGAGATCATGATGTGATCCGAAATCAAGAATCTGACGCTTAACTGACTGAGCCATCCAGGTGCCCCCATTTCTGAGTATTAGCTAAGAGCAATGAGGAAAAAAATCATGTTCACACAAAAACTATCCATAATTCAAAAGGTAAATTACAGATAAACTGTTATATAGCCATGTAATGGAACACAACAATAAAAATGAAGCACTGATAGAACATGAATGAGTCTTAAAAGGCATTATGCTCGATAAAGGAAACCAAACACAGAGAATTGAGACTATGAGACACCATTCTTACAAAACTGTAGAAAGAGCAAGACTAATCTATAGTGAGATCAGGGATTTCCTGGGGCCCAGGGTAGGGTGGGGGGGGTATTAGCAGTAAAGGAACATGACAGAACTTTCTGGATGATGAAAGTGTTCTGTATAATAATTGTGTAGGTTACACAGGTATGTACACATTTGTCCGTATCTATGTATGGGTGCATTTTAATGTTTGTAAATTATACCTCTATAAAACTGATTTAAAACAAAACAAAACAAAACCCAACCAAATAAAAAACAAAGCATTCTAGAATACTGGCTTTGGCAGAGAAGTAAGGGATCTTTAAAAGTCCTAAGGAGCTTTTTCAAACTACACATATTTAGCTGTTTACCCTTCTTACCTTGGAATCTGAGATACTTGAGGATCTAGAGTAATCTGAAAACAAAACAAACCTGAAACTCAGAGTGACTCAAAATTCTTCCTTCAAATTTGGACCATTTAAACTATGTGGATAGAAAGGAGTGCCAAAATGTTACTACACACTGATTCAACGTGGAATTTGTTGATAAACTGCTATATAAAAGTACCACATAATTTTAGCAAAGTGTTTATTTTAGAATATAAATACCCCAATTTTTTCATTGGCTTTATTGAGTATAATTTACATGAAATAAACTACCCAGCTACAGTACACCAGTCAATGAATTCTGCCAAATATATACATACAATCATGTATCTCCCCCAATAAACTTCCTTTGTACCCCCTTTGCAGTGACTGGCGACCAATGATTTACTGTCACTTTGTTTTTTCCTTTTCATGAATTTTAGATAAACAGAATCATAGTTTCTTATGTCTCACTTCCTTCATTTACCATATTGCTTTTCAGATTTTTCCACAGCATTTTCCACAATGTTGCTTTTCAGATTTTTCCACAATGTTCCACAATGTTCATTACTTTTTACTGCTGAGTATTATATTCCATTGAATGGTTATACCAGTTTATCCATTCACCGTTGATGGACATTTAAGTTGTTTCCAGTTTTGGTTATTATGAACAAAACTACTATAAACATTCAAGTACAAGTTTTGTGTGGACATAATGTTTTTATAGGAGTGGAATTACTAGTATCTATGGAAGTACATTTTTAAATTTGTAAGAATTTGATACACAGTTTTCTAAAATGACTGTTCATTTTGCATTTCCATCGGTCTTCTGTGAGAGATCTAGCTATTCCACATCTTCACCAACCCTTAGAATGGTCAGTCTTTTTAATTTTAGCTATTCTAACACATGAGTAATAGAATCTCATTGTGAACTGAATTTGTATTTACTTTATACCTAATAGTTTACTGAGTATCATTTTTTAAGGGCAGGGACTCAGCTTCCTATGGTTTTCCACTCTTGGGTTCTTGCACACTGAGCCCACAGATTTTTTAAATTCCCGAATTTTTATTTAATAGAAAACTAAACCTTTATTTTAGTTACGCAAAAAAAAAAAAAAAAAAAAAGCAATTACAACTAATAATGCATGCACACAAAAACCTTGCAATTCTTTTTTTTTTCATTTTGCGCTTTCCTTCTTTCACACCTACGGCTGGATTCTCTTTCATCCCAAACTCCAAAAAAGACCTTGTTTGACAAACTCAGACTTGGAAGGCTCTCGTGTCTCTCACTATTTTCTTCTTTCCATGCCTGCTCTCTTCCTATAGTCAGTAGCTGTTTGCCTTCTTCTAGCTGCTCTGGCTACTCAGGTCCTGATGTGTATTATAAAGGTTCACGTGCCGACGAGGCAAAACAAACTGCACTTCGTATGACAGGAGAGAAGGGAGGCCCCTGAGGGGATTCTCCTGACTGACTGTGAGGCAAGAATGATACTGGGAGTACTCCTCTCACCTTGTCAGGCCAGCCCTCCATGCATTCCCATGAGCCACCAGGGCACTATGCAGTATGTGCACCGAAAGACCCAGGAGTCACTCAGGGTGGTGGAGTCACTCACAGCTACATGAGCCTTGAGAAGTCCTCCTCCTACCAGTCTTTGTGACACTACTGTTGAGTTTCTTTGCTAATATTAAGACACCTGGGTCAGATTTACTTTTCTCATGACTTTCTTTAAAGGTAAGTAAGGTGACCAACTACAGTATGGTGTGACCTTGGTAGCTCTCTGTAGGACTTCCTGGACCCACCAATTTTCCTTTCATTTGGCCTTGCTGCTAAAAAAAAATTTTGATAGAGCCAAAACACCAAAAAAAAAACCCCACAAACAAAAGCACCCTGGAAATAAACCTATTAAACTCTTTCTGGAGCAGAGCATCAACTGTTGTGGAGTCATAGGGGACAGGAGCTCTCAGGGAGAGGGACACATCATGGTTGGGGAAAAGGAAGAAGAAAAGGGATGTGGAGGTTTTCAAGTTAAATTTTACATGTCACAGTTTGCCTGGGAGTGCTTATTCTCTCCTTTTCTCTACCTCCATTTCTGGATTAGTATCACAAGGAAAATGCTAGGCAAGTCACATATCTATTATGAGCATATTTCGTGTGTGTGTGTGTGTGTGTTAGTTCATGTAATTTAATTTTTTTTAAGTTTTTATTTAAATTCCAGCTAGTTAACATACAGTGTTAGTTTCAGGTACATAATTTAGTGATTCAACATTTCTACACAACACCTGGTGCTCATCACAAGTACACCCCTTTGTCCCCATCACTTATTTCACCCATCCCCCATTCCCCTCCCCTCTTATAACCATCAGTTTGTTCTCTACAGTTAAGAGTCTGTTTCTTGCTTTGCCTCTCTCTCTTTTTCCCTTTGTTTCTTAAATTCCACATATGAGTGAAATCATATGGTATTTGTCTCTGACTTACTTCACTTAGGATAATACTCTCCAGCTCCATCCATGTCATTGCAAACGGCAAGATTTCATTTTTTATGGCTGTACATGTATATTCCATTGCATGCATGCATACATCCACCCTACTACTTCTTTATCCATTCATCAGTCGACGGACATTTGGGCTGTTCCCATAATTTGGCTGTTGTTGATAATGCTGCTACAAACATTGCGGTGCACGTATCCCTTTGAATTAGTATTTTTGTATTCTTTGGCTAAATACCTAGTAGTGCAATGCTGGATCATAGGGTAGTTCTATTTTTAACTTTTTGAGGAACCTCCACACTTTTCCAGAGTGGGTGTACCAGTTTGCATTACCACCAATGGTGCAAGAGGGTTCCCCTTTTTCCACATCCTCACCGACATCTGTTGTTTCCTAGTTGTTGATTTTAGCCATTCTGACATGTGTGGGGTGATATCTCATTGTAGTTTTGGTTTGTATTTCCCTGCTGATCAGTGATGTTGAGCATCTCTTCATGTGTCTATTGATCACCTGTATGACTTCTTTGGAGAACTGCTCATGTCTTCTGCTCATTTTTTAATTGGATTATTCATTTTTTCAGGTGGTAAGTTTTATAAATTCTTCATACATTTTGGATACCAACCCATTATCAGATATGTCATTTGCAAATATCTTCTCCCATTCTGTAGGCTGCCTTTTAGTTTTATTGACCATTTCCTTTGCTGTACAGCTTTTTATTTAGATGAAGTCCCATTAGTTTTGTTTTTGTTTCCCTTGCCTCAGGAGACATATGTAGAAGGAAGTTGCTATGACTGATGTCAAAGAGGTTACTGCCTGTGTTTTCCTCTAGGATTTTTATGCTTTCAAGTCTCTTATTTAGGTCTTTAATCCATTTTTAATTTTTGTATGGTGTAAGTGGTCCAGTTTCATTCTTCTGTATGTTGCTGTCCACTTCTCCCAACACCATTTGTTGAAGAGACTGTCTTTTTCCCATTGCATATTCTTTCCTGCTCTGTCAAAGATTAATTAACCATATAGTTGTGAGTTCCATTCCGAGTTTCTATCCTGTTGCAGTGATCTATGTCTATTTTTGTGCCAGTATCATATTGTTTTGACCACCACAGCTTTGTAAAATAACTTCAAGTATTATAACTTGAAGTCCAGAATTGTGATGTGTCCAGCTTTGCTTTTCTTTTTCAAAGTTGCTTTGGCTATTTGGGGTCTTTTGTGGTTCCATACAAATTTTAGGATTGTTTGTTCCAGCTCTGTGAAAAATGCTGGTGGTATTTTGATAGGGGTTGCATTAAATGTGTAGATTGCTTTGGGTAGTATGGACATTTTAACAATATTGTCTTTCCATGAGCATGGAATGTTCTTCCATTTCCATCATCATCTTCAATTTCTTTCATGTGTGTTTTATAGTTTTCAGAGTACAGGTCTTTCATCTCTTTGCTTATGTTTATTCCTATATATTTTATGGTTTTGGGTGCAATTGTAAATGGGATTGATTTCTTGATTTCTCTTTCTGCTGCTTCATTATTGGTATGTAGAAATGCTACAGATTTCTGTACATTTTGTATCCTGTGACTTTACTGAATTTGTGTATCAGTTCAGGCAATTTTTGTGGTGGAGTCTTTTAGGTTTTCTACATAGAGCATCATGTTGTCTGCAAATAGTGAAAGTTTTCTTCTTCCTTACCAATTTGGATGCCTTTATTTCTTTTTGTTGTCTGATTGCTGTGGCTTAGACTTCCAGTACTATGTTAAATTAACAGTGATGAGAGTGGACATCCCTGTTATGTTCCTGACTATAAAAGTTCTTTTTTTCCCCCACTATGGTGTTAGTTGTGGGTTTTTTATATATGGCTTTTCTTACATTGAGGTATGTTCCCTCTAAACCTATTTTGTTGAGGGTTTTTATCATTAATGGACGTTGTGCTTTGTTAAATGCTTTTTCTGCATCTATTGAAAAGATCATAGGGTTCTTATCCTTTCTTTTATATTAATGTGGTGTATCATGTTGATTCATTTGTGAATACTGAATCACCCTCGCAAACCCAGGAATAAATCCCAGTTGACTGTGGTGAATGATTTTTTTTAAATGTATTGTTGGATTCAGTTTGCTAGTATTAAGTCCTACTGGTTGTAAGAACTCGCAGAATTTGGCCCTTCTAGTTTTCAAAGCCAAATGTTATAGGGATTTGTCTTCCCAGTGTGATAGTCTGTTTCTCTCCCTTCTCTTCACCCGCAAGTCCCTCCCTTCTACAGACAGCCTGTGATCTGTTTAGCTCCCCACCATGTCTGCCCTTCCTACCCTCTTTGAGGTGGCCTCTTCTCTACCTTTAGTTGTGGAGTTTGTTCTGCCAGTCTTCAGGCAGTTTTCTGGATTATTTACATTGATGTGAGTGTTATCTAATTGGATCCATGAAACGAGGTGAGCATAGGGTCCTCCTACTCCACTATCTTTCCCTATTATCTTTTTTGCCCATTTTTAATCAATTTGTCTTTCTTTATTGAGTCGTAAGAGTCTTTATATACTCTGGATATAGCCTTTATTAGATATATGCTAGACAAATATTCTGTCCCTGTCTATGGCTTGCCTTTTTATTCTCCTGACAGTATCTTATTGAAGAGCAAAAGTTCTGATGAAATCCAATTTATCGATTATTTTTATGGTCCATGTTTATTGACTGTTATCCAATAACTCTCTCTACACTGAAACAGAAGTTGTAACATTCTTGTCTGATACTTCCATCTCTGCCATTTTGGGTCTTTTTTTTTTTTTTAATGATTTAATATTAGAGCTGGCCTGGACATGACCTTGGACGTCACCTGATTATTACCCAGAACCCTTTTTTGAGGGTAGGAATGGTGAAGTTGATGAAGTTCCTGAGAGAATAGAAGGTGTACTTCATTTCTCTACCTTGCTTCCTCACCCCCATATCATGTGATTGGAAGAAATGGAGTGGTGGAATGGGTCTGTTTCTATTAATACGGGTATGGGTCATTTTCCTACTTCTCCACATATTTTGTAATTTTTTATTGAATACTATCTTGAAATGCCATATTGAAATTTAATTGAAATTTATATTTTTGGGTGAATTTTGTTGTGTTCTTTTAAAAAGTACTGGACTTCATTCTGGCATTTGTTAAGTTATGTAGGATCATCTTGGTCCTTTGAAGACTTCATTTTAGGCTTTTTATGCCAGGTCCAGAGCAGTATTCAGGCTAGGTATAATTTAGCCCCATTATTAAGGTGGTACTTTTCTGAGGATTCTATTTGTTGCTCTATGCATTACAACATCTTTCCACTCTTGCTGGTGTGGATGCAAACTATTCCTAGCCCTGTATGAATTTTGAAAATCGTCTGACCTTCTGTTTTCCAGTAATTCTTTCCCCCACCTTGTGCAGGTTTGCTCCACACATGTCAGATCACTATTCAGCAAAAATTAAAGGGGACCCATCTACCAATCTCCAGAACTTTCCCTCTGTGCAGTATTCTTTCTGGTAATCTGTCCAGTGAATTTTAGCCATCTTGGCTTCCTGAACTCCAATCTCGGTTTCCTCAACTCAATGAGATGTCTAGGCTTTGTTTGAGTTCCACCTCCCTGCAGTGTAAAAACTATCTGTAGGCAGTAAATGGGAATAATAATAGGGCTCATCTTGTTTGTTTCCTTTTTTCTGTTCAACTGCCTGCTATCCAATGTCTAAAAAAGTTGTTTCATCTATTTGGTTTTCTAATTTTTAATATTGGAGGGGCTATTTCCATAGCAGTTCATCCTTCATAGAAACAATTAGAAATCCACTAAATACTGAATATTTGAACTTCTCCTGACTTAGTAATTCATGATGCTGATAAATGGCCCTTTCTTCTACGTTAAAATGAAAGCAAATGGAATTGTACATCATTTGCTTATAACAGTGAAATAATTTTTACTTTAAATCCATTTACTGCTTAATAATAGGATTCTCAAAGCCAATAGGTCCAGGCATAGTACTGACAAGATCAACAGTTTTCAAATGTGGAAAATCTGAATCTCCTATAGAACTTTTAAAAAAAAATCAGGTATTGGCCTCTACACCTCTGAATTGAGAATTTAAGAGTGTAGGCAGGTACCGGTTTTTTCAAAAGTTCCAAAGGTGAGGGCGCGTGGGTGGCTCAGTCGTTAAGCGTCTGCCTTCGGCTCAGGTCATGATCCCAGGGTCCTGGGATCGAGTCCCACATCAGGCTCCCTGCTCTGCGGGAGGCCTGCTTCTCCCTCTCCCACTCCCCCTGCTTGTACAAGTTCCTGCTCTCGCTATGTCTCTCTCTGTTAAATAAATAAAATCTTTAAAAAAAAAAAAAAGTTCCAAAGGTGATTCTCATACATACTCCTTACTACAAACTATTATTCACTAGTTTTCTAGATATTATAATGTTTGAATAAGTTATTTACCAAAAGATATAATAAGCATATCTAATTCTGAATACCATACACAAAGTTTGAAAAGGCAGTCATAATAATTTAAAAAACAAGCAGATTTTCATCACTAATTATACAAAGCAATTGTGAATCATTCACAAAGAAATACACAGAGCAACTATGTATCAGACAAAATGTATCAGACATATGAATCAATGACAGTTACATATTTGCATTCTAACATTTATTAGTCACCTTTTTTATTATTCTGGAAATGGATTGGCTTAAAAGTTGGCTTTAAAATAAACCAGGTTTCAAAAATTAAAAGGAAGTATGAACTTAACAATACTATTATCATTAAGGTTATTATTTTATATAAGAAATGTTTACATACAATCTTTTTTTACATATTATGTAATACACATTTTATATATTATTTCATTTATTCCTAAAAAGTAAAAGTCACAATAATTATCCCAGTGAAAGTGTCACTTACCTCTTTCACATTTGCATCATCAAAAAATACCCATTTGGAACTCTTGGTATGAAAAGCAAAGGCACAATAATGTCGGCTGGTGTAGCAGATCATACCAACTAGGTGAAGTTCACTATTTTTGGCATTTTCATCAGTAACTCTATAAAAAAGCTGTTTAAAAAATAACAATGTATATTTAATACTGTATCTTTTTAAAAATGAGGAACAATAATTTCATGAGTTATGTATTTGACTATCTATGAAAAAATTTCTTATGCAAGCTTCCCTAATTCAATATTATACTAGTACAGAAGGTATCACTGAGATTGTACTGAATAGAATTACTCTTAACTATTACTTAATATTAACTATAACTATTACTCTTCCTCCAATAAAATGAATTCACTACAATTTAGTTCAGTAACCCAGTATCTTGACACTTTATATACATAAACTGGAAATGTGGGATAAATTACACAATTCCTAATAATTTTTGATTGAATCACATATTTGAACATACATGAAACATATTATCTAAAAGTTTAATTGTAATATAAACCAATTCAAAATATATTAAAATGTTAATAAGCATATTAAGAGATCAGTGCTGTAGATGATTTCTGAATCTTAAACCTTTCTAGGTTAATATTTATACTTGTCATTACCATACACACACACACACACACACAAAGACACACATCACTATCATCATTCTAGAGTAATACAGAATTAGAGCATGAGACAGTTTATAATTGAAAGCTATTCCTAGTCTATGCAAGAAAGGCATTCCAGTTAGCCTGATTTGATGAACTTTATCAGCATTATATCTGAATGTTATTTTCTTTAGAAAGAAAAGTTAATTCTGAAAAACAAGTGTATTATAAAACATGAATATGTTTTAAAAGAATTTAAAAACAAAAAGGAAGAGAATGAAAACAGTTGAGATACCCCAGGAAGATAAAGATGTGTTGCTAGATTCCGAACAACATCTTCAGTCAAGTCAGAATGCTCAGAATCCCATACTAAACCAATTGTAACAATCTCTGGGCAATTCATTAAAACACGGCGAATTTTTATTTTTTGGCCACAGTTACTCTAAAGAAAAACACAAAAGGCAAATTTTGAAATTACTGAAATAGATATATCATAGGTAATGCCTTATACAGTTTGTATTAAACAGTAACAATCTTTACATATACCAGAAAATTATTTGTTCAGCATACTAAAATTCACTTTTATCAAATTATTTGTCTAATTATTGATTAAAAGTAAGTTTATTTTAAATCGAAGTACTTTTCTTTGGTATTTTTTAAATCTGTTAAAACAAGAAGTCTATCTAAAAAAATGAGAAACAGAACACTGAAGTCATTAATAATATTACATTAGAAAACAATGGTACCATTTGTAATGTTTAAATGAAAATAAATAAACTTTCTCTTTAGTCAAACGATAGATTTCAGAACTTAAAAAAATTAATCAGGGGGCACCTGGGTGACTCAGTCACTTAAGCACCCAACACTTGATTTTAGCTCAGGTCATGATCTCAGGGTTGTGAGATCAAGCCTCACCTAGGGCTCCATGCTCAGCAGGGAGTCTGCTTAAGATTCTCTCTCTCCTCTCCCTCTGCCCCTCCCCTCCATCACTGCTTGCATGCTCGTTCTCTCTCTCTCTCAAAAAAAAAAAAAAATTAATCAGCATACACTAACTTAAATCCTTCACAAAGAGTTTTTAAAGAAATAGTGCTCAAATAAATAGCTCACATGGTATAAAGAGTTGCCTAAAATAACACTGAAAAAAATAAATTCTTAAAATCAAGTCCATGTATAAGTAGTATTTTCATGGTAATTTCTGAGTATCTGTTTTCAAATTTACAAACATAGAAGCACACTAATATTCTCCAAATTATACTTACAGGACATTTCCTATAGTCATCAGTCGTATTTGCTGCTTGCAGCAATTCTGCGAACATATCAGGCTTAAAACGTTCATGCCTTTCCATCATCCTTTCTACCTCATTGCTACAAAAGAAAGCAGCAGTTTCAAATGTGTACTATGAACTTTAAGAAGATCTAAAAACTTATGCGTGAAAAATACCAAGTTATCAATATGGGTATGGTTGCTTTTTCTGTCTTAAAACAGGTTCTGTTTGAAAAATTAACCATAAAGTAAATTTCCATACAGTGAAAAATTATGAAATTTGGCAGGTGTATGATGAAAAAAATTAGGTCAAGAATAGAATAACACTAAATTTTACCATTGTTTGGAACTACATGAACGAGGTGATAAGATGATCCATCTGGAGGTAGTTCTAAGTCAAATGTTTCTATTATTACTTAACAAGTAGGGACTTGAGTTTCAACTTTGGCCTAACAAGAACAACAAATTATTGGAAAGACTTCCTCTCTGGCCTAAAGTTCTCAGAAACAAAGGTATCATTTTCAGCTAACAGAGGGGTCCTTTGCTGATTAATGCAGAAGTCAAAACCAAAACTATTTAGGCCAGGCTTGTGCCTTATGAGTGCTAACCATTTCATTAGAGCCTAGGCAGGATATCTGTGTCACTTTTTGTTTAGTCTACTTTAGAATCAAATTTTTATATATCAACGTATTATCTTTAAATAACTATTTAAACATTTCCAAAAAGAAATGTAATAAAAGCTCAAATATCCTTACTACTTTCCATTCTAGATGCTCTGGTTCTGCTTAGTGGTAATATTAACTATCCTAGAGCTGGATATATTTTACAGTTCCACGGTTTAATATACAGTATTCAATAACAACTAAAAGCACCTATTCTTCTAAAGCACTTCACAAGTATATGAGAAAGCACTAAATCTGATAAGCTCATTCAAACTGTACATTCAAAATAGTGTTTTTGTTAACATTAAAAGTGATGATTTATGTAAAGCCTGGAATTCTGTAATTGGTATCCAATACTTATTACCAATACAAAGAAGGTGATTATAGTTGACACTTAAACAACATGCGGTAAGGGGCGCCGACCCTCACACAATCCAAAATTAGCATATAACTTTTGACACCCCCCTCAAAGTTAACTACTCATAGCCTACTATTAACCAGAAGCCTTACCAATAATAGTCAGTCAATTAACACACACTTTGTGTTATATGTATCATATACTATATTCTTCCAAAAAACTGGAGAAAAGGAAATGTTATTAAGAAAATCATAAAGGGGGCACCTGGGTGGCTCAGGTGGTTGAGTGTGAGACTCTTGATCTTGGCACAGGTCTTGATCTCAGGGTTATGAGATCGAGCCCTGGGTTGGGCTCCACAAACAGCAGGGAGTCTGCCTGAGATTCTCTCTCTCCCTCTCTCTCTCTGCCCCTCCCTCCGCTTGCATGTGCATGCTCTCTCTCTCTCTCTCAAATAAACAAATCTTAAAAAAAAAAAAATCTAAAGAAGAGACAATATATTTACAGTACTGTACATATATTTATTGAGAAAAATCTGCATCTAAGTGGACCTGTGCAGTTCAAACCTGTGTTATCTGAAGGATCAACCATAATTAGAGTTCAAAGTCTGGTTTCTTGCAATTGGTGGTGTGGACCAGGGACCGACTAATGGAGCTCCAACTCTTGTTACATAAGATACTGAATCAAAGCACTGTCATTTTATATAAGAGTTTCCGAGTAGGCTTAAAGTTTTACGGTTTTTAATGTGTGGCCTATCCTTGTTCAAACACCATCCTACTTTTCATACAAAGAAAAAAAAAAATGAATCTATAACTGACTGAAGTTTAGAGAACGCTTCCCAAAACAATGCTCCCCAACTCTGTATATATTAAGACACTAAACACACTCAAATAATCAAATTACTATTGTTCAATAATCTTCAAGAAATATTGTGTCATATGCAAAATAGCCAGGAAGTTTAATAATATAATGAAACAGATAAGCACCTGAATTTCATTTTGCACAATGATAAAAATATTGGTAGCATTTAGTAACTAACTTTTGTACTAATGTATTGATTGATAATTATTGATCCATGTTTTGTTTTTGGTATCAAAATACCTGTAAATATTTATGATTTTATTCAATGTTTGTCATATATCAAATATTTATATTTTCTAATACCTGTGAGGAAGTGTTTAAATTACTCTTATTATGTAAAGTCTAGGGATCATTTTGGATCCCTAACTCACTAATGTTTCATGGGCAGGGAGGGAGGGGACAGGCAAGCATGGCAAATTTTTATTTCAGGTGAATGTTGAGGCCTTAAATGAAATATATCTAACGGAGAATTAATTTCACCTTTTTTTTTCTTCTCTTCTTACCCTGGCTTCCATCACCATGAAGGGACATGGAGCTGACGGGAAACACTGTTACTACAAAGATAACACCTTAGGAAAAATGAAGAAATCACGTGCAGCTCCATTTACCATTGAACTTGTCATTTTACGGTCTCCTTTAAAATTCCCAAAACTTGCTATAAATATAAAAAGATACAAATTTTGACTAATATTTGGAAATTTCATCAAGTGTACGGTTTCTGGCCAAATCAGGAACAGCCAGCTGAGATAGACATCACTTAGTACCTCTGATGGTTACATATTTTCAGGTCTAAGACAGAGAACAGATACTCACATATGTTATGGTTTTATAAAATAAATGCTCAATGTGCTTAAATGCGTTATTAACATCTTCGGTAAACATGCTTTAGTAGGTTCTTACCATAGGGCTGTTGTAGAAATGTACCGCACAAATTCTGTAAAAGGTAGAGGATCTGATGATGCTCCACAGCTGCGACACACACACTACAGGTAAAAACATGTTTAATTTATCAACCATAAAACATAAATATAATACATATGTTACATATATTTAAATATGTAATATATATGTATAAATGTATGCAAACAAACATAATAATAACAAAGAGAATAACTAATGAAGTGGTTAAGCCATCTCACCTGTTCATACAGAGTCATAGCAAACTTCTGGTGAGTGATACAAGACTTGGAGGTACACATGTCTGCATCTCTGCTTGGTACTATATGAAAATGAATCCTCTCCAATATATTTTCCTAATTTAAAAAATTAAAAGACAAACGAGTTGTGAATCTTACAGATGACACTATACAATATAACTTTTTAACTTTACAAATTTTAAAAATCTTTTTAAGATTTTCCAATTTGAACAGTGCCATATATACTGTCAGCTTTCCAGCTTTCCTCTTTAATCAACCCTTCAAATGCTGTTCAATTATTCACCCTTTGTAGTATTAGCTTTTAAAAAAAAAATTTAATGAAAGAAACATTATAATGTAACATATGATTTTAATAAATATTTTAAAAATCCTTTAAAAAATCAATTCATGGTGGCTAACATCTAGAATTTAATATTAGAAAACATGTTTCCTATATTTCCAGCATTCTCACATTAGGGAAAAGCAGTTAATCTTTCAAAAATTCTACTTGGAACATTTTTATAGTCTCTATAACTCACATTAAAATAGCAATGATAAAGGTTTACAATACCTACACTAACAACCTAATGCAAGGAATCTGCCCTGCAAACAAATTTCAAATTTGTAATACAGATCAATAAGGAGTATTTATTTCTTTAACAAATAAGACTTCTTTTTAGCAAAGCTTATCCAATGGATTCTTTTAATTAGCTAACTTAACCCCTCTCCTCTGCCCTAGGAAGTTTAAAAGCATTCAATTATTTAAACCTAAATTTCTAGGTATTCTATGAATTATCCTATCTCATATTAGTACATTTCATTTAAGTGAAAATAAACTACAAAGTTTGGTATTGTACAAAATATATTTATATTTTAAGTAATGGATCAATTAGGAACAGAAATATGAAAAGCATATTTTATGACTGTTTTTGACACATTTTGATCAACATGGAAAGTATGCTATGCAGTGCACTAGTCAAAGAGCTTTCCATCTGTCCAAGGAAACAGTAAAGATGCTCATTAAGGAAATAACAGGGGCACCTGAGTGGCTCAGTCAGGTAAGTGGCTGACTCTTGGTATCAACTCAGGTCGTGATCTCAGGGTCCTGGCATCAATCCCTGCATCGGGCTCCACACTCAGCGGGGAGTCTGCTTGTGGATCCTCTCTCTCCCCCTGCCTCAGCCTCTCCCCCCCACTTGTGTGTGTGTGCATGCACACACACGCGTGCAAGTGCACGTGTACGCGTTCTCTCTCTCAAATAAATAAATCTTTAAAAAAATGATAATAACATATAAATGCCAAATAAATTCTATAGATAGTAAAATCTACAGAAATCCAGTGAATTTAGAAGACATACTTGAGGAATACAACCACCTCATAGGAGGGAAAATTCCAGGAGGAAATAAAGAGGTAAACTGCAGTTTAACTGTAAACGGCCTTAAATGTCAGGAGAGAGTCCAGATTTGAATCACAAGAATATTTGAAGGGCAAAGATTAATCTGAAGAAAATTTTATTAATCTGTTGGCCATTAAAAAACACTATAAGGGGATAGGCTGAAAGGATACAAGTAAGGAGGCTTAAATAATGCTGAGAGTAGGGGCCTGAACTAGTAAGAAGTGGTTTCAGGAAAATAATGTGTCAAGGAAAACCTTAAAAGGTTTTCTGATGAAAAAATGTATAGAATTTGCTAAATAGATGTAAGACTATGAAAAAAAAATGGCTACCTCTTTAAATATAGGTAACATCTAGAAGACTGACACATTCAATAATCAACACACATATATGTAAGGTTTAGTTACTACTCAAAGGAATGCTCTACTTATCAATGTTGTGGTAACATCAACCCCAGTCATGATTCTCAACCCAGAGTGAGAGGTGTATCAGAACTGCTGCCCGCCCCCCTTGACACAGGACCAGAGCATGGGGACCCCGCTAGATGGGATGGCAGGCGCAGGGGACCTTCCTAAAGGAAAGGATCAGAAACATTCACAAAGGAAACGAGCCATGTTCACTGAGAAACAACTGGCAGATTTAGAATTCTTGTTCAGCAAGAACCCATACCCCACTCCCAGCCTTCAGAAAGAAATGGCCTCGAAACTGGAGATACATCCCACCATACTGCAGGTTTGGTTCAAGAACCACAGAGCAAAAGTCAAGAAAGCCAAACAACAGCAATTAGCTGGGGTGGAAGTCAAGACTAGCTCTTCCAAGAGACACACGGATGCCGCTCCAGGAACCCCCAGTGGTGCCTACCCTGCTTCCCTAGTTTATACAGATCACCCCATACCTTCCTTCCAACTCAGCATATGCTCCAATTTTAAGGCTCTCCCAGACCATTCTTTTGGCCACAAAATAGTCCATTTTGGCTACTGCCGAGATCCTAACATCTACTCCCTATGTCCCATTATGGAATTCCAAATTCTTTCCACAAGCTTCACTGCTAATTCTTTGGGTTCTTCATCTCCACAAAGAACTTAGTGAGCAAAGCCAGACACAAAAGGTCACCTACTATAACGATTCGCAATGATTCCAGACGAGAGACAGAGTCGGGATCTACGCAACATGGAGGCATTTCAGAAACGGGCTTTGTGAAAACAAAAGGAGACCCACAAGTGCCCGTGGGGTGGAATTGAGTGGCAAGAGTCGCTCAACAAACTACTGCAATGGGCATGTTTCATGTTGTAATTCGGATGGCAGGAACCTGCATGTATAAATTCATCCAAAGACAACTGTAATATTGCATAACATACACCACAAAAAACAATCACGTGACGGGACGGAAGCGTCAGCTAATGCTACGCAGTAACCATTTTGCAACATATAAATGTATCAAATCAACACATCATACACCTTACACTTGTATCTCAGTAAAGCTGGAGACAATTTTTAAATTATATCTCAATAAATATATACAATGAGACTACTGGAAAAAAAAAAAAAGAACTGCTGCCCCTGATAGCTGCCCACCAAGAACCTCTTCTCTCCCAAAGAGAATCATTGCATGTAATGAGAAATGCTACTGCTGGGAATGTGTTGCACATATAAACCCTGTGGAGGCAGAACACTGACTTAAGTGACATAATTTATATTTAATAAATGTTTTCTCCAATAAATAAATTTTAAAATATTCCAGTACTCTAATACCCAATAAAAATGATAGCAGCACAATAACCAAAATCAAGTCATGAGACAGATGGACTTAAACTGAGCTCTGAAGGGCAGGTAAGGCATGGATCCAATGAGTAGTTATGATTTGTTTCCATTGCTAGAAATTTGTTTCATTCATCTCTAAATTCGTATCATTTAAGGAAAACAAGCTAGTATTCTGATTTAAGGATTATCAAAAATACTTACAAAGCACTCTGCAGCATCATCCATAAGGCCCAACTGAAATCGCTGCTCATCTTTGAAGCTCTCTGCTAGAGCATGCCTTATGTTATCTGAGGGAAGTGCTTTTTCTCGACTGTGTTGAAACAGTGCAAATATTGTCTGGGGATCAACAAGTACATCAGTAAGTTTAAAGCCAACGACTAAAGAAACATGTCAGTAATTTCATTATAAAAGAGTGAAACTCATAACACTATACCCAGAAACTAATAGTCTTTTGCTCCAAAATTCCATATAAAGATTATTTGTATCAGTAATGTATAGAAATGGTTGCCCCAGCCTCGAAATCAAACGTTAGTGTGCACAGAATTAAGTAAGTGCTCAGTTCCCATCTTCAGGGATTCTAATTGAGTATGCTGAAGTGAGGGCAATTTTTAAACTGTTCCCCAGCTAATTCTGATCCAAATTGTTTAAGGAAGAGTTCTGAGATAAATTGCTATAAATCTAAAAGTATATTATAGAAATTAAAATTGTGTTAACCAAAAATAAATATATAATCACACGAAAATTAGTAGGAACTCACTAGTCTTTTAAAAAAGTAGGTTGGGGGGCGCCTGGGTGGCTCAGTTGGTTAAGCGACTGCCTTCGGCTCAGGTCATGATCCTGGAGTCCCGGGATCGAGTCCCGCATCGGGCTCCCTGCTCGGCAGGGAGTCTGCTTCTCCCTCTGACCCTCCCCCCTCTCATGCTCTCTCTATCTCATTCTCTCTCTCAAATAAATAAATAAAATCTTAAAAAAAAAAAAAAAAAAAAGTAGGTTGGGGCACACCTGGGTGGCTCAGCTGGTTTAGCTCAGGTCACGATCTCATGGTCCTGGGATCGTGGGACCCAGCATCAGGCTCCCTGCTCTGCAGGGAGTCAGCTTCTCCCTCTCCCACTGCCCCTCCCCTGGCTTCTCTCTCTCTCTCTCAAATAAATAAATAAAATCTTAAAAAAAGAAAAAGTAGCTTAAATGAACTTTTACAGTTTTTTTGTTTCTTCCTAAATAAACCTCAGAAAATGACAAACTCTGGTTTAAAAGTAAACAAAAATTAAATAACTTCAATGCAATGAAAATTTTCCACTATTTAAATTTGCCTTTAAAAACTGACACTGTACAATTTGCATGAACTCTGAAAAGATGATGACTTTTAATTTTTAAAGAAAATTTTTTTTCAAATTATCAGTTTTCCTCACTTAGAGCATTATTTCTATTTTTTTTTTTTTAAGATTTTTATTTATTTATTTGACAGAGAGACAGCGACAGAGGGAACACAAGCAGGGGGAGTGGGAGAAGGAGAAGCAGGCTTCCCGCGGAGCAGGGAGCCCGATGTGAGGCTCGATCCCAGGACCCTGGGATCATGACCTGAGCTGAAGGCAGACGCTTAATGACTGACCCACCCAGGCGACCCTAGAGCATTATTTCTAACCTAAGCTGAAGAAATAGTGGCAACATTCAAGAACAAGTGATTATAGGTGTTAATCTGGTTTTCCATTTTCCTTATTGAATTTAAATAAGAAAAACTTTTTAATAAGTTCCAGTTTTATGACAATCATCTTAGGTGGGGGAAAAAGAAAGTTTTTAGTGACAACCCACCAAATAAGGATTGGCCATATTAAACTCTTAATTAGCTCAAGGGGTATGTCATCTCAAAAACATTTTTTTTTTTCAGATCAATATATGGTAGGCTAGGAAAATATTTCAAAAATCTGTTCCACTACTGCAAGAAAATCTAATTTATAAATAAATTTAAAAATTGAAGAATAAAGATGCCAAATGATATTAGATATCCAGAAGTATAATCTTTTAGCTATAATTACAAATATGAAAAAATAGAAAATATTTTCATATGTCATTTCTTATTTAGTTAATTAACTTTTCAAGATAATGCTTAAGATATTAATCCTACACTTGAGTTTCAATCATTTGTTATCTGTTTTTTGACTGCTTAGTATATGTGAGGCATCTTCACTAGAAAATAAACAAAAACCCTGCCCTCATGGGGCACACATTCTAGTTATAGTCAGGAGAAAGCAAGTAAGTAATTATATAGTATATCAGAAGGTGGTAAACACAATAGAGAAAAACAAAGAAATAAAATACAAGACAGAAAAATAAAGTATTATAAATAGAAGTAGAGATACTGAGAGTAGAAAGGTTAACTATTACCTCGGGTAGTCAGGGAAGGTCTTACTGATGTCCTCATTTGAGGATTGGCATAAAGGAAACAGGGTGTTAGCCACAAAAACATCTAGAAGAAAAGCATTCTAGACAAAAGGAATAACAATGAAAAGAGTCAGAGATGGAAGCCAGCTCTGAAAATTGCAAGAGGTAGCCAGTCTGGCTAAAGTGCAGTACCTGAGACAGATAGGGAGAGAGAGAGTGAGAAAGAAGAGAGTGTTTTGGGTAGCCGGTGGGGAGGCAGGCAGGTGATTGTGTAAGGCTATGAAAGATTCAGGCTAGAAATCTTAACTATACTCATTTTACAATTGGACAAAATATCCAAAATTGACTGTGGCGTAAATAAAATGTGATACTGTAATTTGAACTAAGTTCATTCTTTATCCCCTAACAATAACCCTATTTTGCCATGTTCTAAAAAAGAGAATATAAAATTGCCTTCTTTGGTGATTTATATTCAGGAATATAAATCAAAATAAAGCGGGCGCCTGGGTGGCTCAGATGGTTAAGCGTCTGCCTTCGGCTCAGGTCATGATCCCAGGGTCCTGGGATCGAGTCCCGCATCGGGCAATCTGCTCCTTGGGAGCCTGCTTCTCCCTCTGCCTCTCTCTCTCTCTGTCTCTCATGAATAAATAAATAAAAATCTTAAAAAAAAAAAAATCAAAATAAAGCAGGAAAATGGCTCTTCATTTTCTTGCATGTATGTGTGTGTGTGTAAGAATATTCAAGAATGTAAAAGAATGAAATGTTTATCTCTGAAACATGTTAATAAAACCTTAAATTCTTGGGCAAATTTCAATGATACAAATGAGATGCTAACTCATTGCGACTCCCTGTTTCTGCCTTTGTCTCTCTTCTATTTATTCTCATCCAAGTAGCCAAAGAGATCTAGTCCAAACATTCCATCTAGTTAAAACAGATTATATCACTCTTCCACTCGAAACAATCCAGAGACTTCCTAAATCACTCAAGAGAAAAAGCCAAGGTCCTCACAAAGGCCTAGAAGGACCTACACAATATGGACTCCTGTTCCAGTTATTTATTGCTCCATAACAAACGACCGCAAAACTTATTTGCTAAAAATAACATTATGATTACAAATCATTAATTTGGTAAGGACAGCTCAACTCTGCTCCACTGGGAGTTATCTGGGACAGTTTGAATGCTGGGACCTAGAACCATCTGAAGGTTGCTCACTTACATTGAGCAGTTGATGCTGGTTGTTGGTGCTGCCTGTCCGCTTAGACTTCTGCTTTAGCTGTGGCCAACTTGGCTTCCTCACCCTATGACGGCTCACTCCCAAGAATGACAGCCCAACAGACAGAGCCAGATAGAAATTTTATCACCTTTTCTAATCTAACCTAACCTCAGATGTCTGCAGTGTCATTTCTGCCATTCTATTTGGTGGGAATGAATCATTAAGGCCAGTCCATATTCAAAGAACTAGACTCCACCTTTTGATAGGAAGAGTGCAGAAGAGGGGCACGTGGGTGGTTAGCTGTCTGGCTCTAGATTTCAGCTCAGGTCATGAGCTCAGGGCTGTGAGATCAAGCCCCGTGTTGGACTCCGCCCGGGGCATGAGAGCCTGCCCAGGATTCTCTCTCTCCCTCTCTCTCTCTCTGCCCCTCCCCTGCTCATGCTCTCTTTCTAAAAAAAAAAAAAAAAAAACTTAAGAATTTGCAGGCATGTTTTATTTTATTTTTAAAGATTTTATCTATTTATTTAGAGAGAGAGAGTCACAGGAGTGGGGGGAGGGAGAGCAGAGAGAGAATCTCAAGCAGCTCCCTGCTGAGCATGGAGCCCAAGGTGAAGCTCCTTGATGTCATGACACTGAGATAATGACCCCAGCCAAAATCAAGAGTCTGACGCTTAACCAACTGAGTCACCGAGACACCCCTGCAGACATGTTTTAAAATCACCACAACTCACCTTACTTCTGAGCTCACCTCTTATCACTCTCCCCCTTGCTCACAAAGCTTCTGACACCCAGGTTTCCTTGAATCACTCACACTCACCTCAGGGCCTTTGCAGTTACTGTTTCCCGGCTTGCCTGGAAAGCTTCACTCTATCACCTTTTCCAGGTAATGGTTTAAACTTTCCCAGTGAGGCTTTCCTGACTATTCAACACTCTCTATTCCCTTTCCCTGATTTATTTTCCCCCTTTGTAGTTATTACCATCTAACATACTTTATATGTTGCTTACTTATTTTCTCCTCCCCTACAAGAATGTAAGCTCCATGAGAACAGAGGTCTTATCACCTTGTTCACTGCTGTATCATCAGTAACTACAGCAGTGCACAAAATCCAGTAGTAGTTCAAAATCCATTTCATAAAATGAATAAAGAATTTTTCCAAAATAATGAAAAATGTAATGTTCCTAATGTTTCTACACTATTTAGAATATTAATTTTAACTGTCCTTACATAAAAGTGGGGAAAAAATCCAGAAACTTGAATAAATCATACTTTAAGAATTCGTCTCAAAGCTCTAAGTCACTTGACAATGAATTTCAACTTCAAGTAAACTGATCAAACAAACTATCAAAATTAAATTTTTGGCAAAACAATTAATAGTAATTTTTCAGTACTATTAAAAGGTTACCTTCAATGCACAAAATATGCAGGCATCTCCCTGACAAACATGTCCAGTTAGAACCCGCAAGCTTCTTCGGAATATATCCAATTGCCATAAGACCTAAAAAATTATAAGAAAGAAATACAGTAAAATTTTTCTCCCTATGATAAAAGACAGATTTGATTTAAATTGCAGAAGGCTAGTAACTTCTTTTAATCTCTTGTGCACAATCAGACATATATAAGCACTGAAACTAACAGCAAGGATGAAACTGCTATATACGTGTAGTGAATATATAAAAGAGGGATTTAGAAGATATTCCTATTGATTCACATGTAAAAACTGACAGGCAGAGTTAAGAAAAAACTAATTCCTCAGTTAAGGATTTTATATGAACAGGAAACATGGGACACTGAACGGAGGACTTGGCAGTGACATGAAAGAGGAAGTGATTATAATACTTGGAACAGACTGAACTTTAGGAAGGAAATATAATTGGAGTTGAAAGCCAGGGTGTATCAAATAAGGGTCAGTATGTAACAGCCAGAAAAAAAGGTGAGCTGATGAGGCCTGTGGCCTGGTATACTGAATGACAAAGCAGCCAGCTGTGTGGTAACAGGGGGACAGTAAAAAGCATCAGTTAAGGAATAATACGAATGTATTTGCTGCAATTATCCATTCATCATTTGCTACTAAAAGAAAAAAACAAAAACCACTAATTGTTTAAATAAAATCAGTCCATTATTTAAAATCATTCTAAAAAAATCTAAAAACTAAAAAGTGGGGATAATTTTGCCTGCCTCATGGCATTCTTGTAAGGATTAAACGGTATGTATTAACATATAAAGTGCTTAGAGGAGCGCCCAGTACATAACTGGAATGCAATGAATGCCAGCTCCTATTTGTTGCTGTAATTACTATTACAACAAACATCTCCAAGTTTCCCTATATTGTTCAGTCATTTCCTCAAATACTGTAACTTAGAAAATCCATTCATGATCTCTCATTTCTCCCAATTAGAAACAAAGATTAAGAAAAATAAATGATTTTAATAAATATCCTATTATTTTCAATTACTTAATAACTAAAGGCCATTTCAGAATTTCCCTTTGACAGTTGCTTTTTCTTAAAGAAAATAGGATCCATTTAAGTATCACAAATAATGCAGTGTTTTTGCAAAGCACTTGAAAATGTCTAATAATTTTCTTGCATATCATACATATCTGATCACACCATAAAATACATGGCATTGGAATTCATTCATCTGTCAAGATGAAGAACAGGACAGCACAACCTTGGGAAGTAGCATAGCACTGTGCTTAGTAATAAATGTTTGAAGGCAGACTGCCTAGGTATTAATTCTGGATTTACTGCTTGCCAGCTCTTGGGTTGGCTTGAGCAAAATATTTTCTGAAACTCAATTTTCTCATCAGTAAAATGAAGATTAAAGCAGTACTTACCTCTTAGGATTGTTGTAAGAATTAGATTAGAGAGAACATATAGTGTTCAGGTAAGTACCAACATAAGTAAGAACACAATAAATGCTAGCTATTAAATAACTTTGCTTTTAACTTAGAAAATTTAAAACCACACCATATGTCATAACTACTTATAGTTATGTCGGATAAAATTCTAAAATATTCAGTCAAAAGCGAATACCCTCCATAATGTTTCTAAGGCCAGTGAAGTGACTCTTCAAATGTAACTGGAATGTTTTCTAGATGAGCAAAATGTTTAAGTTATACTGGATCCAAACTACAGAAAAAATATTTTATGCAACTTCTTTATACATTATTCAGTATAACAGTTTATCCCCTCTTTTAACAAATCCATATCAAAAGTTATTCTAATCGTTAATCTTTATCCTACTTCATTTTAAAATGTTGATTATAAACAACCAATAGGTAGACAAAGAAATCGAAGAAAAAAATTTAAGTATAATCTTGCCATTTGCACCAACAGGGATGGAACTAGAGGGCATAATCCTGAGTGAAATAAGTCAAAGGAAGACAAGTATCATGATTTCATTCATATGTGGAATTTAGGAAACAAATGAACAAACAAGAAAAAAAAGAGCCAAACTAGAAAAAAAGACTCTTAAGTAGTCTGGGGGATGGGTTCGATAAAGGGGAAGAGTACACTTACCTTGATGAATACTGAGAAATGTACAGAACTGTTGAATCACTATATTATACACCTGAAACTAATATAACACTACATGTTATGCACTTGAATAATAAAAAGACAGGGGAAAAAAAGTGCTTAGAAATGTCAAGGGGGAGGGGAACCCTTGGGATAAATGAAAATGGAAATACAACTTTCCAAAATCTATAGGATGCAGCAAAAGCAGTTCTAAGAAGGAAGTTCATGGCAATACAGGACTACTTCAAGAAATAAGAAAAGCCCAAATAAACAAACTTTACATGTAAAGACTCTAGAAAAAGAAGAACAAAGCCCAAAGTTAGTAGAAGGAAGGAAATAATAAAGATGAAAGTAGAAATAAATGAGAGACTTAAAAAAAGAAAATTAGAAAAGAACAGTGAAACTAAAAGCTGGTTTTTTGAAAAGATAAAATCAATAAACCTCTCACCAGACTCATCAGGAAAAAAAGAGACAACTCAAATAAACAAAATCAGAAATGCAGAAGTTACAACTGACACCACAGAAATACAAAGGATATGAGACTACTACAAATAACAAGCCAACAAACTGAAAAACCTAGAAGAAATGGATAAAATCCTAGAAAAAAACACAACTTTCTAAGATCAAACCACAAAGAAATGGGAAATCTGAACAGAATGATTACAAGTAATGAAACTGAGTCAGTAATTTAAATATTTCCCCCAAACAAAAGTCCAGGATCAGACAGTTTCACAGGTGAATTCTACTAATCATTTAAAGAGTTGGTAATCCAAAGATACAAATGTAGTGATCCGAAGGCGTATGTGCACTCCAATGTTTATAGCAGCAATGTCCACAATAGCCAAACTATGGAAAGAGCCAAGATGTCCATCAGCAGATGAATGGATAAAGATGTGGTGTATATATATACAACGGAATATTATGCAGCCATCAAAAAAAAAAAAAAAGAAATCTTGCCATTTGCAACAACGTGGATGGAACTAGAGGGTATTATGCTAAGCGAAATAAGTCAATAGAGAAAGACAAGTATCATATGACCTCACTGATATGAGGAATTTGAGAAACAAGACAGAGGATCATAGAGGAAGGGAGGAAAAAATGAAACAAGATCAAACCAGAGAGGGAGACAAACCACAAGAGACTCTTAATCTCAGGAAACAAACTGAGAGTTGCTGGAGTGGTGTGGGGTGGGAGGATGGGGGGCTGGGTGCTGGACACTGGGGAGGATGTGTGCCATGGTGAGTGCTGTGAATTATGTAAGACTGATGAATCACAGACCTGTACCTCTGAAACAAATAATACATTATATGTTAAAAAAAAAAAAAGAAGATAGTAGAAAGGGAAGTATGAAGGGGGGGAAATCAGAGGGGGAGATGAACCATGAGAGACTATAGACTCTGAGAAACAAACTGAGGGTTTTAGAGGGGAGGGGGGTGGGGGATGGGTTAGCCCGGTGATGGGTATTAAGTAGGGCACGTGTTGCATGGAACACTGTGTGTTATACGCAAACAATGAATCATGCAACACTACATCAAAAACTAATGATGTAATGTATGGTGACTAACATAGTAAAATAAAATTAATTAAAAAATAATAATAAAAAAAATAAAGAGTTGGTAATTATCCTTCTCAAATTATTCCAAAAAATTAAAGAGGAAGAAATACTTCCAAACTCATTTTACAGGGCCAACATTACCCTGATATCAAAACCAGGCAAAGGAAAGAAAGAAAGAAAGGAAGGAAGGAAGGAAGAGAAAAGGAGAGAGAGAGACTATAACAGGCCAATATCCCCAATGAACATAGATACAAAAATCCTCAACAAAATATTAGCAAATGAAATTCAACAGTACATGAAGAGGATCAGATGCCATTATCAAGTGAGATTTGTTCCATGGATGCAAGGGTGGTTCAACATCTGTAAATCAATCAACATATTACACCACATTAACAAAACAAAGAACAAAAATCATATAATGATCTTTATACAGAAACAGCATTTGACAAAAATATCAACATTTATGATAAAAACTCTCAACAAAGTGAGCATAAAAGAAACATACCTCAACATAATAAAGGTCATATATGACAAACCCCTAGGTACTATCATACTCAACAATGACAGGCTGAAAGTTTCTCCTCTAAAATCAGAAACAAGACAAAAGTACTCACTCTCATCACTGTTATTCAAGAAGTCCTAGCCACAGCAATTAGGCAAGAAAAAGAAATAAAAGGCATCCAAATTGAAAAGAAGTGTCATTATTTGCAGATAACATACTATATATAGAAAACCCTAAAGACTCCACCAAAAAACTATTAGAATGAATTCAGTAAAGTCATAGAATACAAAATTAACATACAGAAATAAGTTGTGTTTCTATATACTAATAATGAGCTATCAGAAAGAGAAATTAAGAAAATAATCCCATTTACAGTTACATCAAAAAGAATAAAATACCTAGGAATAAATTTAACAAAGGAGGTGAAAGACCTGTACAGTCATACCTCTAAGATATTGCAGGTTCAATTGTCGGCCATCACAATAAAGCTAATATTGCAATAAGTCAGTCAAATAAACTTTTTAGTTTTCCAGTGCATATAAAGTTATGTTTACACTATACTGTTGTCTATTAACCATGCAATAGCATTATGACTAGAAAACAATGTACATACCTTAACTTAAAAATATTTTATTGCTAAAAATATTAACCATCACCTGAGCTTTCAGAGAGTTATAATCATTTTGTTGGTAGAGGGTCCTGCCTTGATACTGATGGCTGCTGACTGATCAGGGTGACGGTTGTGGAAAGCTGGGGTGGCTGTCATAATTTCTTAAAATAAGACAATAATGAAGTTTGCCACATCAATTCTTCCTTTCACCAACTATTTTTCTATAGCATGCAATGTTGTTTGATAGAATTTTACCCATAGAACTTTCAAAATTGGACTCAATCCTCTCAAACTCTGCAGCTGCTTTATCAACTAAGTTTATGTAATATTCTAAATCCTTTGTTGTCATTTCAACAATGTATACAGCATCTTCACAAGGGTAGAT
Source organism: Neomonachus schauinslandi (assembly GCF_002201575.2). Lineage (NCBI taxonomy): Eukaryota > Metazoa > Chordata > Mammalia > Carnivora > Phocidae > Neomonachus > Neomonachus schauinslandi. The sequence goes on from NC_058404.1 coordinate 105,033,413, forward strand.
TCCATCTCAAGAAACTACTTTCTTGGCTCATCCACAAGATGTTCTTACCCATTAAAGTTTCATCATGAGATTGCAGCAATTCAGTCACATCTTCAGGCTCTACTTCTAATTCTAGTTCTCATACTTTTTCCACCACATCTGCAGGTACTTGCTCTACTGAAATCTTAAACCCCTCAAAGTCATCCACGAAGGTTGGAATTGACTTCTTCCAAACTCCTATCAATGTTGGTATTTTGACCTCTTCCCATGAATCATGAATGTTTCTAGTAACATCTAGATTCACAGTCTTGAAGAACGTTTTCAATTTACTTTGTCCAGATCCATCAGAGGAATCACTACTTATGGAAGCTAGGCCTTATGAAAACTATAGCTTTATGAAATTTCTTAAATAACAAGACTTGAAAGTGAAATTACTCCTTGATCCGTGAGCTGCAGAATGGATATTGTGTTAGCAGGCATAAAAACATTACTCTCATTGTCCATCTCCATCAGAGCTCTTGGGTGACCAGGTACATTGTCAATAAGCAGTAATATTTTGCGGGGATTCTTTTTTTCTGAACAGTAAGTCTCATCAGCAGGATGATTCAGTAAACCATGTTGTAAACAATGTGCTGTCATCCAGGCTTTGTTGTTACATTTATAGAGCACAGGCAGAGTAGATTTAGCATAATTTTTAAGGGCCCTAGAAATTTCGAAATGGCAAACAACTACTGGCTTCAATTTAAAGTCACCACCTATATTAGTCCATAACAAGAGAGCCAGCCTGTCCCTTGAAGCTTTGAAGCCAGGCATTGACTTCCTCTCTAGCTATGAAAGTCCCAGATGGTATCTTCTTTCAATAGAAGGCTGTTTTGTCTACATTGAAAATCTGTTGTTTAATGTAGCCACCTTCATGAATTATCTTAGATCTTCTGGATGGCATGCTGCAGCTTCTATATCAGTACTTCCTGCTTCGCCTTGCACTTTCTGTTACAGAGATGGCTTCTTTCCTTAAATCTCATGAACCAACATCTGCTAGCTTTGAATCTCTCTTCTGCAGCTTCCTCACCTTTCTCAGTCCTCATAGAATTAAAGAGTGAGGGCCTTGCTCTGGATTAGGCTTTGACTTAAGGGAATGTTGTGGCTGGTTTGATCTTCTATCTAGACCACTAAAACTTTTTCCATATCAGCAAGAAGGCTGTTTCACTTTCTTATCATTGGTGTTTTCACTGGACTAGCACTTTTCATTTCCTTCAAGAACTTTCTCTTTGTATTCACTATTTGGCTAACTGACTGGCACAAGGGGCCTCACTTTCAGCCTATCTCGACTTTCGATATGCTTTCCTCACTAAGCTTACTCATTTCTAGCTTTTGCTTTACAGTGAGAGTATAGGGGTGCCTGGTTGGCTGAGTTAGTTGGCATCCGACTCAATTTCGGCTCAGTCCATGGTCTCAGAGTTGTGTGAGATCAAGCCCCACATTAGGCTCCATGCTCAGCTCAGAGTCCGCTTGAGATTCTCACCTTCTTCCTCTCCCTCTGCCCCTCCCCCCGACTTGTGCTCGCTCTCTCTCAAATAATAAATAAATAATAAATAAATAAATAAAATCTTTTAAAAAATATAAATAAAGTAAGAGGACATGAACTCTTTCTTTCACTTGAACACTTAGAGGGCACTATAGGGTTATTAACTGGCCTAATTTCAATGTTGTTGTGTCTCAGGGAATAGGGAGGCCCAAGGAGAAAGAGAGATAAGGGAACAGCTGGTCAGAACACACAGCATTTATCAATTAAGTTTACCATCTTATACAGGGGTAGTTTGTGGTGCCCCGAAACAATTACAATAGTAACATCAAGATCAGTGATCACAGATCACCATAACAAATATAGTAACAATAAAAGAGTTTGAAATACTGCAAGAATTACAAAAATATAACAAAGCCACACAAAGTGAACAGTTGCTATTGGAAAAATGGTATCCACTGACATGTTTGATGTAGGGTTGCCACAAAACTTTAATTGGTAAAAAATGCAGTATCTGCAAAGTGTAATAAGGTGAAACACAATAAAACAAGGTCTGACTGTACTCTGAAAACTATAAGACATTGTTGAAAGAAATCAAAACTGACACAAATGGAAAGATATTCCATGTTCATGGATTGGGAAGAATTAATATTGTTAAAATATCCATACTACCCAAAGCAATCTATAGATTCAATGCAATGCTCATCAAAATAGCAATGACATCTTTCACAGAAGTAGAAAAAATGATCCCAAAATTTGTATGGAATCACAAAAGACCCTAAATAGCTAAAGTAATCTTGAGAAGGAAGAACACAGCTGGAGGCATCAAGCCTCCTGATCTCAAACTATACTACAAACCTATAGTAATCAAAATGGTATGGTACTGGCAGGAAAAGAGACACATAAGTCAATGGAACAGAATAGAGAGCCCAGAAAGAAACCCACGCTTATATGGTCAATTAATGTATAACGAAGGAAGCTGAGATTATACAATGGAGAAAATACTGGAGTCTCTTCAATAAATGGTGTTGGGAAAACTGGACAGCTACATGTGAATGAAACTGAACCACATTTACATGACATATAAAAATAACTTCAAAATGGATTAGAGACTTGAATGTAAAACCTGAAACCATAAAATTCCTAGAAGAAAAGAAACACAGTAAACTCTCTGACATCAGTCTTAGTAATATATATATATACATACATACACATATTTTGACCAGTCTCTTCGGCCAAGGGCAAAAAAGCTAAAATGAACAAATGGGATTACATTAACCTAAAAGCTTCTGGACAGCAGAGGAAACCATCAACAAAACAAAAAGGCAACCTACTTACTGGGAGAAGGTATTTGCAACTCATACACACAATAAGGGGTTGTTATCCAAAATATATAAAGAACTTATAGAACTTAATATCAACCACATCATCAACAACAACCTGATTAAAAAATGGGCAGAGGACTTGAATAGACATTTTTCCAAAGAAGACATACAGAGAGCCAACAGACACCTGAAACTATGTTCAACGGGGAAATGCAAATCAAAACCACAATAAGATATCACTTCACACCTATCAGATTGGCTATTGTCAAAAAAGAAAAGAAATAACAAGTGTTGGTGAGGATATGGAGAAAGGGGAACCCTCAGGCACTGTTGGTGGGAATGTAAATTAGCACAACCACTACTGAAAACAGTACATTTTAATAATGTCCACTTTTAATAATTTCTTACAGGACATATTCCACAATTTATTTCTCAGCAGTTTTAAAAACTATTCATCAAACTGCATAATATTTACAGTCTGCATTTTAAAAAATGAAGTCAGGCTTTTTCTAACAGAAAATTTATATCTGAATACCTGTTTTGTTAGTGAAGATTGGCTTTGCAAATTAGTTTAGATGGCAGACATCTTAACATCTGGGCCAAAAGATCTCCTGAGTTGAAAGGATAGAGGTGGAAGTTCAGGGACTCTAAAGTAGCTAGAGTTGGCAAGGCAGAGTGCTGCAGAGGAGAGAGCTGCACACAGATTGAATACCACAGCTCTACAGAGGGTTCCCCTTGAGTATTCAGGCAAATACTGTGAGGAAACTACCCGAGGCTGAGGAAAGAAATACCCCCCAAAATTAGAGAGACTAGTGCCCAGAGCTCATACCTGCCTAGTGCCTGCTCCTAAGAGCCAATGTAGAATGCTTCATAATCCACAGAGCATTGGCTAAAGAAGGAAGGGTCTTACCCAGGAGTAGACAAATTAATCCTGAAATAAACACAACTTTGGGACTGCCTAACAAAGCTTAAAAGTAAAATGATCAAACTATTTCCAAATAAAACAACCCTATCCCAGAACAAAGTTCAAGAGTATTTCTAAGAATATAAAAATATCTATCACCCAATAAGATAAAACTCAAAAGGTCTGACACCCAATCAAAAATTACCAGGCATTAAAATAAACAAGAAAATATATTCCCAAATGAGGAGGAAAAAAAATCAGTTGAAACCCAGAATGTGTAGAATGACAGAATTAGTAGACAAGTACATTAAAAAAATTATTATAACTGTATTTCATATGTTCAAGATGTATAGAAGAGACTGAACATGTTAAGTATAGACTTGAAAGAGATTTTTAAAAGACCCAGATCAAACTTCCAGAGGTTAAAATTACAATGTCTGAAATTAAAATATACTCGGATTAATAACAGATTAAACACTGTAAAGGAAAAGATTAATGAACTTGAAAACACGGTAATAGAAAGCATAAAAAATGAAACAGAGAGAAAGAAAAAAAGACTGAGAATGAAAGTTAAGAGAGCATCGGGACAACCTCAGAGCTGCGGGACAACCTCAGACAACCAACTGCAATATATAATTGCAGTCCTTCAAAGGAAGAGACAGAAAAATTTGAAGAAATAATGGTCAAAGACTTTCCAAATTTGATTAAAATTATAAATCCACAGATCTAAGATGCTCAATAAACACAAGAAACATGAAGAAAACTATGTCAAGGCACATCAATATCAAACTGCTTTAAAGTAGTGAAAAAAGAGAATCTTAAAAGGAGAGAGGAAAAGGACACATTACATACAGAAGACAAAGAATGACAATAGTTTTCACTAGAAATAATGCAAGCTACAAGTCAAAGGACCAAAATCTTTAAAGTACTGAAAGGGAAAAACTGCCAACTTAGACTTCTTTAATGAGTAAAAATATCTTTCAAAAACAAAAGTAAAACAGAATTTTTTCCAGAAACACAAAAGTTGAAAGAACTCACCAACAACAGACCTGACCTACAAGAAATGTTAAAAGAGGTCCTTCAAGAAGAATAAGTGATACCAGATGGAATGCTGCCTCTACCATAAAGGAATGATGAGCAGCAGAAATGTTAATAAATAACTTTCATGGTAAAGATCAATGGAATGTTCATTAAAACATATAGATAGATATAGATACAGATCATCATTGGAATATTTCTCCATTTTCTTTACCATATAAGTGTCCTTACTCAGAATTTTCTGTTATAACATGCTTTTCGTCTCACTAACTACACACAGATTTTGGGAGTCAAGGAAAAGGACAGAAATAGAGGGAAATATATAAACATAAAAAAAGAACTGGAAAAGGGTCAACAGAAAAAGATTTAAAGTGACAGAAGCCCTTTCTCACAGCCTGATTTAAACAAAAGCATTTAATTCCAAGTCTTTTGGTATACAGTATTTCCCTATATCCAGTGCTGTTCAATAAATGTTTTCTTGCACTTCTCATAGCACTTAATGCCAGTAGGATCTTTTGGCCATGGCAGAACAGTGACTGCCACTTAAGGGTCGCAATGTATATTAGAATGCCAATTAGATTTCTTTCCCTGGGTGAATTACAGAACTTTCAAGTTTGACATCTGTCTCAGGCAGAGGACAATTGAGAAAACAAGTCTGAGTCAGATGTCTGAGCACGTGACACATTCTAGAGATGTTCATTTATCATGAGTTAATTAACCAATATTTCTCTTTCTACTCTGTTTTCAGGAGGGGAAAAAAAAGCAATGGAAAATATGTAAGAAGTGATTTATTTTAAATAAATTCTTTTAAGGTATATTCTATAGTCAATAGAATAACATTCCAATATTCTAAATCTTCCTCATCTTTAGTACTACACAGTCAATGGTCAGAAGGACATAGGATCCTGCAAAATCTGGAACTACTGAATAAAAACTACATCTTACATAAGAAAGGATATTTATCTAAAGAAGAAAAGCAGGTTAGCACATGCTTGTTAATTAAAAGAATTTCAACAAGGACTGGAGCAAAATGGATTAATCTTCAATTCCACTAAAACAGTGGTGTCCAAATATGATTCCAGAGAAGCGATTTAAGGCCACAGTGGAGGCTGAAAGGAGTTTGAGTCCTGAGAATTAAAACTGCATTCTCATTTCAACCCAAGCTATCTATGGGGATTCTACTGGATTCCTTTAAAAAAAAAGGGGGGGGGGGGTAAAGGGAGGTAGGTTAGCTGGTTCAAAGAAATTATTTTATGTATTTTAGAAACATGATTTTAATTTACTAAGTAAACATTTTAAGTCAAAATATTTTATATCATAGTAATACATTATTCTATTGCTAAAACCATTCCCAATTATCTTAGATAAATAATATCTATTTCTGTTTATAATAAAAAAACAAAATTCCAAGCCAAAATATTTTTGATATCATTAAAAGTGATATTAAAAAGTCATTCTAGGCAATAATAACTTTATTCTTACACTAGAAGAAACATTAAACAAAGGATTTCCTGACAAGCACTTTTATAAATTTAATAAGAAATTATGGCCTCACCTGTACAGCACTATTAAGAAAGCAGCTGTTTTGTCCTGGTTCATTTAACAAGCCTTTGGTAGGGGCTAGGGATAGCATACTCCCAGGTTGATAAACTTTTCCAAGATTGCCGCCAGGTTTCCGTAAGAATTTTACCCATGCCATTTTCAAGAAAATTTGTGTACATTAAAGCTAAGAATTATATATTTATGTGATATTTCTGATGATAAATGGGATGATGTCTTGAACTGTCCACTTAAATTCACTGTAGTCAATTACAGTAACGTAAGTTTCCAAGTCCATATCTTTCCTGATGCTGTAAATTTTTGACGACTTTGTCAAGCAAAAGTAGGGTACATAAACACTGAAGTTCTAAAAAAGAAATCTTAAAGATTTTGATATGCATTAAGTTTTATAAGAGAGTTGTACAGTTAAAGCAAAAAATATTTTTTTTAAACTGCTAAAAACAATGTTGATGAACAAATAATTTTCTTTAAAGCACAAGCCATTGGTCTTGATGGTTTAAAAAACAGATGATACAAAAAGATGTTGAGTTCCCATCTGGCATGATTCCTTTGGTCATTTGTTTTCCTTATGTTTTTTTAGTAAGAAAGAAGACTCTCTCTTTCACAGGTGAAGTTATCAATGGTGGTTCCATATTTCTCATCAATGTGACCTCAAAGCAAATCTACAAGAAAGAAAATAAATGTTTAAATAAAAGCAAAAGCTAATCAAGAATGGCTAAACAAGAAAATTCCTACTTTACTATTTGAACACAAATACTGAATATATAATCATAAAAGGATTATAACTGTTCTAAAATACAAAAAAGAAGACATTATTCTTCATTAAAAATTTTTAAAAATATCAATGTGACATCAATCACTACCTGTTTGAAGATTTCAGTGGTCATTGATTTCAAAAGGAAAATAGTCTAGAGAACACTGTAATTAAATTAGATCTCAGGTAGTATTTTCAAAGGTACTAACTTTGTTGTCAACACTAAATTGCTTTGTTTATTAAAACAAATACACGTACAGATACTCTATGTTGTTACATGTCTTGAACAGAATATTATTTTTCCAAGAAACTCTGTAGATTTTACATAAATTGGTATACATTAAAACTCAGAAGAAGCCTTAAATTGATAAACAAATCTTAGTGAACTTAGTGTTTTCTACACTATTCACTAATGCATGCTCCTGAGTAAAAAGACTTTAAACTTCATTAAAAACAAGTATTACTAACAAAGTCTTGTTTAATTAAATTTCCTTCCTATGTTCATTCACTCAACAAACATTTACTGAGCCAAGTACTGTGCCAGGCAGTGGACTAATTTAATAATGAGGAAAGGCATACATTAATAAATAACAAATTGTAACTGTACTAGAAGAGTTACGTGCTGAGTGCTAACAGAAAAACAATGCAAGGAAAGAGGATGGGAAATGCATATAATGTGAGGGAACTTGCACTTTTAAATAGGATAGTCATGGAAAGTCTAATTGAGCAGGTTATCTTTGCACAAATATTTGAAGTAGGTGAAAATGTCACCTGAGAGAAGGCGTTTCTAGCAGAATGAATAGCATGCTTGACATGTTGGAAAAATAGTAAGCAGCTCAATGTGGCATGAGAAATATAAACAAAGAGGAAAAGATGAAAAGGAGGAACGGGAAACAGATCATGTGGGGGTACTAAAAGCCCTCTGTAAGGACTTCACCTTTAAACTCTGTTAAAGTCATGAGCTTCATTTTCACAGCATGTTAAGATAAGACAGAATGGCATGGATCAGTTCAATACCATTGGTCAAATACCCACGAAAACAGGAAAGCACCGAGGAATAAAGAAGCATCTTATCTAAAGAATTAAAGTCAGGGCTTGTTTCTAGCCCCACATATTAGCTCATCACTTATTAGCTGTTTAGCCTTAGATAAATCCTTGTCCTCTCTGATTTATAGTGTTTTCATCTATAAAATGGGGATAGCAAGCTTTGCGCAGTGGCAGTATCGTAGCCAATGAGGTTTATCCGAGGCGTGATTATTGCTAATTAAAATGGGGACAGCAATAATAGCCCTGATTAACATAGGTTAAATGTTTCAGGAATTCTAAAACACTATACTATGTTAGTTGTTTTCTTTTTATTTTAACTCCGTGGGTTGCAACCTTCTCTAAAGTGATCTAAATGATTCCCAAACCTTTCATACAAATTAAGTTTTTAATAAATGCGTAATTTTACCACATTAAGGGAGCTTTATGTTGGTGGTAAATTTGTATTTTTAATGAACGAATCCTTTTGAAATGATATTCTTTCATCATTTACTAGGCACCATGTTTGCACCATGAACTGTCCTAAGGTATATGAAATAATCCCTACCTTTACTGAGCTTAGTTTGGTGAGAGGCAAAGACATGAACAGATAACTTAAAAATACTGTGGCTTCCATTCTTGTGCAAGACGTCGAACTAGTATATGCTTCTCTGGTTCCCTACCTCCAGCCCAAGTCTGGAGATTACAGGAAGGAAACCTTAAGGATACCAAAAGTAACTGGCTTCTAAAGTGGGAGGGAAACAGTAGCTAAGATAAAGAGAGGGCCAAGTGTTACATACTAGAAAAGATCTTTCTAGTTAAGACCTTTTCCATTCCTCACATTTCTCTGGGCAGAGAATTCCCACCTCACACAATGCAACAAAACGGGAAGTTCAGCTACCACCCTACTGCCATCTGGAGGGTAAGGGAGATTATAACAGCAGAAAAGCACTAGATCACAGGCAGTTTGGGAATGGTAACAAGTACGTGCAAGGACCCTGGGTGTTCTGCCCTCACCCCTACTTCTCAAATAGAACAGAGGACAGTAGGATCTGGGGAAGATCATGCTGCTAGGCACAGAAACAGAAAGTTCTTTTTGGAACCAACGCTCAAGCTGCATCACTCCAAATCAAGCCCCTCTACTCACATCCCACCTCTACTCACTGAAATCATCTGAAGAAACACAAATGAGAGCAAGTGCTTTCACCCTTTGAATGTAAATATCATTAGTTTGTAACTTGGTACTCCAAGAAAAAGAGAAACAGACACTTGAGGGGGACCAGCACTATGAAACAAAGGCAACAAGCTGAACATTCTGTAACAGAGAAAACAGAGTGAACAGACCAAAGGGAACACAAATTTAAAATAAACTAAATAAATATCCACCAATTGAATATGGCAATTTTTTAAAAAACTACTAAAATTTTGTAAAAGAATGAGGTAACTAGGGGCGCCTGGGTGGCTCAGTCGTTGAGCATCTTCCTTCGGCTCAGGTCATGATCCCAAGGCCCTGGGATGGAGCCCCACATTGGGCTCCCTGCTTGGCGGGAAGCCTGCTTCTCCCTCTCCTACTCCCCCTGCTTGTGTTCCCTCTCGTGTTCTCTCTCTGTCAAATAAATAAAATAAAATCTTAAAAAAAAAGAATGAGTTAACTAGCAAAATGAATAGAAGCAAAAACTGTATCAATGAGCAGTAAGTTCAGGTCAGGAAATTTTCCTACAAAGCACTAAAAAAGGAATAAAGAAGTGGAAAATATAAACATTTTGAAAAAACTAAGAGGCATGGATGAAATCAATACTATCTAAAAGGTTCCCAGAAAGAGGATAAAGTAAATTGAGTAAATACTTTTAGAAATGACTAAGATTTTTCCAGGATTAAAGACCAAAAATCTCAGAGAGATAAAGAAAATGATAACTCAAAAAATCCAAACATGATGTGGGGAAGAAAGTAGGATGAAAATTACGAAGGCTTAAGCTGAAAAGAGAGAGAGAAAAAGAGATTTTCAAGCCCATTCATAGGCAAACAATAGAAAAAAATAAATCCAAAAGTAAACTTTTGTAAAAACTAATATAACATAAAATCTTCACAAGCCTGATTAAAGAAAGGAAAAGAGGTATGTAAACACCAAAGAGATTGATAAATAAGAAATGACCACACATACATAAGCAACCAAAAGACTGTAAGAGTATGACTTAAGTCTTAGGGCAATAACTTTTAAAATCTAAAGGAATAGGTAATTTCCCAGCAAAATACAAATTAACAAAATTAACCCAAGAAAAAGTAGAAAACATTTTTAAAATCTAGAATAATATGGAAACAAAAGTTCTCCCACTGAAAAAGCCAACTGGATCAGATGGATTCAAAGTTCAATTTTACCTAAACATTAAAGAACTGTTAATTCTAACATAGTACTGCAGACCAGAGGGAAAATAATATGCAAAGTATCCCAAATCATTTCATGAAGCTAACATAACCTTATTATCAAAACATGATAAACCTCAGACTAATGTGACTTGGATACAAAACTTGTAAATAAAGCACTAGCAAACATAATCTATCAATGTGTCAAAAGAATAATTACACTTTTTAAAAGAATAATAATCAAGGAGGATTTATTCCAGGAACGCAAATGTGATTCTATATTAATTCTTTCAATAAATACTTGGGAGGTTATGGAGAAAAGAGCTAACACAGCAATGTTTGTAACAGCTGAAAGGTGGAAACAAGCCAAATGTTTATCAACTAATGAATGGATAAACAACATACGGTATGAGTATGTGTGTATACATATTCATAAAATGGAATATTATTCAGCCATAAAAAGAAATGAAGTACTTTTACATGCTACAATATGGATGAACATTGAAAACATTCTAAGTGAAAACAGTCAGGAAGGACCACATGTTACGATTGATTCCATTCATACAAAATGTCCAGAACAGAGAAATCTACAGAGACAGCCAGGAGATTAGTGGTTGCTTGGACTGGAGAAATGGCACAGTAGAGATGAGAAGGGAAGAGTGAGAACTAAAAGGTACAAGGATTCTTTTTGAGGTGATGAAAATGTTCTAAAATTGTGGTGATAGGTTTACCTTCCTGTAAATACACTAAAAACCACTGAATTGTACTCTTTCAATGAGTGAACTGTACGACAAGAAAAAAGAAAGGACAACATAGCAAACCAGAGATTGCTATCCTTAGAAAGCCTGCTTGCAAGGTTTTAGGCTTTTAGAATTTAAATTTTTGGGAGGATTCCACCACAGTAACTAGTGAAAGTTGGTCACTGTAACTAAACTGTGCAAACAATGTGGTTTATCCTAAACACCTGCTTTCCTTCTGGAAGTCTGGAATTCTGGTAACATTTGAGCTAGAGGATAACCACGTGACCCCCCTTCCCAATAAAAAATTCTACTGACTGAGTCTCTAAACAGCTTTCTGGTAGACTGCATTTTACATATGTCACAATTGGTTGCTGGAGGAATTTGTGTGTTTCATGTGACTCCATTGGAAGAAAACTAGGAGAAACTTGTGTCTGATTTCCACCGGAATTCACCCCATGATCCTTTTTTATTTGCTGATTTTGCTTTATTTCCTTTTGCTATAATTAAAAAAGCATACCAATAAGTACAACTATATGCTGAGTGTTCAAAATTCTACAAAATCACCAAACCTAGGAATGTCAGGAATCTTGGAGACCTCAACACAGAAGCATTATGAAAGTAATTAAGAGGTAGTTTGTTTCTTTCCATCAGCTGGCAAAAACTTAAAAGAAACACTGTTGGTGGAGCTAAAGGGAAAGAGGTACTTTCCGTTATTGTTGACTAATAAAAAAATGTAATTATACTATAATACCCTTGTAGCAATATTATATCAACCTGGCAACAATTGTTAAAATTAAAGACACACTTCAATCTAAAAACCCCAATACTGAAAATCTATGCCTCCCCCCCAAAAGTATTACCTTATTGAGATATAGTTGATAGGTGCAATAAATAAGGAAAGAAACAAAATAAATGTCCATAAATAGGGACATAATTATATAACAGGGTTTTTTGAATGACAAAGGCAAAATGAAGAAATGTAATATAATCCTGGGGCACCTGGGTGGCTCAGTCGTTAAGCGTCAGGCTTCGGCTCAGGTCATGATCCCAGGGTCCTGGAATTGAGCCCCGCATCGGCCTCCATGCTCTGTGGGAAGTCTGCTTCTCCCTCTCCCACTCCCCCTGCTTGTGTTCCCTCTCTCACTGTGTCTCTCTGTCAAATAAATAAATAAAATCTTAAAAAAAAAAAAAGAAATGTAATATAATCCCATTTTGGTAAAATAATGTGGAAAAAATACATATGCTTTATATGAACATCCGAACAAAGAGAAGTGTGTATATGTCTTGTTAAAATGGGGATGGACAACCAAGCTTGAAAATAAAAGTGAAAAAAAAAAAAGCCTGTACTAAAAAAAACTACAGTATGTATATTAGTTACATTTATGCATTATATGTTATATATGTGTATATACACACAAATATAAAATTAAAATGATATACCAGAAAAGTATAAACCAAAAGAAATTTGATGTAGCAATTTTAGGGTCAGATAAAATTGAATAAAAATGCAACTGATCTCCATATGTTGATTTTGTATCCTGCAACTTTACTGAAATCGAGTATTAGTTTTTTTTTTTTTTTTTAAAGATTTTATTTATTTATTTGACAGAGAGACACAGCGAGAGAGGGAACACAAGCAGGGGGAGTGGGAGAGGGAGAAGCAGGCTTCCTGCAGAGCAGAGAGCCTGATGAGGGGCTCGATCCCAGGACCCTTGCTTTGATCATGACCTGAGCTGAAGGCAGACACTTAATGACTGAGCCACCCAGGTGCCCCTCGAGTATTAGTTCTAAGAGGTTTTGGTGGAGTCTTTGGGTTTTCCACATTTAATATAATGTCATCTGCAAATAGTGATAATTTTACTTCTTCATTTCCTATTTGGATACCATTTATTTTTCTTGACTAATTGCACTGCCTAGGGCTTCCAGTGCTATATCTAATAGGTGTGGTCAGAGTCGGCACCCATTTTGTTTCTGATACTAGAGGAAAAGCTTTTGACTTTTCACAGCTGAGAATGATGTTAGCTGTGGGCTTGTCATATATGACTTTTATTATATTGAGACACATTCCCTCTATACCCACTTTGCTGAGAATTTTTACATTGAAAGGATATTGAATTTTGTCAAATGCTTCTTCTGCATCTAATCTTTGCTTCTCTTCATGTGGTATATGACATTTATTGATTTGCAATCAGAATTCTTCTATACTCTCACAGCACTTGAGACCAGATGTGTTTTTCCACAAGCCATTCTTCAATTCTCAGTGGACACCAACAGGGTGTCCTACAATTGAACTCAGTTTTGACACTATCTACCTGAAGTTAGTGTCAGATCTCAAGTCAAGGGCTCAGTCCCACAAGACTGTCCCACTTCAGACACTGATCACGTGACCCAGGTTGTCACTTGTACTTCTGGTCAATCGCCTATAATTTGGGGGTTCCCACAACCTTTTCCACGGATGATTAATTTGATTAATTTGCTAGCACAGCTCTCAGAACTCAGCTTACTGACTAGACTTTGGGTTTATTATAAAAAGATACTCAGAAACAGCCATGTGGAAGAGATGCATAGGGCAAGGTATGTGGGAAGGGGCATGGAGTGTCCATGCCCTCTCCAGACATACCAGCCTCTCAGCACCTCCACGTGTTCACCAACCCAAAAGCTCTCCAAACCCCTTCAGTTAGGATTTTTTTTTTTAAAGACTGTATTTATTTATTTGACAGGGAGAGAGAGAGAGCACGCACAAGCAGCAGGAGCTGCAGGCAGAGGGAGAGGGAGAAGCAGGCTCCCCGCTGTGCAGACAGTCAGAAATGGCGCTAGATCCCAGGACCCTGGGATCATGACTTGGGCCAAAGGCAGATGCTCAACCGACTGAGCCACCCAGGCGCCCCCAGTTAGGATTTTTTATGGAGGCTTCATTACATAGGCACAACTGATTAAATCACTGGCCATTAGTGATTAGCTCAACCTCCACCACATTCCTCTCCCTGGAGGTGGAGGAAGGTAGGCAAGCTGAAAGTTCAATTCCTCTAATCACAGAGTTGGTTCCCCTGGCAACCAGTCCCCAATCTAAGGCTATCCAGGAGCCCCCAACCAGCAGTCATCTCATTAGCATGCATGAAAAAAAAATCACTTCCAGAGATGCTCCAAGGGTTTTAGGAGCTGTATGTCAGGAAAAGGGGCCAGAGACCAAATTTCTTATTATGTCACACCTTCCCACCCCTCACCTTCATCTCTGACTACTTTCCCTTCACTTTCTCTATTGCCATTGTATCAGCCTCCCTCTGATTTCCGAATACACCCTGCAAACACCTGCTTTAAAGCCCTTACTCTGGCTATTCTTCTGACCGCAATACACTTCCCCTTGATGCACACATGGCTTCTCCCTGGCACCCTTCATGATTGCTTTCCTCAAAAATCACCTTCTAAATGAGGCCTATATGGATTTAAAATTGCAACCCGGGGCGCCTGGGTGGCTCAGTCATTAAGCGTCTGCCTTCGGCTCAGGTCATGATCCCAGGGTGCTGGGATAGAGCCCTGCATCGGGCTCCCTGCTCCGCAGGAAGCCTGCTTCTCCCTCTCCCACTCCCCCTGCTTGTGTTCCCTCTCTCGTTCTGTCAAATAAATAAAATCTTTAAAAAAAAAAAAATTGCAACCCATCACAACCTCCACTCCACACTCCCAATCCCCCTTACCATGCTCTACCTTTTCTTTTCTCCTTGGCATTCATCACCATCTTATATGCAATATAATTGACTTATTAGGATTATTACTGTTTCTCCTCCCAATCATCTTAGAATGTAAAGTGAATCCCAGGCATGTAAACCAGTACCAAATACATGGTAAGTACTCATTAAATACTTATTGTAGGAAGCTCAGGAAATAAAATGAAACCTTAATGAACAAATTAGTGTTCCTAACAAAGATGACCTAGGCAATCAGAGTTCAGGACAATTTCCTACCATCTGGCAGCTAGGTCAAGGAGGTAGGATTATTTCAGGCCTATACAGTATACATTATAGAAGGAAATATCTTTTAGGGTTCAAACAGCCTGCTTGCCTAAAAACAGGGAAGGTCACCATGAGAGGGGCAAGAGTTTATTATGCAGGCTAAGAAGTTTCAAAGATGCCAAAGCATAAAACACCTGGTGGACAAAGAATGCCCTGATAGGTTCTTGACAAGGACGGAATCTAAGGTCTGATACTGACCTCATGTGCCCCACAATTATTTCTTCCACTTCTTATAAAGTTTTCAGTAGCACAGAACATTACTCAACTATTCAATCATTAAAATTGTATGTTACATAATCTATAATCATAATTACATAAAAAGGTCATAGTTATAAGTATCATAAACCATGTATAAAATACCTAATATATGCCCAAAATATAGCAGGCATTCAGTAAATGTAAGCTAATTATAATGATAGCAACAACACTTTTTTTTTTTTTTAAGATTTATTTATTTGACAGAGAGAGAGAGAGAGAAGAGCAGGGGGAGAGGCAGAAACAGGCTCTCCGCAGAGCAGAGAGCCCGATGCGGGACTTGATCCCAGGACTCTGAGATCATGACCTGAGCCAAAGGCAGACGCTTAACCGACTGAGCCACGCAGGCGCCACAACAACACTATCTTTGAAGTAAAATTATTTTTAATAATATAAACATTTGAATAGAAAGTAAAAGCTGTATATTTTATATCTCATTTTGCTATCTTTCTCCATTTCCTTAAACTGATTTTATCAATCTTGATTATAACTTCAGTTAGATCAGACATACTGTACAATAAAGTATCAATTTCTAAATTGTAATATCTGTTAATAAGTCATTCTTAATAAAAAATAAGCGATTTCATTTACAGAGATATCCTACTTTAAGAAAATTTAACATGAAAAATTCTAATTTACAAGAAAATGTTTGGGAATGCTTCACTTTACAAGTGGATTCATCACAGTATTATTTTAAGCATTTGCCTACAAACTTTTGGACTAGAGAAGGAGAAACTGAGGTAAAACATTAGAAATCAATGGTAAGCAACTCTGAAATAATAAACAACAGAGATTTAATTTAAAAAATTCAACCTATGTGCCATTTTTCAGAAAAATAACTACAAACCTCAACGACAATTTTGATTCATAAATAACATGATCCACCCAGCCACAGAAAATTACTAGAGCACCCAAACCGTACGTGGACATTGCTCTCATCCTGTCTCTGGGTCCCCTAGAAAGCGCCTCTGCCTGCCTACCATTCTTTGTGCTGTCCATATGGTTCTCTCTTTACACTTAAGATGAGAGTACACATAACATCATCTCCAGATTCCCTTATTCTGTCTTCCCTCTACAGCATAGATCTCTGTACGATATAGATCAAAATACAGTGGTAACACAAAAATGAAGTGATAATCTATTGTCTTTTGATGGATTAGAAAATACTTCATCGGTGTGGTATTTTGGGAAGTTGAAAGGGGAATGGGAAGAGGAGAAGCAGCATCTTGCAAAGGCAAGGGTATAAGAAAAAAAAGACTTATTTTATCTTTGGAAACTCAGTTCAGTTGGGGGAGGATTGGGAACAGCCAGAGATAAGGCTCTGAAAAGGAAGAACTCAAATTTTTGACTACTTTAATGTTGTCTTATTAATTTTTGAATCTCTGGTGTCTAGCATAACAATAGGTCAATAAATGTTCATTAAGTAAATTTGCTAAATCAGAAAATCACAAAAAGTAAAAAAGTTTCCAAATTCCAAAGGACCAGTATTTCTCCAAACTGCTTTTTGCAGGTCAATATTTACAAAATAGAAGTAAATAGAAGTTACATTTACAAAATGTATTCAAAAATACCAAACAGATTCAAAAATGCCACAACTCAGATGACTGAAATGACAGCTAAGATACTGAAATACAGTTACGTTGCATTATATTTTATTTTCTGATGAATTACAAATATGAACATATGCAGCAACTTTTCTGAAGTGACTTACCTAAAACAAAAATTCTTCAACCAGATGAAATGGTTTGTAGCACTTTTGTGAATGTCAGAGACACTTTTGGTGGCCTAATGAAGCCTATGGGCTCCTTGGAATGATGTTTGTAAATGCATAAAATAAAATTCATAGGATTGAAAGAAAGAAAAAAATCATATCACAAAGAAAACCAATTATATTAAAATTCAGTTCTAACCACAGACCACAGTTCTAATCATGGACCCTACTTTAAGAACTCCTGGTAGAGGATATGTGTTAACTTGGAAGAGCAAAGACTAAATACTTCTTACCTAAATAGTCTATAGATAGATACATAGATATAAAAATATAATGTTCCTATTAAAAGAAACTCATAATAACTTGCCAAGATTAGGATATTATATAAAGTTATTTAAAGTTTAAATAACCTTTGAAGATTTTATCTGTGGTAGAACAGGTTGCATCCATTTATTGTTCCTACTATATGCATCTTTTATATTGCAAAATTTTCTAAAATCATTACATCTGTACAAAATTAATAATAATATACTAATGCTACATTTGTATCATCAGGAATTTCTAGCTAGTTTTCCAAAGATGACATAAATCAGTACACGTCTTTCCTTTATCCAAGAGCTCATGAGAACCAGTAGGATTGACAATTTGGGGGGCCCTAGCATACCTAGCACACTCTGTATTCAAAATACTTTCAGACGCACTACATAAACAACCTTGTTGTAGGTTGTCTTTGGGGTCTATAATTAAGAAACACCTTATAGTTAAAGCTGTCAAATTACAAGATCTGCTAAGTATTGTAATAAGTAAATGTCTTTGTAGGATAGCCTAATCTACCACTTTATAGATTTCAAACATACTTTTGGAAAATTGTAGGGTAAAGCAACATCCTCCCTAGCATGGCAGGTGAGTGAATTCCAAACAGTTTCAACAGGAAAAATAACCCTGATTTTTGACTTTTTAATGTGTACATCACCTTAAAATAAATAAAAATTTTCATTTTTTAACTGTTTTGTTAAAATTGGCTTCTAAACCATAATTCCAAAATTATATTTGAGACTAAAAGAAACATTTGACACTAAATAATAAAGTTCTTGAATCACAGTGCATACTAAAATTATAAGAGTTTTTGAAAAGAGATTTTTTTTTAAGGAAAAGAACAAACTAGGTGGAAAAGGGTATCCCTCTCACATTAAAATAGCTATCTTTTAAAAAACTACTTTTTGTATCTTCTAGAGAAAATAATATTAATGGAGTGACTATTAGTGTTCCATGAACACTATGCATTTATAAAAAGTTTTTAAATTAATAGAGAAAAAAAGACCTATTCTTGGTCACTTATTTTTACACTATAGGAAAAAATACACGTAACTACCAATGAGTTTAATTTATGAACAAATTTAAATAAATCACTTTCATGGTTTATCACCACTAATCATGAACCTAGGCAAACTGTCCAAAAAGCTCATTTTAAGAGCCTCTAAAATGTAAAACAAAAACAAAAACTGTGTTTTTTCCAGCCTATAATTAACTCTTACCTACAGTGAGTGTGTCTATTTGGAATTCTTACCACAATGGTAGATAAATCCTAAATCACTTTTGCAAAATAAGTTTGTTTGTTTGTTTTTAATTTCTCTTTCACAGGATGAAGGAGCTTTGCCTAGGCCATCATCAGGAAACTGAAAATAGAAAATTAAACTAACAAGAAAGTATCAATTTGGCCAAAAGTACATTCAATTAGAATTTTGTTAGCACTTGCTACTCCTTTTAAACACAGAATTAGCAATGCTTTTCTTTAAAGAACAGAATTAAAAGCGAATCAGACCCTAATCACAAAGAACTTCCTAAGTTTAAACATCCCTCACAAATAGCCTTGAAAATCCCTTGCAAAAATACATATATTTTTCCAGATAAGGAAACATTTTGGCATACTCTGCTGTCTAACAAATAAAGCCTTGCAGTACATTTTGCAAGCATTAATCAGACCTTGCTCTGATACAGAAAACCCTGTAGCAGGATAACAAAACCTCAGAACACGCTCAGATTGCAGGCTTTAGACAGCCTCCCTAGTACACCTGTACAAGTACTTCCTGTTCTCCAACGATGTTTAAAAGTAGTTTGATAAACGCCCCGTAAGTCGCCGTTTAGAAGCTAAACATTAACTATAAATTACTACTACCACCCAGAAACCACCAGCCCACAGATTCTCACGAATCCAGTCATCTCTCTTCTCCAAGAAGCGCAACATAACCATCAGGACCCCTTTAAAAAGGGGCTGCTCGGGCGAGGCAGTGGCTGCTCCGCAAGTGAGGGGCAGGGGCCAAGTAAGCGTAATATTCATAATCCGAACGCACTAAGCGACCCAGCCGGACTCCAGGTTCTGCCTCGTGTCCGCCCTCAAACACAGCAGCAATGAACAACCACGACCAAGTAAATACAGCACCTCCTCCCGCGCGCCTCCAGCCTGGCCAGACACTTCTCCTCCAGGGCCGGGACCGGGCGGGAAGGAGGAGGGAAGGCTGCGTGACCTCGGATGCCTGAGCCCGGGCAAAGAGTCCGCGGAACGGGGGCGAAGGATGTCGCAGGGCTGCTAGGGGAAAAGCAAGATCTGACGTTGGAACGAGGGTCTCCCACTCAGGCCCGGGGCGGGGGTCGCAGGTCGTTGGATCTCTATCCAGGGACTAGTTTCGGAGACTTACCTTGAGCTCTGCCCTAACGAGAGGGAGAGTGCGGTCCAGGTAAAGAAATACGGGCCTTCCACTTTCACAGGACTACCTCCCGCTGGCCCTGCTCCGCCTCACGCCAACACCCGTCTGACACTAACAGCTGCCACCTTAGCCGAGGTTCACCGGGAACTGAAGCAGAGGAGTCTGGTCTCGCCGCCCAGAGCCCGACCCTGCTCATGGAGCATGCGCACACGCCCCAACACCAAGGGCCAGAAAGGGCAGTGACACCTGCGTTCAACAGGTCCCGGGAGACCCGCCCCACTCTCCGCCTCGTGCCGGCCCCGCCTCCTCGGGAAAGGCCCCGCCTTCACGCTCCTCGAGCTAACCCCGCCCCGTACTCGATTTCCCGGCTTTCCGGACCTGGCGAACTGTATTCCCGCGGGGGTTCGACTGGGCGCGCGATCCAGTTGACTTACTCCAAGGCGCGAGATCCCGCGAGAGCAGGAACTTGAACATTTCCCCTAAGGCAAGAGTGGAGCGTTATTAGGGCTTAGCTGTGGGAGAAGGTGCGTGCCGGTTGGCTGTGTGGTGTAGAAGGAAGAAGGGGTTAGTTCTCCTCAAGCGGAGGTGATTATTCCCGCGCTCTTGGTCAACATTTTCGGTATTTTCTAAGCTCAGGAACGCGAACCCACGAAGGACTGGGTTAAGTATTGTTACCTGAGAGAAAACAATCCGTACTGCCTGGCTTCAAAACCGCATGTGGGTATGCAGTTCCTTTTAGCTTTCTGTGAATCATTACGATTTGTTTACGGTGAAATAGCTTCCATTGGCTTGAAGGTATATTCCCCAACTGGTTATTTCGTGACTCTTAATAAAATGAAAGCTTTAATAAACATGTTGACTTAATAGTTAATTGTGGTAAGAAAAATTTGGCTGCCTCCTTACTCTGCGTTAGAACAAGTTTTAAGTTAGAAGTTTTAAGCTACTGCTTCGGAATTGGGCTAAACTTTGTTTTGTAATTTTTTTTTATAGAAGTTTAAAAAAAAAACCCACTGCCATCTTTAGTATCAAAGATCCCTCTCAAGTAATAAAATTTTGAAACTCATTTCAAAGCTGATGCAGGTAGAACATACAGGTTATAAAAATTGATTTAAGTAAACTCATAGGTAACTAAAAGTTTATTTGAAAAATTAGAATGAAGAAGCATTTTACATTGATATAGGTGCATTTTGCTTGAGACTGAATGAATGTGAATTTATTGAGGATTTACTATATTTCCTTCACTGAATTAAGCACTAAAGGAAATATAGTAAAAGTTAAGACATAGTTCCTGCCTTCCAGAAATTTAAAACTTCTGGAGGAGGAGGGAAAAAAAAACTTCATTAAAAAATAGTAACACTATTAACTCTCCTTTTGGTTTCCCTAGTACCACTATTTCTTGGTTGTGCAACTACATCTCTGACACACTTTAAATATTTTTCTTAAGGCCCTCTGTGTTCTCAAGCTCTCCATTTTCTTTTCTTTTCTTGTCTGACCTTACTCCTCTCATATCCTTGAACAATCTATTTTACTAGGTGTCCCAGTGCACCAAGGACTCCCAGATGTATATCTTCAGGTTAGACTTTTAAGCAACATCTTCATTTGGATATCACACAGATACCTTAAATAGGTCCTAAATTGATGTTGGTATCTTTAGCATTCCTTATTCATGAGACTCTCCCCACCCATCCCTTTTAAACTAGCCCATTTTCATTCCCCATTTCAGATAATGGCACCCAATTACCCAAGACAGGAATCCAGGAGTACCCCTATATTACATTTCCTTCACTTCCTCTATCCTAATATCAAATTCTATTGACTCATCTCCTTAAGTATCCCTCAAGTCCACTCTTCTTCAATCTTCACTCTCACTGTCAGTCCATCAAGTAATTAACACCTCTCCTGACTCATCTCCCTTGGACAATTGCAATAGCCTCTTGTTATTTCCCACTCCACTCCAACCTATATTCTATTAATAATTTTTCTAACATGAAAATATGATCACAATATTCGTCTGCAAAGATTTTTTTCAGGGGCTTCCCATCACCAGTAGGGCCTTTCATGCTCTTGCTTCAGACTGCTATCATCTGCCATTCTTGCCCATTTACTCCACACTAGCCATACTGAACTCCTTGCTTTTCTGTGATCTTTCCACGTTCTTTCAGGATCCTTTGGGTCTTAGTTAATTGAAAACTTACCTCCTTTATGGAACCTTTCATAATTTTCCAAGACGGACTTGCCTTTCCTTCACCCTTTTGGACTTATTTCTGTTATAATAATTATATTGTACTGTAATTATTTATTTGCAAATGTAACTGACAAGTCAACCCCTATCTCCACTCTTGAAAAATAATTTGAACTGTGGATAATAAAGACTCATACTATCTCCTCTCCTCATTTAAAGATTACAGAAGAATGCCCTTTAGTTCACCCTGCTTGAGATTTTGACTAAACCCTGACTGAACACTTTTTTAATCCTCTAAGTTCAAACTTTCTACCAGTTCTTGGCATATCTAAGTACTGAGTTTTAAATTATAGGCTTGTAATAGGTCACAAGTTAAGCATCAAAAAGGCAGTCTGAAGCAAACAGATGGGAAAAAGGAAAATTGACATTGTACTACATATCCCACCCAGAAAACTTTGTAGGTAGGAATGTCTTTTCCTGCTTTTAATAATAACACCCACAGGTTTTAATAATAACTTAACCACAGGGTGGGCATAACTCCAAGTGGGGTATTTCACCCTTTACTGGCCCAGTGATTGGTGTATGGGTGATTTAGGCTAATCAGCATCCTTTCAGAGCAGTTTCAAATTGGATGTTTTCTCTGGTCATAAAGCTGTAAAGATGGGAGCTCAGAGCTGCTTGTGGCAATGCATGTTGCCATTTAGAGTAGCTGGTCTGAAAGAATAATGCAGATATGGGAGGAAATATGAGAGAGAAGAGAATCCCTTAAAGTCCTCCATCCTCTTATAAAATAGGAAATTCAGGAGTTGAGTGCTTACCAGACTCCTCAAAGCTCTGCAGCATGACATTTTGTTAAATATCAGAAGGTCAAATTCAATATCCTTAGCATCTTAGCCAGCTCTTCCTTAGTCAAAACTTCACTAGCCATACATCCCAATCCTTCTAAAAGGCTCTGCTATACCAGAGTCAACATTTGTTAGTTAACCACAGCTAGTGGTTAGCCAGTGGCCTCCTTAATTTTTGCTGAGTTATTGTCAGCTTAGGCAATTTCATTACCCTTGTATGTTATTTCACTTTGAAACATTCTAATTTTCTTATCTGTAAAACTGTGATGAGAAATAATACTTACATATGATGTATTTTGATACTGACCCAGATAAAAGCAAGTAAAGTCCTATACTGTATTATTACAGCCATTAGTGCTATTATTATGATTACCAATACTGTTGTCATCAATGATAATGTGATGCTGTAAGAACCTATATATTGTTTTTCTTGCTGTACTATGTATTTTATTACAATCTCAAAGATGTGGAAGGCTTTAGATTATATCTGGGCCAGCCTCCCATTCACTGAAGGATTATTACCACCAGTGGTTGTCCAGGTTCTGTTCAAATATAGTCACATGATAGAAAACTTGATGCTTTGTGGTACACCCTATTCCTTTTTAAGATTAACTGTTAAGGGGTGCCTGGGTGGCTCAGTCGTTAAGAGTCTACCTTCAACTCAGGTCATGATCCCAGGGTCCTGGGATCGAGCCCCTCATCGGGCTCCCTGCTCCGTGGGAAGCTTGCTTCTCCCTCTCCCACTCCCCCTGCTTGTGTTCCCTGTCTCGCTCTCTCTCTCTGTCAAATAAATAAATAAAATCTTAAAAAAAAATACTAACTGTTAAGAAATTTTCATCACAATGAATTGAATTCTATCAGTAATTTCCACATACTGGTCTTATTTCTGTTCTTTGTAACAACAGAAATCTATTCACTTTTCCATAAGACACTATTTAACTGTGAAAATACTTCTGTTTTTTCAAGCTAAAAATACTCAGTTCTCTCTCAATTTTTTGAAGGCCTAATTAATATTAAGCTAATCAATCAATTCATGCATTCATAATATTTCACATCACCTTATGAAATATTTAAAGTGAATTCTAAAGAATAATAATAATAAAATGAATTCAAACATATAATGTAGTGGTGAAATATAAATAAGAAGACAAATCAGAGCTATGAGAAGTTAAAATACAAGTAGAATATAAAGAGTGAGAGCAAAAGAACAAAAATATGCACAAACCTATAGCTTAAACTTGTTTGGCTCTGATCTAAAATCAAAAGTGGATATGATATTTAAGTTATTGGTAACAGGAAAACATTTTTCTGTCATCACCTAAAATTGTTTCCCCCCATGTGGGCCTTCATCTAAGGGGGCTCTTATCTATGTTCACTGACAATAGACTCATCAACATGTCCCTGGAAAATGCAGTAACAGGCTTCATGTACCATCCATGAAACTGAGCTCAGGATGCTCTTTTGCTGTCAACTTCTGAAAAAATGTGACACCAAAAAATAAGAACAGATTTTTTCAACTAGCCCAATTACGGTTTGTGCATAAATATTCTTTCCCTTTAATTTTTTATAAAACAAGTTTTATAACATGTTTTACATATAAGGTTCTTTAGAATCTTAGAGATGGAAAGGATCTTAGAGATTAGTTTGTTAAAGTCTCTCATTGTACAGATGAGAAAACTTAAGTTCAGGGAAGTAAAGTTACCCAAGCTTGTGCTGGACGCTAAGTAGAACCAGAACTGAAACCCAATTCTGAAACACTTGGAATTGGCCTGTGTGAAATATTTTCCCTGAAATATTCTGAGGTTTCATACGAGATAGTATTCTTTTGTCCCTTAAAGTACAATGAAATTTCTTCTATATTCAAGTATTGGTGATAAACATACTTGGCATCTTTGTACCCTTTTGAAAGACAAGGGAAGGGGAACATAAGGAAGTCGAGAGCATTTCACGAGTAAAGATTTTTCTGAATTGTGATACCTATGGTAGTACTTTGACTTCATGAAAAATACTAAGCAGTTTGGAAATTTACCAAACTTGTTTTCTCACCCCTGGGAACCTAACAATTCTAAGCCACGCGCGCACACACACACACACACACACACGACTTTACATCTTGGACTGACTTGTTTTTAAAGTAGTTCTTTAAGAAATACAATAGTAGAATAACACCATATCTTTTGCTCATAGCATATTGGCTGAAGCACTGAGCCCAAAGGAAGTTGCCCTGGAGAGCACTTTTCTTTGTAAAGATGACGAAAATATTCAGGGCACCAGTGTTTTCAAGTTGAACTTCCTTATTGAAATTCACTTCCCAGTCAAAAGGAAAAAGGGAAATACAACACTTTTTAATAGAGTAATAAAATTGTTGAAAGATATTCAGTGATAGAAATACTTCAAAGAATTATAGGTATATATAAAGCAGAAATTCAGAAAGACTGAATTTATTTCTAATTCTCAACTATTAGTGTTCTTGAGTCTTTCATTCTCTTATCTGTAAAACTGAAATTGTGCTGGGGGTAAACAATCTAACTCTTGGCAAATAATATCCCAGGAATGTATGTTAAAGACTTTGTACATTTTATTTTTTTTCAAAGATTTTATTTATTTATTTGAGAGAGAGAGCATGAGCAGGGGGAGTGGGAGAGGGAGAAGCAGACTCCCCGCTGAGCAGGGAGCCAGACTCAGGGGTCAACCCCAGGACCCCAGAATCATGACCTGAGCTGAAGTCAGACACTCAACCGCTCAACAGACTGAGCCACCCAGGCGCCCTAGACTTTGTACATTTTAAAATCAAAGTTTTTTGATTAAATTGTTTTCTACAAGTTTTGTCTTGTTACTGTTTCAGATTCTTTTTATTCTGAATAACTCTCCTTATGGAATTAGTTATAATAGTTTTAATGTGATGAAGAAAAGCCATCTCAGTTGCTAAAAACTGTGCTGACCTTTCAATTTCAAACAGCAGCTAGCAGTAGGTAGAAGAGTAGCTTTCAAACACTGTAGACTGTAACCTAGAGAAAGCAGTATATATTTTACACTAAGATCCAGTTCACATGGACATGTATAAAACAAAATCAATAGTTTCTTAAAACAATATTATGACTGAGTGATGCACTCTGATATTTTATTCATTTCTATTTCATTTGAAAATCTTCTGATCATAACCAATGAAATTGATTTCTAGACCCCCTAACAGAACAAAACTATAGTTTGAAAGATGTGAGCAAGAGGTTTTTAACAGAAGAAGCAGTTCCCCCTTCAATATAGTGTGGAAATTTACTCCCTCCGGTTAGAAAAAAATATTCATTTTGGTTTGATATTATCACATTAACAATTTTTCACCCATTAAAAACTTCCTAACATTATAAAAAGGCCATTGCTCTTTGGCTCCACATTTTGCTAACATTACCCTTATTCACAGTTTTAATCCTCTATGGTTAATAAACGAGATGTACAAATTATATAAGGCTATATCCATATAGTTATAGATAAATATGAAATCATTTACAGTATGCCACCAGAAGATGTGCAGCTTATGTCTTTGTGGATGACTATGTTCTCAACTGAGATAGGAGAGAGAGAATAAGATAGTGGAAGGAATGTGACATCAGAAGCAGAATTCTTGTGTCCTAATTTTAGATGTGCAGTGTGAGAGTGGGCTAGTTTCTTAACTTCTCTAAGTTTCCATTCTGTAGATGAGGGAATTGATCTAGAAAATTTCAAGATAGTATATAAAGTTCTTTGATTCTTTGATGGTTGTTCATTTAAACCAAAGAGAGTGTTTTATTACACTATTAACATAGTTCTAGTGGATGACATTTGGAAAATAATAACTTATCTTTGCTTATTCTTATTATATCTAAAACATTAATGTCCTTTGCTATGCTAACAAGAGAACACTTAAGTAAGCATCAGGGTATGGAATTGTACAAATGGCATAGTCTAATAATTTTGATAAGTATGATCATTAACCATAACTGATATATTTATACATATATGCATCTGAAAATATGATTTTTCTGTGTTGCTATGTGTCTTAGTCTGTTTGGACTACTATAACAGAATATAATGGACTAGGTAGCTTATAAACAGCAGAAATTTACTTCTCACAGTTCTGGAAGCAGGGAAGCCCAAGATCAAGGTGCCAGCAGATTCAGTGTCTAGTGAGAGCCCACTTCCTGATTCATAGATGGCTATCTCACTGTGTACTTATGTGGGGGAAGAGGTGAGGGAGCTCTTTGATGTCTCTTTTATAAGTGCACCAATCCCATTCATGAGGGCTACACCGTCATGATCAAATCACCTCCCAAAGGCTCCACCTGCTAATACCATCACATTGAGGGTTAGGATATCAGCATATGAATTTTAGAAGAGACACATACATTCAGTCTATACCTAAAAAAGTTTGGTAAGTTTATGATAAGTTTAATGTGTTTTTATTATTTTGATGAGTTTGTGAGAAAACTGTAATCATATACTATGTTCACATCTCTTTCTATGTATCAGAAGAAAAGAATATTTTTCTTTTTTTTCTTTTAGATTTTTTTTTTTTGATTTTATTTACTTATTTGAGAGAGAGAGAATGAGAGACAGAGAGCATGAGAGGAAAGAGGATCAGAGGGAGAAGCAGACCCCCCGCTGAGCAGGGAGCCCGACGTGGGACTCGATCCCGGGACTCCAGGATCATGACCTGAGCTGAAGGCAGTCGCTTAACCAACTGAGCCACCCAGGCGCCCCTCTTTTAGATTTTTATTTATTTATTTGAGACAGAGAGAATGAGAGAGAGAGAGAGCACATGAGAGGGGGGAGGGTCAGAGGGAGAAGCAGGCTCCCTGCTGAGCAGGGAGCCCGATGCAGGACTCGATCCAGGGACTCCAGGATCATGACCTGAGCCGAAGGCAGTCGCTTAACCAACTGAGCCACCCAGGTGCCCCGAAAAGAATATTTTTCTTAAATAAGTGTGGCCCATGTTCACATTTGACTTTATGTTCCAAAGTAGGTGCTGAGCCTGGAGTGTTGCATGGCCCAGAACAGAGCCTTGTGCAGGAGGCCTGGGACCTAAGGTAAATCAGCTATGTTGTAGAATCTTCATTAGCCCCAATATTTCACATAGGTAGAATTAAGGTAAAATGGATATTAGAAAGTGAGTTTTAAAATTAAGTTTGAGAGTGGTAATTGGAAAGTATTCCTGCCTGCCTTTACAAGGTAAGGTGGAAAAGAAGAAAAGGTTATTTCAGGTAGATTGCATTTAGGTGAATTTTTCATTATTTTAGCATCAGCTCATAGAGGAATCAACTCCTTCCCCTGGTTATGAATTCCAGATGCCTACTTTCTTTAAGCAAAGCAGGACCCTCTCTACCCCTTGCCCACCCCTGAAAGGGAATGGGAGTGATTGTTTTTATTCACTATACTCTAGAGATAATTGTGCCAAAACATTAGAATCTAGGGGCAATATGGCTTTTTTTTTAATTAAAATTTTTTAAATTTAAGTAATCTCTACACCACCGTGGGGACTCAAACTCACAACCCCGAGATCAAGAGTCAATGATTCCACTGACTGAACCAGCCAGGCGCCCCAGGGGCAACATGCTCTGTGATTTGAAACATTCCAAACGGGAATTTAAAGGAAAAATCATTTTAGTTGGGAAAAAAAAAAAGGGTTATGTAGCCATCAATTCCATAGGAACTCCATTCTGATTGTGTGATGCGTTTTCTGAAGAGGTAGGGTACACTGATCAAGGAAAGTATCCGCCATATTGATTTTTAAAAACTCTTAAGTGACAGGCTGCCTGGGACATGGCAGTCTTGCTGCCCCCAAGAGGACTTTTCTCTCTCCTTTCTTTAACAACTTCACTGGTCCCAGCTGTCAGCTTACCCCCCACCCCCAAGCACAAGCATGGTGCGCAGCAGGGTCTCAAGATTCTGCCAAGAACATCTTGCCATGATTGGATAGGAATCCCAGATAAAAATGCAAACCTTTGGTTTGTTCACTTTGACATCCCTGAAAGTTGAATCACCATTGGAACAAAAGCTAAGAGAGTTAAGACAAAATACAGAAGGATGTAACCAACAATTCTGTGCAAAATAGAATTTGACTTTTCATAAGAAAAAAGAAGAATTTATTCACTCAAGATTAAAAGCTAAAGGCCTGGGAACTGAAGCGGAATCAGGTCAAAAAGTGACATTGAATGTGGAAGAAATGGCTGACTTTTACAAGGAATTTTTAAGTAAAAATTTTCAGAAACACATGTTTTATAACAGAGACTGGCACGGCCTAATTTTGCCATCGCCTTCTTCATGGGGAGAATGGCCCTGGAGAGGATTTGGAACAAGCTTAGATTGAAACAAAAGACCAGAGCGCACCTGACGCACCCACCTGGTGTCTGAGTTTCTACGAAAAGTGGCTGGTTTGAGAGCTCATTTTACGAGGGCTCTAAAAAGCTGTAAGTGGGGGCACCTGGGTGGCTCAGTTGGTTAAACGTCTGCCTTCGGCTCAGGTCATGATCCTGGGGTCCTGGGATCAAGCCCTGCCTCCGGGTCCCTGCTCAGTGGGGAGTCTGTTTCTCCCTCTGACCCTCCCCCGTCTCATGTTCTGTCTCTCTCTCAAATAAATAAATAAAATCTTAAAAAAAAATAAAAAATAAAAAGCTGTAAGTGATCTGTGAAAACCTCTAAGTCCCACACTTTCGTTATGCAGGCTCCTTCGCTTATGTCGGCACATAAGCGGTGGGCTGGGAGAATGTGGGTCCTGGTGAGCCATGGGCCATGTGACTCTGTCCTGACTGTGGGTTCCCAAGCTGGCTCTTGTTCCAGGTGTGACATTAAATAGAGTCCAAGTACTAAGAAAAAAAATTCTTAAATGACATACAAAATATGGAAAAGCTCACAGGAAGGAAGACTATTCTATCAAGATCCTAAAAAGGCTATCTTAACTGCAATTTTGAGTCTGGAGAATGGAGCTAATGCTTATCCAAAAAAGGTAGTCAGTTTAGTGTTTCTATCTATGTCTGTATTTAATAAATTCCTTGCTCCAACATACAGTAATTCCAAATCAGAGCCAAGTATATTTATCCCAAAGAATTTCAATGTAACCTCTAATCTAGCTTAGTTCTCAGTGCCTTTGATTTCTTACTGTATGATGTTGATATATTTTTATTATATTCATAACAATAGCTAACATTTATTGAGGGACTTACCATGTGTGGGGTAGTATACTTTATAATGCATTTATTTTTAAGATAGCAACTAATATTATCCCCATAATTCAGATACATTTTACATTTAACACATTTTTATTGTTCTTTACTATGTACCAGGCACAGAGGATAGAGCAATTAATAAAAAAGGCAAAGTTTCTGCCCTGAGAGAACATTCATTCTGGTGGGCGAGATGAACATGGAAGGAACAAATACGTATATTACTTTGGTGGGTCATAAGAATGCTCCTTGCAGATGTCCAACAACATTATTGACCAAGCGCCCCAGTTCTGGTGCACTGTGACCTCCATCACTTCATTCGGGCCTAGGCTGCCTTCCAGTCTGTTCCCAGTCGATGACTGACTGTGACAGGGACACTAAGGCAGAACCGCTTCAGGGAAACACAGGGCCTCTCCTGCAGGTGACTTTGGCTCAAGGATCCTCCAGCAGCTGCACTGCATCTTCCCTCGACTGCATGCTAGTGTGGAACAAGTCAGTGGGGAACAGACTCCGTGAAGTCTCTTGGCTCTCCCAGCCCTCTGGACTCCTTCCCCCTTTTCACTTTGAGGGCATTTTTCCTAATACAGTTTTTTCAGATTTAACCCCACCTTGACATCTGCTTCTCAGAGGACCCAGACTAACATATTATGTTAGGGAGTAATAAGTGCTATTTTATTTTATTTTATTTTATTTTATTTTTTTTAAAGATTTTATTTATTTGACAGAGCACAAGCAGAGGGAGAGAGAGGGAGAAGCAGGTTCCCTGCTGAGCAAGGAGCCCGATATGGGACTTGATCCCAGGACCCTGGGATCATGACCTGGGCCGAAGGCAGCTGCTTAACCGACTGAGCCACCCAGGCGTCCCAAGTGCTATTTTAAAAAAGCACAATAATGGACACCTGGGTGGCTCAGTCGGTTAAGTGTCCGACTCTTGATTTTGGCTTGGGTCATGATCTCAGTGTCGCAAGATCAAGCCCCGCATCTGCATGGGATTCTTCCCCTTACCCCCCGCTTGTGCGCACGCTCTCTCTTTCTCAAATAAATAAATAAAATCTTAAAAAAAAAGCACAATAAGGTGTTAGAAATATATGCTCTGGATTAAGGATGGTCAGGGAAGGTCTCAGGCAGAGGTAGCACTTGAGTCACATAAAGAATTGGAGAAAACGGATTTACAGAGTGAAGTGAATTGCTTGAGAGTACATCGCTGATTTGTGGTAGATCAGCCCCCAGCTGGCACCTTCAAAATGACCACTTTTATGTTATCTGTAAGTACGTGATGATACAGAAAATGTACTGAGAGTATCTGTTTGGGGGGCAATTCACATCAGACAGTTGTGTACATGAAGAATTAGAAGTACTTCAAAAGGTATGAGGAGAAACCTGCAGAAAGCACTAAATGACACAATTAATTCCTGCCCAGGCTAGCATGAACTTCCTTTCAGCCTGCTCCATTCTGGCATTCCTTTTTTGCCCCTTTCATTTATATTTATTTTGCTAGTGCTGCAGCTTCTATACTAGTTCTTCAATCAGCAGTTTTAAAATAGGGTATGACACTGAATTTATCTTTTTTCCTTCTGACTTTTTCCGGTCCTGTTTCCTGAAACATCTCCATCCCCTACAGTGCCTAAGCTGTCACTGAAATGTGTTTCAAAATATAACACAGTAAAACATAACACAGTACAGAAAAATAAGCACATTCTTTTTGGAGCTGAACCATAACCTCTTAAAATTAGCATTTCCCCCCCGTCTGCCCATACGGACCAAATATTCCTATTGATATCACATATTGAGAAAGCAGAAAAAATTTCTATTCCTGGATTGAAATCCAGCCCTTCTAAGGAATTCAAATAGAGACACACCCTGTTCTTTATCTGATAACACTCCAGCTTCAGTCCTGGAAATCTTTACACAATTTTACTTATTTTTTTTCTTGGCTCTGGAAAGTTGAACTTTTTAAAGTATTATAATTTTCCAAAGACTTGTTGATATATTGGTGAAGTGCTTTGATCAGTAGATTCCCCTTGCTTGTTCTCTGAGCAGAAGCTGACGCTCTTCCACCTTTCATAGAAAGCAAACCACTCTTCTTCCTACAGAATAGAGCATGTGGAGGTCGAAAGTATTTTTCATAAGAAAAGAAGCATTCAAAGCAATACTTCCCTAAGCTTAATAAAAAGCAGTTGTGGCTGAGAAACTGCGATGATGTCATGTAAGTTTTATCTTGCCTAAGCAGCAGAGTGAGGAAATTCCAGAATTAATAAGTCTGCTGGTACAGCTGTGCCCTGAGTTGGAAAGTTCAGGATGTTCTTTTCATACTCACGACTGGACATTTTGCTCCACATTAGCCTTTGCAAGAATAATTGGCTCCCTCCATTTCCAAGCTGCTAAAACATTTATAAATGGATCTATTTAGAAAATGTAAAAGTTTAAATGGATTCAATAAATGGTCACTTAGACTCAAAATTATTGTTTATATTTGCCTTGATTCTGTAATGACCTGTAATTAGTTATTTTTAATTATCAAGTGCCTTTGAATAGTGAGTTAAGAAATGGAAAATCCTAACTTTGAGAAATGATTGAAGGGAGTAGAGTTAAAAACCAAGAATGGTCTTTTTAACCATAGCTCTAGTTATTAATGTGGCTCTAGTTATTATCTAGAGAACAATTGGCCAGCTGATCATCAGGAAATTGGCTTACATAAAATAGGAGATATAATTTCATGATCCGGAAGTCTGTTGAACAGTATAATGGAAATTGAGAGAGTTCTGTCTAGTTTTGTAAAGTAGAAAATATTTTCTTTAAAGGAATGGCTTTGGTGTATTATCACACTAGATGATTTCTTTCAACCTTACGGTACTTAGTGACATGCACTCCTTTCCTTTCTTTCCTCTTCTTTCCTCCTTTGCCTCTGCAGGGGAAAGAAAAGGAAGATGCACAGTGCTGAGCAGAAATGAGCAAATTTAATCAGAGTTCGCTTTTGTGGTTCTCAAATTTCAAAATTAAATATGCATGTTGCTTGTTTTATTGGGTTCACGTTCAATATAGCCTGACAGAGCAGCCTTCTCTGGTCATGAGTGCCTGAGTGACTTTGGAGGGGGTCTCTGAATTTGTCCAGTTTATAGCTGTATTTGCCTCAAACTAAGATAATGGAGATTTATCTTATTTTGTCTAATGTAAAAAAATAGCTTAAGGCTGAATATATTTTGGAGCCAGACTTACCAAGTTCTCCTAGAATTAAGCAAATCACCTTAGTTCTCTAAGGCTCAATTTTCTTATATAATATTGAGATTATTTCTAATACATTCCTCACAGGATAATTATGTAAATAAAATATTACAAATATATGTTAAGAAGCCTTTATAAAACCATGAGTACAGTGCCTGGCATTTAATAGTCCATCAATGAAAGTTATTTTTATTCTTTTACTTTTTCTTTTAATTTTCTTTCTCCTTTATTCCATTTTTCATGTATACAAATACGACTGGAAAAGATATCACAGATTTTCTGCTGTTCTAAATAGACTCTCATATTTCTTCAGACTTGGAAAAATTTAGCTGTTTTTCAGGGCAGTGGAAACCTATTCAAAATTCCTTTCAAATTCTCGATTGTGTAGCAACCAGAGTATGACATTTTGGCATTTCTAAAGGTGTCAGACAGCTGAGCTAAAATTAATACACACTTCCAGGAAAGGAAGAAATACAATAGTGAACAGAGAGTTATTCCATCATTTTCTATCCAATCTTAAAAAAAAAAAACAAAAAAACTTAAGATTTTCCCTTTTTAAATACTGCTTTATGGGAGTTGCAGAGCTGGGAGTATTGTTCTTTAGCTAGCATATTTAATCGCTGGGCCCCCTTTCGGTGGTTGACAGAATGGTGATATTGAGCATACAGTTTAATTACTTGGAGATGGTTGAAATCATGCAATAAAATTTCAATTTAATGAGAAATGATAACTCATTTCAAACTGCTAATAAAAACTAAATGATTTCTTCATAATGCATAATAGAATATGACTAATTTTTATTTTTTAAAACATTAAAAATGGACCAAAAAATGGCATGATGGGAGCCTTATATCTAGTTTATCACAGATGCCAATGTTATTATTTTAAAACAGATAAACACCAAAACTTAAATAAAACTAAGTTATCTTAAAGATATATTTTAAATTATACAAATTCTCTATAATTTCAGTATGTATTAATACAATACTTTGATATTGCTACTTTCTAGAGATTGCATTTTTTCATTAGCAGTTTTTAAAAAAATTTCTCTGCTTACAAGACTAGAGGATGATTAAAACAACCACCAATTCCAACACTGAATACACAGATTCTTTTGTAAATATGTAATGTTGTTATCTGGCATTTTCTTTATGATCCATTCTCCTTCCTAAACTTAGCCTGGTGCATAGTTTTCTATGACTGAGGCATTCCTTCTCTGGCATAAACATCTATCACAGAACTCTCAACTGAATTGAAATGGAAAAAACTGATACTTACTTCTTACCAGCTCTATGCTATCTACTCCCTCTATCATATTTTAAGACAGATCTATAACTTTATATTAGTTTGAGCCTTGTATATCAATATGTTCACATATCTCATGATTGATGTGTGCTACCTTGCTTTCAGATGCTTTTGTACTCTTTCATTTCTTGTTTTTGTTTGCATTTTATAACATATACTCCCAAGTATTTAAGGACTAAGTAGACTTTAAAGTTTCAGCAAAAAAAAAAAAAGTGCTGCTAATTCAAATCATACATCTCTCTCTCATGTATATATATTTAGATTTAGATGTATATAAGCACATATTTTATTTGTTATTACTCCTCTAAAAATGCATACATAAAGTCAAATCTAACCAACACACAGCTTTGGGATTTATGGAGCTTGAATTCCAAGTACACCCTGACCATTAAGACAAGTATGATGTTCGTTGAGTCATTGTCTCTCTGTCTGCTTGCCTTAATACTAAATGAATATAGTAACCCAACTGAACTTTGGAGAATGTCATTGGAATAGTTACCTAGTGATTCAAAGCTGGTCAAAAAATACAAGCAGTTTAGATTCTAAGAATGACTAATGAAAAATCTTTATCCAGACATGCTGTTTTATCCCGGTCACCAGAAAGGAACCCTTTCCAACCCTTTTCTCCATCAATTTTGTTTGTATATCAGCTTCCATAGCTTTCATCCCTTAAAGAAAACTCCAAATGAGTCTAAATATCTTGCACTGCATTTTAATTCTAGATTCCACTTGAAAAACTTATTCAAAAATAGCTCATATTAAAGGAAAAGAAGATAAAAGCTTTTGTTGTCAGTTACTCTTCTGGACTTTCTCAGTGAAAAGGCTGGATTGTTTAGATCAGGTGAAAACAAAATTATGAATAAAGACAAGTGAGTTGAAAGTTTTTAAAGCAAGATTTCGAATTGTTTATTAGTGTTTGATCTGAGATTGAATTTAAATGTGATAAAAGGAAAATTGCTAAATTGCTATTAAATTATTGCTACTAATGAAGAGTGTAAGTGGCTTTGCCAGTAAGTAGAATAATAAAACAGCAACATTTATGTTTAGAGGGTTTTGTGGCAAATAAAACTTTCTTTTCATAGGTCTTCTGTTTCTGGTACAGTGGTATCCTCTGTAGGCTCAGTTGTTATCACTATAGGAATATTCTCAGATATCCATCCCTTTGGAGTCCTATTAAAGGACCGTCTGCCAGAAAGAGGATTGGCAAAAACCATAAACCTGGGATCTGTTAGAAGTAGTAGCTCAAAATCTGGAACTTTGAATTTAACCATTTTTGATGCTTTTTCAAAACCTCCAAATGGGGTGGCAACTCTGTGGGAAATGAAAAGAAAAAGAATATGTTAATTAATTTTCAAATTTACTTGCCAGAAAATAGAAAACAATTTAATTCGTGATTCTATGGGCATGTTGTTATATTATATTCTTAGTACAATTTTCTGTTTTTGATCTTTGAGGAAAGCATTTTTATTTAAGGACCATGCTTTTATGATAAAACAGATATTTGTTAATACATTGGTATGAAGTCCCTTTGTATGTACTCTTAGTTTGGGACTAAACTAATCTATTCTATACCCTGAGCTCATTGAAAACATTTCTTGCCTTTGTGTCTTTGCTAACATGTTTCCCCTGCTTAGATATTTCCTCCCTTCCTTCCTTCCACCTGTGTATGTCTTGTGGCCTTTAAGTTCCAACTTCCTCTCAATTATCCCAGCTTGCATGCTGTAGTTTAGCCAAATTCCTATAGCATGCATTGTTTTATGTCAGTCATTTGGTGCTTATGATATGACACTTGGCTTTTTTTTTCATAATATGATTTGGTCTGAGTTTGTTTTTTTGTAATATGGTTTGGTATAATTTGTGAATCATAAAGTCTTTGAAGGCAAGAAGTGTGTCTTTTGCATCTTTCTATCTCCACTTCAAAGACCTCAAAATTCTATTTTTCTTTTGAATAAAGTCCAACTTCTTATCTTGTCATTCAAGTCCCCACATAACATTCCAGCTTTCTTTGATTTAGCCATTAATTTATTTATTCATTCAGCACCAGACATTTCTAAGTGTTAGGGATGGAACAGGGAACAATGGAGTCAAAGTTTGAGCTCTTATATTCTTTTTTTTTTAAGAGTGATAAAGCATGCATGCATGGGGTGGGGGGGGAGGGCAGAAGGAGAGGGAGAGAATAAGCAGACTCTACACTGATGTGGGGCTGGATCTCACAACCCTCAGATCATGACATGAGCTGAAATCAACAGTCAGATGCCTAGCCAACTGAGCCACCCAGGCGCCCCACACTCTTATACTCCAATGAAGACAGACAATAAAAAAATAAACATATAGACAAAACATCCAATAGTAATGAGAACTATGCAGAAAATTAAAATAGTATAATCCACTAGGGCATAAATGAATGACTAGCTAGTTGGGGAAGACTTCTCTGAAGAGGTGACATTTAAACAATCATCTGATGGTAAGAAGTTAGCCATGGGCAGTACAGCTGAAACACATCAGCATTTCAGGCACAGAGAGTAGGTAATGCAAAGAATCTAAGGCAGAGATATTGTCGATATGTTCAGGAAAAGAAAGAAGGCTTATGTTGGTAGACATGTAGGTAAAGGTTGATAGAAGAGAGGACAGAGAGGTGGATTATATGGGACTTTGTCCAAGTAAGGAATATGAATTTCATTCTAAGTGTGAAGGGCAACACTGTAAAATGTTCAGCAGGGGAGTAATGTAATCTGATTAAATTTTTGGAAAGGTTACTCTGGCTGCTGTTACTCTGGGAATAGATTATAAGAGGACAAGAGTGGAAGGAGAGAAGATATTGTGGCAATTCAAGTGAGAAATGATGGTGGCTTGGATTTCAGGTGTTTTCCATGAAGATGGAAAGAAGTAGGTGGTTTTGGGATGGGTTTTGTGAGTAGAGTCAACAGGATTTTCTGGTAAAATGGATAAAAATTGTCAAAGAAATATAGAAATCAAGGGACGCCTGGGTGGCTCAGTTGGTTAAGCAACTGCCTTCGGCTCAGGTCATGATCCTGGAGTCCCGGGATCGAGTCCCGCATCAGGCTCCCTGCTCAGCAGGGAGTCTGCTGCTCCCTCTGACCCTCCTCCCTCTCATGCTCTCTGTCTCTCATTCTCTCTCTCTCAAATAAATAAATAAAATCTTTGAAAAAAAAAAGAAATCAAGGATTAGTTGTACATTTAGAGTTTTAGCAACTGGCTGGTGGAAGACGGAGAGGAACAGGTTTGGTGTGTGGGTGGAAAACAATTTTGACATCCCAGTAGACAGGTCAATCATTTGTTTGCCCTGTTCTTTTTTTATGCCTCCTTCATTCCAGCCAAATTGAATGCACGGCTTACTCTTCTCCTTTATGCTCTCCTACCTTTAGTCATACTCGTTTTTTCTCTGTTGGAGTACTCTGACACTTACTACTACATTTCTAAGTCTCCTTTACGTTATAACTTTAAGTTCTAATTTGCACTTCCAAATCACCTTTAAGTTCTTTAAGTTCTAAGTATGTTATTTAAGTAACATATGTAGCTTTCTTCTTGAAGATTTCCCTAATCTCCCACAGCCAGAAGTAAATCTTTCTCGTCTAAGTTTCCATGGACTCTATTTTTACCTCCCCTGTAACCCCATTTCCTATCTTCCATTAAATCCATTGATATATCTGCCTTATTTTTAATTAATTAATTTATTTTTTGCCAAACTGTACTCTAAGAGGACTGGAATTCGCTCTGACATATCTTCGTAACTCATCACAATATACTTGTATAATGCATTGTACCTAGAAGATCCTCATACACATTTGGACAATGGAACTGGGAAGACTGTAGGGACTGTCCAATATAGTGGAGATTATTTTAAAGCCAGGAAGAGATCTCATTTTCTTTGTAGCTCAGTCACTCTGTGATCTTTCATGAATATGTTAATTTTTGTGTGACAATAGCGAGAGACCATGGAGTCTGATTAAGAAAGGAGACAGTGATTGATGGACTCTGAAATATGGGATGGCTTTGACATGTGGAGCTGAAGTATTATTGAATAAAAGTTGAAAGGTAAAGATACAATGTGATGGGGGGGGTGCTTGAAATTGAGATTTTTGAAGGCAACACAGGTATTGGTAATGACAAACTTTAAGAAAAGCCAAGAGTGCATGTATTACATGGAATACTGGGTGTTATATGCAAACAATGAATCGTGGAACACTACATCAAAAACTAATGATGTACTGTATGGTGACTAACATAACAACAACAACAACAACAACAACAAAAGCCAAGAGTGGCTGAGGTGGGATTGAGAAAGCAGTCCTTAAAATGAGACAAAGACTTGAAAGGGTGGAGAGTTCATTAAATCATATGTGGATAGTGAAGCTACCAAGAAGTATGACAGGAATAGTCCTGGGGAGGAAGACAGGGAGCCAGACACTAAAATCCTCAGTGAAGGGAACATCCAGAGTAGATGGAAGATCTCAACAATGGCTGAAGAGATGGTACATGGTGTCACATGGTATAGAATCTCTGTCTTGTTTCCCATAATTTTCTTGTCTTCCTCTAATTTGCTCCTCTCTGAAGAGCAGTATGTTTTATTTTCTATTGCATCTGTTTTCAGGATAACTGACCTGATGATATTTCCCCCAAATTGCTGTGGAAGATATGGATAATAACAAGTCACTGATTGGTGCAGTAACCTCAGTCCAAGGTAGTACTTAGCAATCGTATCAGTAAAGACTTTCACATCCAAGGCCTAAAACCATTACTCTGGAGGTAAAAGAGATCAGTTTAGAAAAGAAATTGAAGAACTTAGATTCTCATTTCAGGTCCTTTATGATTATTAAACTTCAGAAGGCATAGTAATGATTAAAGCTATTGTTTATTGACTAGGTACTAATATAACAGACCCCTTTTTTACATGCTTCTCAAACTCTATTGGTAGAGGAGTCACACTGGAGTCTTGTTAAAGAGCAAACACTAATTCAGTCAGTCTAGTGTGTGTCCTGAGATTCCACATTTCTAACCAGTTCCCAGGTAATGCCAGTACTACTGGTCTGTGGATCATACTTTGTATACAAAGGCTTTATATGATTTTTTTCATTAAATCCTCACAACCTTATAAACTGGTTCTACTTATATCCCTATTTAATAGATGAAATAGGGACAGAGCTAAGTTGAATGACTTGCCCCAAGTCACCCAGCTATTAAGTTGTAGAAGAACCAGGATTTAAACCCAGGTGGCCTGACTCATGGGAGGCCTGTTTTTCTAGTCACTACTCTATACCACACCCCCACGAGATAATTCTTGGGGAATATGGGGCCTTATAAGATCACTTTCTAAGTAGAGCAGTGTGTTTAGGAATGTCAGCCTACTTGGGCTGTGTCTAAGGGATGTCAAACCAGGTTGCTGTCCCATTCATGATGCAAAGAGCTGATTCAATGTCCCACATTTTGTCGTTTGACTTAGTGAATTGAAGAGTCTTTATGACTCAAAGTTGATTCAGTACATAAGTAAAACTTACCTTGGATGTCCAAGATGTCCAAGACAATAAAATGTCATTAATTTTTATGTTGACCTTGTACTCTGTGATTGCACTAAATTTATTTACTAATTCTAATTACTAACCTGCTGCTTTTGAATTTCATGTGGACATAATCCTGCCATTTGTGAATAAGGATAATTTTATTTTTCCTTTCCTTCTCCTTCTGTTTATTATTATTTCATTGTCTAGCAGGGGTCAAAAAACAACTTCTTTGTCTGAAAATGTGTAAGTATGTTTTCATTTTAACTTTTACCTTTAAAGAATATTTTCACTGGATATAGAATTAAAGGCTGGCAGTTATTTATTTCATTTTTAAAGGTGTTATTCCATTGTCTTCTATAAATTCCAGTTGTCTTATTTTTACCCTTTTAAGATAGTTATCTTTTTTCCCCTGGTTTTAAGATTTTCTTTTTTTATTTTTTTTTTAATTTTTTTTTTTGAAGATTTTATTTATTTATTTCAGAGAGAGAGAATGAGAGAGAGCACATGAGAGGGGGGAGGGGCAGAGGGAGAAGCAGACTCCCTGCTGAGCAGGGAGCCGGATGCGGGACTCGATCCTGGGACTCCAGGATCATGACCTGAGCCGAAGGCAGTCGCTTAACCAACTGAGCCACCCAGGCACCCGCTTTTTTTTTTTTTTTTTAAGATTTTATTTATTTATTTGAGAGAGAGAGAATGAGAGAGAGAACATGAGAAGGGCGAGGGTCAGAGGTAGAAGCAGACTCCCCGCCGAGCAGGGAGCCCGATACGGGACTTGATCCTGGGACTCCAGGATCATGACCTGAGCTGAAGGCAGTCGCTTAACCAACTGAGCCACCCAGGTGCCCCGTTTTAAGATTTTCTTATTGTCTTTGGTTTTCAGCAGATTTCCAGTCATGTGCCTTTGCATGGTCTACTTTACATTACCCTTCCTGGGCTGTGTAGGACTTCTTAAACCTGAACCTTGATATCTTTTGTCAGTTTTGAGAAATTCTTAGCTGTTAACTCCTCAAATATTGCTTCTAATTTTCTCTCTTATTCCCTAATGAGACTCTAATCACACATGTATATTGGCATTTTTTATTACTGTCCCAGGTGCATCTTTTGCCATTTTACTGCATTTTGAATCCTTTTTTCTGCTTCAGTTTGATCATTTTCCATATCAGTTCATGAATCCTCTCTTCAGCTGTGTTTAATCTGCCATGAAATCTATTTATTTAATTTTTAAAAACATTTTTATCATTAAATATAACAGAAGTACAGAAAACCTGATAAAAATGGACAACAGCTTATTATAAAGTGAACAACCTTGTATACTACACATGTTAAGAGTTCCTCCAGAAAGGGTGCCTGAGTGGCTCAGTCGTTAAGCATCTGCCTTCAGCTCAGGTCGTGATCCCAGGGTCCTGGGATTGAGCCCTGATCGAGCCCCGCATTGGGCTTCCTGCTCAGCGGGAAGCCTCCTTCTCCCTCTCACACTCCCCCTGCTTGTGTTCCTTCTCTAGCTGTCTCTTTCTCTGTCAAATAAATAAATAAGATCTTTAAAAAAAAAAAAAAAAGAGTTCCTCCAGAAGCCCTAAATATGTCCCTGCTCAATCCCAGCTATCTCCTGACCCTAGCTGTAGTCAATATTTTGACTTTTAAGGTAATACCAATTTATAAAATATAAAAAAACCTTTTATTATAT
Source organism: Neomonachus schauinslandi (assembly GCF_002201575.2). Lineage (NCBI taxonomy): Eukaryota > Metazoa > Chordata > Mammalia > Carnivora > Phocidae > Neomonachus > Neomonachus schauinslandi. The sequence goes on from NC_058404.1 coordinate 105,075,247, forward strand.
GTCAATAACCCAATTCTGTATCTCCAAATACTATGGTTTAGTTTTGCCTGTCTTTTTAAAATATCTTTTAAAACATTTTTACATTATGGAGTTTTCCTTTAATCTCTTCCTTGCATTTATTTATTGAAAATACTGGATCATTTGTCCTATAGAGTTTCCCACAGACTGAATTTTACTGATTACATTCCCTTGGTATTTTTAACATGTTCCTCTGTTCTTTGTATTTTCTATAAATTTTATATGGATCCAACCACTTAATCTTTTGACTTCTTAATTTCGTTATTACATGCATACCTCATTTTATTGTGCTTCATTTTACTGAGCTTTGCTGATGTTGCATTTTTTATAAATTGAGGGTTTGTGGCAACCCTGTGTTGAGAAAGTATATTGGCCCCATTTTTCCAACAGCATTTGTTCATTTCATGTTTCTCTATCACGTTTTCGTAATTCTCACAATATTACAAACTTTTCATAATTATTAAACTTGTTATCTATGACCAGTGATTATGACTTTCTGAAAGCTCGGATGATGGTTAGCATTTTTTATCAATAAAGTATATTTTAATTAAGGTAGTACACGTTGTTTTAGGCGTAACGTTATTGCATGCTTAATATTCTACAGTATAGTGTAAATATAACTTTTATATGCATTGGGAAACCAAAAACTTCATTTGACTCACTTTATTGTGGTGGTCTAGAACTGAACTTATGATATCTCCAAGTTATATCTGTATATTTTTCATTTTTGTATAATTTCCATTTGATTCTTTTTTTAAAAAAAGATTTTATTTATTTATTTGAGAGAAAAAGAGAGAGCATGAGCAGGGGGAAGGCGCAGAGGGAGAGGGAGAAGCAGACTCCCCACTGAGCAGGGAGCCTGACATGGGGCTTGATCCCAGGACCCTGAGATCATGACCTGTGCTGAAGGCAGACACTTAACTGACTGAGCCACCCAGGTGCCCCTCCATTTGATTTCTTTAAAAATATTTCCAATCTGCTGAAATTCTTCATCTTGTTATCTATTTTCCTGAACATATTTCTCACAATTATTTTAGAGTAGCCAACATTCCAATAATTTGATCTTTTGTGTGTCTGTTTCTTTTGTTTATTTTTCTCTTTACTTTGTCATTTGGTCTTGTCTCATAGTATGCTTCATAATTTTTAATTGACTGATGAGCAAAATTGTAGAAATAATTTGAGTCTCTGAATGGTGTTCTCTTTCTTTCAGAGATGATTTACTTTTGGCCATGGCAGGCAGTTTGACATAAAAGAGGTGATTTTTATCCAACCTAGGAAATCATTGATTAGGACCAGCATTTATTTTCATGAAAGCTGGTCTATTACTTGTTCACCTTTATTCCAGTGGTATAGCCTATAAGAATCCCAACTAAAAACTTAGAATATTTGGGCCTCTCCTCCTAGCAGACCCTATGTTCCTATTTTTGGCCTTCCCAGATTCAAGATTGTTGAAAAGTTCACTCACTTTCTCTGCTTATTAGTTGTTGCCAATAAATCAGCAAAATGCCTTAACAGGGAAAAGTGGTACCAAATGTTGTGTTTACATCTCTAAATTTACCTCATGTCTAGCTTGGCCCTTAAGTCCTTATTTCCTTGATAGCTTTTCAAACACTTTATAATAATTAGCTTTTCTAGTTATTTTTGTGAAATTATTCTAATATAAACTAGTAGCTAGAAATGGATTTCCATTTCCTACCTATGTAACTTTTTATAGACTCCTTTATTTAGCAAGCATTCAAGGCAAAGATATGGTTACACTGTTTAATTGTTTAAGTAAGCTTTTAGAGCATTGTATGCAAGAGACAAGGCCTCAAATTTTGTGTAGCCAAGTACATATACTTTAAGGGCAAAAAGACTCTTAGAGCTCCCTATTTGGGATTGCCTACATATCATTATATTTTGTTTCATCTGTTATTTAACAATGATAAAGAATCTAAGAATATTGCAGCATTATTTACAATAGCCAAGATATGGAAGCAGCCCAAGTGTCCCTCAGTAGGTGAATGGATAAAGAAGATGTGGTATATATTCCACTGGAATATACACAATATACTACTACTCAGCCATAAAAAAAGGATGAGATCTTTTGACAACATGGGTGGACCTAAAGTGAATTTCACTTATGCTAAGTGAAATCAGTCAGAGAAAAATACCATATGATTTCGCTTATATGTGGAATCTAAAAAAACAAAACAAATGAATGAACAAATAAACAAAAAGCAGAATCAAACTTACAAATACAGAAAAAAACTGATGGTTGCCAGTGGGGAGGGGAATTGGGAGCATGGGCAAAATGGGTGAAGGAGAGCAGAAGATACAGGTTTCTAGTTATAGAATGAATGTCATGTGAATAAAAGTACAGCATAGGAATATAGTCAATAGTATTATAATAGCGCTGTATGGTGACAGATGGTAGCTACACTTGTGAGCACAGCATAATGTACAGAGAGGCTGAAGCACTATGTTGTACACCTGGAACTCATGTAACATCTTGTGTCAACCATACTCAAATTTTCTTTAAAAATTGATCAGTGCTTATTTACTGTCTCATAAAATCAGTGCAATGACTAAAATATTGGCATATCTGTATGAAATGACATTTGTACCCAGTGAAATAATAATGAAATGTACATTGACTTATACCAAACTATGTTCATAAAAAAGAATCTAAGAATCTGTAATATTGATTAACATTAAGCTCTGAAGTTTTTATTTATATATCGATGTGTATATAAAAAGAAATAAAATTTTCTCAAGTAAAGGAGAAGTATTAACAGGTTAACTTCTTTTTCTCTCTCTTACTGAAATAGCACTGACTTGGTATTTATTCAAACAATAGGCATCTCTTGATAGCCAACCCAAATATAGGAGTGTATTGTAAAACTGGAAGCAAGCCGCTCAGCAGGCATGGGGTAGGAAAGCCACAAGATACACAAGAAGTCACATAGCATCTCTAAAGCACTAATCTCAAAAACAAGCCTCAAGTATTCCATTATTTTCCATTTTCCCTTAGTGTTTAACTTTTTATAATTTTCTACGTGGTTGTTTTGGAAAAAAGTTATTAGAATGGCCCTCCAATCCCCTTTCCCAGACATTCCTCAATCTCTCCTTAAATTCTATGGTATACCTCATTTATTCAATAGATGTAATACTAATACTATTAGCATTACTAATTAGTAATAGTATTAGGTGAAATCCTAGTAGATCTATTACTAATAATAGACATTAATATTCCCACTATAGTAGTGTGTGAAAACTAACATTCCAATAGTATAATAATTTTAAAAGTACTAAAGAAGATCACTATTTAAATCCAGGCTTTGTGGTATTCTTTTGTAAATCAAAGACTTACTCCTTAATTTATTAATTTTCAAATGAATAGTCATTAAGCAGCCTATAAATTAGGAATACTTTTCTGTGGTGCCAAACAGCATACTGGAGATACTTTATTTATTTATTTATTTATTTATTTAAGAGAGAGAATGTGTGTGTGAGCAGGGGGATGGGGGGTGGGGGGGTGGGGAGGGCAGAGGGAGAGAGAGAGAGAATCTTAAGCAGGCTCCATGCTCAGCACAAGCCTGACATGGGGCTGGATCTCATTATCCTGAGATCATGACCTGAGCCGAACTGAAGAGTTGGACATTCAACTGCCTCAGTCACCCAGGCGCCCCATACTAAAAATACTTTACTCTAAAATGAAAATTAAATGATCAAAGAATGGATTATGAGACCATTAAAAATATATCTAAAATATCCATGGAATTTATTAAAATTGGGTAACGGAGAAATAGATATCTATTGTGAGTATTATCATGCAGATATTATTTGGCAATATTTTTAGTAGCATACGTTTTGGTTTATACATATGCTGGAGTCTTGGGCCACAAATCCTTAAATTACCTTTAATCTGGTTTAAAAAATGTAAGTTGGAGCCTGGAGTTACACAGTAATTCTCATAGTCATATATGTAAATTATTTCTGAAATTCTTGAATAGTGCTGTCAGTTTGAATCAACACATAAAAACTAATATCAAATTTTGAATGAGAAATCATTACTAATTAAAAAAACTTTTTAATAAAATTTTTTAATCAAAATGTTTTTAAAAACATTTAATAATGTGGCAGATAATCTTGATGTTGTGATAGTTCCTGAATCATTTCCTTCATTTTTGTACTAAAAAAAACAAGACTTGCCATATTAGTAATATTGCAAAAATCAGCCCTTGCCTAGGCTTAGGATTTATCCTATATGGCTATTTTGAGTCTATTCTTAAAAGAAAATGTCTTTTTCTGCCAGAGAATTCAGTTCTCCATACCACAATATAAAATCCTCCGTATTACATGTCAACAGTGTCACCCAGGATAATTGGATTACCTGTTAAAGCTCCTGTAATCAGGCAGTTCTACCTTTCCTTCAGGCTTGAAAAATTTAGGGTATAAGGCCTCTAAAAGCTCCGGATCATCGCTAATGGCCTGTTCCCAGGGCGACTGATAGTACTTAGGGACAGCCGTGGTGTTGAACTTTTCAGGAGGAATTTCCTTAAGTGGTCCAGAATATCCTTTGGAAAAATATAGCAAGAATAAATAAATACAGAGTGCCTAGGAGTTACTGAACTCCACCTAACATTTTACCATGTTTAATTTTCCAAGTGGGGGTGAATTTATGAAGAATGCATCCTTTCTATGATCTCTCAGAAAAGAGTAGTCTGAAACTGTAAGACATTTTTAACCCCTTTACACTTACAGAATTTTCCAAAAGAAACCACTTTTCTCAGTGTTTAGTTATACCAAATCATACAGTTATTTCTTCCTTGATTATCTTAGTATGTGTTTGTTCAGTGAAACTATTCATTTAATTTCGAAAAATTGTTTCCCTTATGTTAATTTATAGTAGGCTTTAGATACCATAGTGAATGAATTAAGTTAAAAATATATATTGAGTGTCTACTGTGGTCTAGGTGCTGGGGAAGGAGCAGTGAAGACAAAATCTCCCTCTTCTGGGGGCTGATGCGGTAGAGGTAATATTTAGGTCTTGTCTATCTTAAATTGCTGAGTGATCTGCAAACCATTAAAACTTCAAAATGGTGAAGTAACTTGTTTCCATTGCCTTAATCAGGCCCCAGTCTTATTCCCTGATGTGCCCATCCCATGTTTACTTTGTTCCTAAAGATTTCTTACCTAACTTTTCTGCTTCTAGTCTCACCTCCTCAACTTCTTCTGGGAACTGGAAATTTTTTGTAAGTGCCATTTAAAAATCACACAAATTTCTGGCATCAACTTTAAACTGTTTTCACATGCATCAAGTGACATTCTTCAAGTATTCAAAAGCAGCTGTGTACTCTCCATCTACACCATTGTACTACCTCATTGTGTCTTTTGCATAATTCTCTTTTCCACGATGTCAAAACCCTTTACCATTTGATCACTCTTACTTTTAGGTTTTTCTGATGCTCTTTCTCTTCTCTAAAATGTTTTCTATTTTCTCCTGTCCAATCATGCCTATCCTTTCTTTACACTAAAGAGTTTATCTCCTCCAAAATATCTTGCTGATAATGCTACCTCTAGGCAGTTATTTGTTTGCAGTAATTTAATTTTCTTTTGATTGCCTCAGTATCTCATGGTAGTCTCTTCTGATAGACTTCTTTTTTCTGCTTGCCACTTAGTTACTCAAAGCTCTTTTCTTATACTATACATTCTACCTAAAAAGTTCCATTTGTATTCATGGTTTTAATTGTGACCTAAATATTGATGATCCTCTCCTTCCCACAGCAAATCACTAAGTATTACCAGCTGTACTTCTTAAGGATTGCTAAAATAGTGGCTCTCAAACTTTGTTTCTGAGTCACTTTGGGCCAAATGTGTTCTTCCCTCCAGAGATTTGGCTTCAGTAAGTCTCAAGTATGGCTTGCAAATCTTAGGCAAGGGATTTGCTAACAGAACATTGGGAAAACTTGCTCTGGAAAATTCCCTCTTTCTTCATCATTTCCATTACTACTGCCTTGTTTCAGGCCTTGACCACCTCTTGCCTGGACTTTCACAGTAGCCTTCATACTCATCCTTTAGCCCCCAGTCTCTCCCCTGGACCCTCCACACTGCTGCCTGAGTGACCTTTCTAAACTGGATCATGTCATTGACCTCCCTTTCCTAGGTTGCTGTAATGGTTCCCCATGACAAAAACCTAGATTACTTAGCACAGCACACATGGCCCTACCCTCATCCAGCCTCATTTCCTACCATTCTCCTCTCACATTTTTATGCCTCAGAACTTGGAGCTACTTGACACTTGTTGTGTCCCCTTATGCTTCTCTACTTGCTCCATTAGTTCCCTGTGCCTGGAATGCTCTTTCTAATTCCTGTTACCTGGAAATTCTTATTTTAAGCCTTAGATTGAGGTTACCTCTTCTATTTAGGCTTTCCTGTCTCCCCCAGGAAAGCAGAGTTACTTTTCTTGCTCTTTCCATTTGTATAGTATACATAACTCCATTATCATAACTAGCACATTTTATTTCCCATTCCTTTCCTAAAAGTGATCAGATGTCAGCCATCTAGAAACTGGAAATTTTAGAATTTTATATTTTTAAAAATTCCTTGAAATCCCACTACCCTAATACAATTATTTTACCTTGGTGTATTTTTTCTCAGTTTTTTTTCACCCATAAACATAATGATCACATAACTATAATTCTAGTATACATTCTAGTATATTTTATTCCTAACCAACTTCTCTTGGAATACTTTTCAATGTTTCTACGTCATGTTTATGATCACTTTAATAAGAGTTTCATAATAACCTACTACATTAAAATATGATAAAGGGCCTAATCTTTTCACATTTTTTTTAATATTCCTGGTTTTCCAATTTCTTTTTATAGATATAATCAATAACTCTTTTCTGATATGCTGAACTATGTACAGGAAAGAATGTGCATATGTTTAAGCTCTCAGATATAATACATTTCGACAATGCTACACGATAACATTTCTTATTTGATTTCAAAATACCGTCCTTAACATAACTGATTTTAATTCAAAGGAACTTAATTCCTGCAATATTATGGCATCATAATACTCTTATTGATCCATTTTGAAAAAAGTTAGCTTTTGGATACATAGCATGTTAACCAATAAAAATTTTTGCTAAATTAGGATAAGCTGAAGTTTGCTTCCTCAATTTACTATACTTTTCAACTTATCAACCAAGAAGGAAGGATCCATTAGTCTTGTTTCAGGACAAACTACCTGATAACCTCCAAGCTCCCCCTTTTCTTAGTCTATATTACATAGACATTTCCTAATATTTAATAATTGGATATTTAGATTTAAAGAACTGTATGAGTTTATACTTTTAAACATTCTCTTTATATATATAAATATTTATGCATATATGTATATATATATTTATGACAGTAAATAAAATATATGATATTAAATTATGTACGCAGAGAGAAAGTGAGACAACAAATGTAACATGAACTTTTGTACTGTCTCCTTATGTATGAATTCCTTGAGGGTAGAGATGAATTTTTTTTATTCCTTTTGCAATGACATAGTTTACAATGCTGACCATATAATAAAAGTTCTAACATAGTGTTGAGAGTACCAGACTGACCAACATAAACTTTTCCACATGTCTCTTCACTATTTAAAAAACAAAGAAAAAACACTCCAAACATTAGAAAGTAAGAAGTTGCCAAATAGTGGTTGGAGCTAAAAGAATATGTATGTATTCTATTCTGTTTTGGATATAAAGTTGATAAGGGAAGAATTAACTTTAGCTAAGTACAGTAGTATCCCCTTTATCCTTGGTTTTGCTTTCTGTGGTTTCAGTTAAAGGCAGTTATCCTAGTCTGAGCCTGTCCCGAAGGAGATGCTCCTCCTTCTGACACATGGTCAGAGTCAGTAGTAGCCTAATGCTACGTCACAGTGCCTACATCACTCGCCTCGTTTCATCTCACCACGCCGGCATTTCAACATCTTGCATCATCACAAGAAGGAAGGTAAGTACCATACAATAGGATATTTTGAAAGAAAGAGAGAGAGACCACATTCACATAAGTTTTATTACAGAATATTGTTATAATTGTTCTATTTTATTATTGTTGTTAATCTCTTACTGTTCCTAGTTTATAAATTCAACTTTATCGTAAGTACGTATGTATGGGAAAAAGTGTTGTATATATAGGATTCGATACTACCTGCAGTTTCAGGAAGCCACTGGGGTCTTGGGTGTATCCCCTGTGGATAAGGAGGACTACTGTACTTTATTATATGTTTGGGATTATACCTATCACACTTAATTCTCACAACCCTAGGCAGTGAGATTTGTTTTCCTTATTTTACTGATGAAAGGAACTGAGACTCAAAGAGAGTTACCTTCTTTCCCAACAAAGTAGTAAAATGGGCAGGGATGGAAGGAGCCAGAAGGGTGAACCCAGGTTGGTCTGATTACCTGCTTTTCTGCTTTTCCCCCACAAAAAAGGCTACTTGAAAGCTATTTGAGAACTTTATTATGATGCTTCACTTCAGAGTTCTATGCATTCTAAGTGTGTACTTGGTCTCCTTCAGCGCTATTTTATTATGTCTATCAATACTTTTTTTCATTATTTTCAATAAGAATGTCCTAATAAATCTAAGCCCCTCAATGACTGACAGTTTATTTATTTTTAAGTAAGATTTAATATGATACAGTTGCTTTATTTACATATTTTCAAAAACTGTTGCTGTTTGAGAAGAATTCTAGAATTGCTTTTGCTAAATTTACTTTTTATTTTGCAAAAATATGACATAGATATTGCTAATTTCAAGATAAAAGTATTTGGACCTTTAAAAAATCTACTTTGTACATTACTCTTGAGGAAATACTTGAAGACACTTGCTGTCAGTTATTTTGAAAAGGTATTGTCTAAATAGATAATTCTTGTGACAGATTTAATATTTCAAAATCTAACAATATTTATGAATAACATATACTGACTAGATAAGTATCTGTTTCTCTTTTAAGATAATAAACAAATATGTAATCTTGAAGAATTGCATTTAAAGTCCTTTAAGGAAGCAGAGAATAATGATAGTAATCTCCACAAGGTCACTTTCATGAGGCATCTGTAAATTTGGTATCTGGATTGAATTCTTGATCAATCAATACGAATTTATAGCCATTTATGACCTCAGTTTCTTAATTTGTAAAATGAGGATTATAATAAATGTATCAGAGTTATTTTGAAATTAAAGAAGACAAGATGTATCATAGCACTTCATAAATTGTAGTCCTATACAAACAGAATTTCAATGTAATTACAAGTGACTCAATTTTTAATATAACAGATGATTGCCAACAAATACAATGAACCATCTGAAAGAACGTAGTAAATGTTTTACCTGACTCCTTAGATCTGAATCTTTATATTTATCTTGAACTTAACCACAAAATAGATATATAATGAGTAAAGCCATGTCATTTAGATACCATTTACTAAAGCATCCAAATGACCTGAGTCATATATTTAAGGGCACAGCAGTTTCATTCTACTTATTTTACTTATTGTTTATTTCTTGTTTCTAAGGGAATAGTTACCTGGTGCAATGTTTTCTGGATTTGGGGGACTTCGTGGATCCGGAGTGTTGGGAGGGGTAAATGGGGCTTGCTGTGAGCCACCTTCCAAGTTGCTTCCATCCAGTTTCCCATTCTGCATGGCAATGTTGTGCTGTATGTGATCAAAAGTAAATTCTGCTGAAAACTCAAAAATTCTAGACACACTAATGGAGATACCATATGTGCAAAACTCCATTTGTATATTTAAAATTTAAGTACAGTGCCACTTCCTTGTTTATTGGGGCCTCAATAATTTATATGTAATTGGTTCAGCTATTGAATGAGAACTTTTACTGATATTAACCTAAGATATGTTTTATGATAACACTCCAGTTAATAATTAATTGAACCTTACTATGTGCCAGGCAGTGTCTAGGGCTTTGTATCAATTACTTAATGTACTATTCACAAAGTCCCTATAAAGGTGAATCTATTTAATTTTTAAGTCTTTACTAATCTAATATTATAGAGCATACTGGCCAAACATTTGGCTTAGTCATTGTTACATTACTGTTTTTGTTTATAATATTTATATTTATTATATTCTTTAATTTGTCTTGTTTTAAAATTTAATCTGAAATTTGAATACCAGCCATATATTAAAAAATATTAATATTTGAAGCTGCATAGATTTGTAAAAGGAAGAATTTGGGATTTCTAGGAAATGAAATGCTTAAAAGAGATGTTTGTCTTTTAAGTTTTAGGTGAATTTGTTTTACTATTATAATTTAAGATTTATTCTATGACATTAATATGGCACTTTTAAAAATTTGCATTTTAACAGAGAAAAAAGACATTGTAATAGGTGATGTCCTTAGAAGCATGGCTAGGCCTTATCTCTATAATAAAGAATTGTTTTAATTATATCTGAGAAATATGTGTGTTTTATTTTTTTAAAGATTTTATTTATTTATTTGACACAGAGAAAGAGAGAGAGCACAAGCAGGGGAAGTGGCAGGCAGAGGGAGAGGGAGAAGCAGACTCCCCACTGAGCAGGGAGCCTAATGTGGGGCTCAATCCCTGGACCCTGGGATCATGACCTGAGCTGAAGGCAGATGCTTAACGACTGAGCCACTCAGGCACCCTTTCTGGAGGAACTCTTAACATCTCCAGGTGCTTTTTACAAAATTCACTTTATTCTCTGCAGCACCATGGGTAAAGCTGCTGTGTAAATGAATAGGACACATGTTAGCAATGGTGAGCTGGCTTGTGGAAAGGTGCAAAAAGGCATGAGAGGTAATGTTTGTTAGGTGAGCGCACGGTTTGTTTACTGGGCAGAAGAGTTTACATTTTATTCCATAGGCAATAAGGAACAATTTCTAAAGACTGGTGTAATGCTGTACTCAGAAACATTAGTATTTAGCGTTTGGAATATAACTATTATCTTAAGTATTAGACTTCTTTGACTAGATTAATATCTTTTCTCACTCTGAACCTACACCACCTCTTAAAACATTAATTATAAATAAAAAGCCAGTTGAGATAAATATAGGAATATCATGCATTTAGAATTCTTTTTCTGAGTTCCTGAAATGTGTCCATGAAATGCATTTCACCTAAACTTACAAATCATTCTATCTACGGTAATTTAAGAATTATAATACTGACTTTCTTTGGAGACTTTTTCCTGGGGATTCGTGAGCAGGACAATCAACTGTTTCTAGCTAGTCACTAATTATCAGGAGACACCCAGTATCTCTATTGTCATTGTTAAGTGTACAAACAAAGCCTAATAATAGTTGGGTAGCAACTTACTTTAGTTGTGACATAAGCCTTAAATTACAGAGTTCCGTCATATGTGATTCCCTTCACGAAAAGTTGAAAAGATAAATGAAAATGTGTTTCTTTTTATTTCAGTTAAGTTGACCCTAAACAAAATAAAACTAAAGCAGCATCTTATAGGTTATAAACATAGAAGTTATAAACACGTGGATAATGTCTGTTGTATGATTTCTGTTGAAATATCAATAGAAATAAAAGGATTTGTTTAAAAACCTGTACTATAATTTGTGCCAAAAACATAGAAGTTATTTTTGGCACAAAATAAATATATTTTGAGAATCTCAGTATATTTAGTTTAGTCTTATTTCTGCATTACTTTTTATAGTATACTTCCCTTTTCCCCACTATTATTTAAGATTTCAAAGGATTTCAAAAAGTCCATAGTTACTAAATACATATGTAGTCTTTACTATAAAATGTGGATTATTTTCCTTAATATCATTTTATAGTGATTTATAGAAGATAATTTTAATTATCATGAATCATTCTTTTATTTTATTTTTCCTTATGCTCATTTTCTTCATTTCATTTTTTGCCTATTAGTGTAAGAATTTCATCAGTTAGGGACACCTGTGTGGCTCAGTCAGTTAAGTGTCCAACTCTTGATCTCAGCCCAGGTCTTGCTCTCAGGATCATGAGTCAAGCCCTGCATTAAGCTCCACACTGGGCATGGAGCCTACTTAAAAAAAAAAAAAAAGATTAAAAAAAAGAATTTGGTCAATTCATGAACTAGGGCTTCAAAATTGGCTTGTGTAGCAAGCTGTGTATCTTCATTTCTTGTTAGGAAAGTACATTTCCTGTTATTATTTATGTCATAAGGTTTGTGCTGCTTGAATTTGCCAGTTTCTCAGCAGTGGAATAAGACCAAAACTGCCCTTAATTTTTTAATTTTTAGAATGATGCTTAATATTTGGACAAATGGCATTAAATTACCAGGGAGTTGGTTTATAGTTTCATCTAATGATGTCCTAAACATTATAATAAAATAAGACATGTATATAGAGTTAAATAATTATTTTGACAATATAGCTTGAGGGAAGCAATAAAAGTTCATTTCAGAAAATGTAGTCAATAAATTAGGAAAATGTGATATAAATCATATAAAGACGATTCAAGAAGTAGACTGTAAGTAATAGTTGTTTTCTTTCAATGTTATTTTGTTTCCACTTCACTACACAAAAGCTATATTTATTTATCTTTGAGCTCCCAGCATCGTATCTAGAACACAGTAGGCATTCAATAAATATTTGCCAAAAGTATAAATAAATGAGTGGAAATAGATCTGAACCTAATATTGTTTTAAAAATTCCTATCATATTAACAAGGCTTGCTCCATGTTGCAATCTAGTGCCTTGATAAAGCAAATATATCATTATATAATGTGGCTCACTATTTTCCTCAATGATTTATTATACAGGTCATTTTTAGAATAAACACAGATCTTTAAAGAGGGCACTTTAAAGAACATTTGAGTCCATTTTCTTATTTTCTAAATGAGAAAACAGGTCCAGGAAAGCAAAGAAACTTTTAAATTGACTCCAAATTGCATGGCTTGTGGAACAGCTGGGACGGAACCCTGGTCTTCTGGTTTCCAGCCCAGTTTCCTTTGATTACACCATGATAAGTGTCAGTACCAAGAATTCTAGAATTCTGAGAGCTGGGTTTCAATCTTCCTTATTATAGTGTTACTTAAGACAAATTAATATACTTCCGTGAACACTACTTTCCTCATTTCTAAAGAGAGAATAGATTTCATCAGACGTCACAGTATGTTATGTAACTCAATGACATACTAGTTCATTGAATACATTATTATTGTTTATTGCTGTAAGTTAACTTATCAACATTTAATTATTTATTTCAATATGCCTGTTTTGGACCATTTTATTTATTTAGTGTTCAACTTTCTAGGAGTATTGAAAAACTATCAAGGCATATTCTTACATTTTATGTATAATCAGAACATTTGGCCACAGGTTAGTGACAATAATCTGAGATACTGGTGATGAGGGAATATGTCGTGTTCATAAGGACATTTAAAAACTCATTGTCCCGGGCACCTGGGTGGCTCAGTTGGTTAAGCGACTGCCTTCGGCTCAGGTCATGATCCTGGAGTCCCGGGATCGAGTCCCGCATCGGGCTCCCTGCTCGGCAGGGAGTCTGCTTCTCCCTCTCCCGCTCCCCCCTCTTGTGCTCTTTCTCTCTCTCACTCTCTCTCTCAAATAAATAAATAAAATCTTTAAAAAAAAAAAAAACTCATTGTCCCTTCCACCAGAACTGTAGTTAAAGCATAGACTTAGAGATATTAAGTATAAGTTATGAAAACTGGATTTATTCATCTATTCAGATGTCTAGACTTGTAGATGACTTCTCAAAGAATTTCCTTAAGCCATCTTATTTTATACTACTCCTTAAAGCTGTTGTTATTATTAAAAGAATATGATTATGTAATTAGATTTCATCAGCTGGGATAGGGATTATTTTAGGCTCACATTGTATTAGCTACAGACATTTTTTAATAACTAGATATTAGACATAATTATAGAGTACCATAACATTATATCTATCCATGACTTCAAGCGAAAAATCATCCCTCACAATGTCTAACTGAATTCATAGTTATAACTAAACTTTATCTATGGATGTTGAAGGAGGCTTATTAATGTGAAAAAGAAATTATTTCATTTAAGTTGTCCCCTCATATTTATTGTTAACCAGAGAAACAGATATTTTGAATGACTAACATTTTTGTGTTTGTAGGTGTGGTTGTCGGTTCTATTTTTAGTAATTATGATAAAAGAGCTTAGTGAAACTAGTCTGTTTGTTGTAAAGAAGTGAGATGTCCATTCAAAACAACTTATTAGTGATGGAAGCTGGCAAATGTTTGGGCTCAAATTCACAAGTAAACTTACAGACTTCCCATAGCTTTAGGAAGAAACCCTCAGTAAATAAAACTGAAATTTATTGTAGTCTCCACCACCTCTTCAAATTTAGAACCAGTGCTTTGTTCCTTTTTGATTCTTCATGCCTGGTATTTTATTTTATTTTTTTTTAAAGATTTTATTTATTTATTTGAGAGAGAGAGACTGAGAAAGAGAGAGCATGAAAGGGGGGAGGGTCGGAAGGAGAAGCAGACTCCCTGCTGAGCGGGGAGCCTGATGCGGGACTCGATCCAGGGACTCCAGGATCATGACCTGAGCCGAAGGCAGTTGCTTAACCAACTGAGCCACCCAGGCGCCCTGGTATTTTATTTTTAAAGCCAATCCCCCAAAGCTAGCTGTTTTCTATTATGAACTTTTTCCTCGACAATCTCTCTATGTGACAGTTTAAAAGAACATAGTATTAATGCAATATGTAAAATATGATGTAATTAATTTGTTCATTTGTTTATTAACTTTCAGCTGAGGAAAACTTTTGTCTAAAGAGTTTTGTCCACCTTGGTTTTGTTGTTAATAGGAATCAGACTTCCCTACATGATGTGGCGTAAATGCTTTGAGTGAGAGAAGCTCAACTATGTCTGTAGTTCTCAGGCACGTTTCAGTGCCAGGATGTATTCAGCCAATAAAATGCGTACACTCACTTTGTGGAGTGCTGTGTGCTTTGGAAGTGTTTCCATCCCAAACATTTAACTAGTAGAGATAAAACCATGGAAACTTTTAGTTCCACCAATCTCCACTCCCTCTCCCTCCTTTTAGCAGAGCACACCAACTTTTCAGTGCCATATATAATACTTCCTTTGTTTATTCATCTAAGCTATTTATTATCATTTAAAAAAATCTAACAGAATCAACAGAAAAAATACGTTGAATAAATATGTAGAATACTTGTTTGGGAATCTAGTGATACATATACACTTAGAAATGCTACCTGTTTATTTAGATACCACATAACCAAGTCATACCTACATTTATTTGTGCTTTAGTTTCATACTGGAAATTTTCAAATGTATATTTATCAGATCTTCTTTGTCGCATCTTAAATAGTCTGGCGCCACGGTTACTGAGATGGGATAATTCTTCCAACATGATGTCTCTGGGGATACTGACTTTTTTGCCCAGGTGCATGCCATCTACATCTGTAAAACAACATTCATGTGCATGAAAACCTCAAGGTAAGCATTTTTAAATGCTTTGCTAAATTCCATAATTTATTGCCTGCTATATGCTAGTGTAGTGGGTAAGACAAAGACAACTTACTCAGACTTTGGCTTGAATACTAGTGCCCTTACTTTCTAACTCTTGATTATAGATATGTTACTTGTTTATCTAAAGTTCAGATAATACCTACTGAATATGCTTGATATGAGGATTAAATAAAATGCTTCATATAAATCACTTAGCTATGGTACCTGGCACATAGGTATGAGGGGCACCTGGGTGGCTCAGTCATTGAGAGTCTGCCTTCGGCTCAGGTCATGATCCCAGGGTCCTGGGATCGAGCCCTGCATCGGGCTCCCTGCTCCACGGGGAGCCTGCTTCTCCCTCTCCCTCTCCCACTCCCCCTGCTTGTGTTCCCTCTCTCGCTGTGTCTCTGTCAAATAAATAAATAAAATCTTAAAAAAAAAAAAGAAAGAGTGAATGAAAGTTAGCTAATAACACTATTAGTATAATTTAGTGTTTCCAAATTTAATGAGTTTTCAAACAGCACCGCTTATAGTTGTTTTAATAAGTTCTGTTTGGCATCCCACATTTTTATGTGTGTTTCAGCTATCCCTGTTGCTTGAGTGCCTACCCTTCCATCCATGTCACTCCATTTCCTTATCTCTGTCAAAATACCATTCATTCTGCAGCCACCACCAGGAGCCTAGTATAAAGTAGGCAGGTGGTAAGTACTGAATGAACAAATCCTTCCCAATTCAGCTTAATGCTATTTCTGTGAATCCCTTCACTAAATCTCTGTTCATAATTATTCATGCCTTTTTCTTTCTTTCTTTTTTTAAGATTTTATTTATTTATTTGACGGAGCAAGAGAGAGAAAGAGAGCACAAGCAGGGGGAGTGGAAGAGGGAGAAGCAGGCTCCCTGCTAAGCAGGGAGCCTGATGAGGGACTTGATCCCAGGACCCTGGGATCATGACCTGAGCTGAAGGCAGTTGCTTAATCAACGGAGCTACCCAGGTGCCCCTATTCATGCCTTTTTCATATCTCCATAGCACTGAACCACAATTACTTGATTACATTTTACTTAGTTGATGGTTTGTATTTTTTTTATGTTTTAGTCTTTGTGTCCCCCATGCCTTAAATAGAGAAGATGTCCAGTAAATGACTGTTATTTTCTATTTTTAGTACTGAAGGACTTTTTTTTTTTTTAAGATTTTATTTATTGATTTGACAGAGAGAGATAGTGAGAGCAGGAACACAAGCAGGGGGAGTGGGAGAGGGAGAAGCAGGCTTCCCGCTGAGCAGGGAGCCCGATGTGTGGCTCGATCCCAGGACCCTGGGATCATGACCCAAGCCGAAGGCAGACACTTAACGACTGAGCCACCCAGGCGCCCCTGAAGGACTTTTTTAAAGTTGAAAAGAGATGAAACTCTTCTATTTTCTCCATTAATCAGGAATATATTTCTGTGTAACCCACAGAATTCTCTTGCCATTGTAGACTGCTAGTAAATCACAGGAAGAAAAATTGGGCCATTAGTAAAATAAATAATTAATTATTCTGATTGACTAGGGCAACATTCTTTGATGATGTGACAAATTAACCCTAATAATTAAGCTTTTGGAAGTGTTAGGGATGAAATAACAGAATTACTTGAATTTTCTCCTTATTTTGTTTTGGAAAAAAATCAATTAGTCTACATATTTTGATGTTATGTGGAGAGAAGCTCCACTAATCATAAAAATTGCCTGCATTTCTACTTCTACCTGACAGTGGTGAGGTAGCACTATTCTCCCCCGGCTGAAGCAGTGTCAGACCAATATAGATGAAAAAGAAGGCTTAAATAAGAGCAAGAGTCTTGGAACATAATTGGAACATTTCCAAGCTCAAATAAAAAATCTTTTCATACCAGGAAACAGGAAGATCTCAAACCCAGTGAAAAAAAAGACAGATGTCAACATGAGATGACTGAGATATTATAATTACATAACCAAGATTTCAAAGCAGCCATGATAAAAATGGCTGCTCAATGGACAGAGACAGCAGAATAGAGGGGAGAATGGGAAAAAAAATCTGTGAACTGGGTGACAGAATAATAGAAATCACCCAATAAGAAAAACTAAGGAAAAAATAAACTGAAAAAAAGATGAAGAAAGCCTTAGGGATTAATGGGACTAGAACAAAAGATAGAGTATTTGTGTCACTTAAGTCCCAGGAGAGGAGAAGGAAGTGGGGCTGGAAAAGTACTCAAAGAAATAATGGTTGGGGGGCGCCTGGGTGGCTCAGTCAGTGAAGCAGTTGTTAAGCATCTGCCTTCGGCTCAGGTCATGATCCTGGAGTCCCAGGATTGAGCCCTGCATCAGGCTACCTGCTTGGCGGGGAGTCTGCTTCTCCTTCTGACCCTCCCCTCTCTCATACTCTCTCTCACTCTCTCTCAAATAAATAAAATCTTAAAAAAAATAATAATAATGCTTAAAAACTCCCCGAATTAGGCAAGAAAGATAAATTTATAGAGTCAAGAAACTAAGAGTGTCTTATACAAGATAAATCTGTAGAACTTCACAAAATATATTATAAACTTCTAAAAATTAAAGATGAAAAACCTTGAAAGCAGCCAGAGAAAAATGACAACTTACCTATAGGGAGAGAAAACAAAAATGAGAATGACAGTGAATTTATCACCAGAAACCATGAAAACCAGGAGAAAGTGGCACAGAGTTACTGAAAGAAAAAAACTGTCAACCCATAATCTGATACCCAGTGAAAATATCCTTTAGAAATGAAGGAGAATTTAAGACATCTTCAGATGAAGGGAAACTAGGAGAATTTGTTTCCTAGAGGCCTATCCTAAAACAATGGTTCAGGCAGCTATAACAAAATACCAAAGACCAGTGGCTTCTAAACAACAGAAATTTATTTCTCACAGTTCTGGAGGCTGGAAGTCTGAGATCTAGGTGACAGCATGGTTGGGGTTCTGGTGAAAGCCCCCTTCTGGGTTGCAGATTGCAGATTTCTTGCTGTGTTCTCACATGGTGGAAGGGACAAGATAGCTCTCTTGGACCTCTTTCATAAGGGCATTAATCTCTTTCATGAGGACTCCACTGTCATGACCTAATCATCTCCAAAGATTCCATCTCTTAATACCATCACAGGGGCATTAGGATTTCAGTATATGAATTTGGTGGGGACACAAACAATCAGACCATAGCAAAAAGCTAAGGGAAGTCCTTTAAACAAGAGGGAAACAATAAAATATGGAGCAAAGAAAGAATACAGTGAGCAACAGTGTGGGTAAATACAATAAGCTTCCCTTCTCCTCTTGAGTTTTCTAAATTATGTTTGATGTTAGAAGCAAAAACTATAACACTCTCTGATATAATTATAAATGTGTGTAAAAGAAATAGTTAAGACAATTATATTGCAAACAGAGGAGGATAAAGGGACATGAAGGTAGGTAAGTTTTCTATACTTCACTTGAATTGATAAAGTGATGACATCTGTAGACTTTGATAAGTTATGCCTATGTAATGTAATTCTTTTTTTTTTTTTTAAGATTTTATTTATTTATTTGACAGAGAGAGAGAGACAGCGAGAGCGGGAACACAAGCGGGGGAGTGGGAGAGGGAGAAGCAGGCCTCTCACAGAGCAGGGAGCCCTATGCGGGGCTTGATCCCAGGACCCTGGGATCATGACCTGAGCCAAAGGCAGAGCCCAATGACTGAGCCACCCAGGCGTCCCACATATGTAATGTAATTCTTAGAGCAACTCCCAAAAAAGCTATTACAGATGGACTTGAAATCACTATAGATAAATAGAAATGGAAATCTTAAAAATGTTCAAGTAAACCATAGAAAAATAGGAAAAAGAAAACAGAAATAAAAAACAGAAGCAACAAACAAAACAAAAAAAAATAAAATGGTAGAGTTAAGCCCTAAAACATCAATAATCACATTAAATATGAGTGCTCTAAATATATCAATTAAAAGACAAAGATTGCAGATTGGATTAAAAAACATGATCCAGCTGTATGCTGTGAGTTGAACAATAGAGGCAAGTTGAAAGTAACAGGATGGATGGCCACCTAGGTGGCTCAGTCAGTTAAGCATCTGACTCTTGATTTTGGCTCAGGTCATGATCTCAGGGTCATGAGATTGGGCCCTGTGTTAGGCTCTGTGCTCAGCGGAGAGTCTGCTTGAGATTCTCTCTTGCCTTCTCCCTCTGCCCCTCCCCTCACTTGCACACATGCACTCTCTCTCTCTCTCTCAAATAAATAAATAAATCTTAAAAAAAAAAAAAAAAGAAAGAAACTAACAGGATGGAAAAAGATATATCAAGGAAATATTAATCAAAGATCAGGAGTGGTCATATTAATATCAAATAAAGTGGATTTCAGAGCAAAGACAATTACCAGAGACAGAAAAAACATTATATAATGATTAAAATATCAATCCACCAAGAAGACCTAGAAATTCTAAATGTGTATGCACCAAACCACAACAGCAACAACAAAAAGAATTAAAGAACAGAAAGGAGAAATAGACAAATCCACAGTTATAGTTGGAGACTTCAACATCCCTCTCTCAACAAAGGATAGAACAACAGACAGAAAATCAGCAAGATATAAAAGGACTCAATAATACCATTAAC
This sequence comes from Neomonachus schauinslandi, assembly GCF_002201575.2. Classification (NCBI taxonomy): domain Eukaryota; kingdom Metazoa; phylum Chordata; class Mammalia; order Carnivora; family Phocidae; genus Neomonachus; species Neomonachus schauinslandi. The sequence goes on from NC_058404.1 coordinate 105,095,382, forward strand.
CAGGAAGATCTAACTGACATTTATAGAATTAGATTCTACTGAACAACAATAGAATGCACATTCTTTTCAAGTGCTCATGGAACATATACCAAGGTAGACCATATCCTGGGCCATAAAATAAACCTTAACAAATTTAAAAGAGTTAAAATTGTACAGAATATGATTTCTGTTTACAATGGAATCACATTAGAAATCAGTAACAGATAATAGGAAAATCTCTAAATATTTGGAAACTTAACAACATACTTCTAAATAATCCATGGGTCAAAGAGGAAGTCTCAAGGGAAATAAAAAAAAATCATTGATCTGGGAATGAAAATGAAAATAAAGCATGTCAAAATTTATGGGACACAGTTAATGCAGTGCTGAGAGGGACATTTATAGCACTAAATGCATACATTAAAAAAATAAAAAGTCTTAAATGAATAATCTAAGCTTCTACCTTAAAAACCTAGAAAAAGGGGGCACCTGGGTAGCTCAGTCAGTTAAGTGTCAGACTCTTGGTTTCAGCACAGATCATGACCCTAGATCAAGTCCTGAGGGGGACTCTGCCTTGAGCATGGAGCCTGCTTAAGATTCTCTCTCTCCCTCTTCCTCTGCCCTTCATCACCCACTTGCTGGCTTGCACACATGTACGCATGTGTTATCTCTCTTTCTCAAAAGAAAAAACAAAACCCTAGAAAAAGAAGAGCAAAATAAACCCAAAGCAGGCAGAAGGAAGGAAATAACAAAGATAACAGCTGAAATAAAAAACCAGTTAAGCATGGAGTTGAGTTTTGAAAGATAAATAGAATTGACAAATCTCTAACTAGACTGACACAGACAAAAATATAAAAGACACAAATTACCAATGTTAGGAACAAAAGAAGGAACTACAGGAACTACACACATTGTAGATAGCAAATGGATAGTAAGAGAATACTATGAACAATTGTATACATAAATTCACATAAATTTGAAAACTTAAAAAAAAATTCACCAATTTTTTAAAAGCACGAAGTATCATATCTCACCAATATGAAGTAGAGAAGTTGATTAATCCTATAAATATAAAGCAATCAAATTTATAATTTTAAAATCCCCCCAAAAAGAAATCTTTAGAGCTAGATAATTTCACTGGAGAATTCTACCAAACATTTCAAAAATTAACACCCAATTCATAATCTCTGCCTGAAAATAGAAGATGAGAGAACAGTTCCCAATTTATTTATTAAGCTAATATTACCCTGATGCCAAAACTAAAGACAAGACACAGAAAAGAAAGCTACAGACCAATATTCTCCATGCATATAGAAGCAAAAATCCTTAACAAAATATTAGTAATTAGAATTCAACAATATATAAAAATACTATACTATGAATAAGTGGGGTTTATCCCAGGGATACTGACTGGTTCAATATTCAAAAATCAATATATTCCACAATATTAATAGGCTAGAGAAGAAAAATTACATGATTATACCTTTGGGTTGAGGGCTGGGCAAAACACTATTGAACTTGACACCACAATTCATTAGAGGAAAAACTGATAAATAGGACTTCATCAAAATTAAAAACTTTTGCTCTGAGAAAGACTTTTACAAGGATGAAAAGACAAGCTACAGAGTGGGAAACCGTATTTGACAACAAGCTAGAGTATATAAAGAACTCTCAAAACTCGCCAGTAAAAATGCAAACAATCCAATTAGAACATGGGCCAAAGACATGAAGAGACATTTCACCAAAGAAGAAATACAGATGGCAAATAAGCATACAAAAATGTTCAACATCATCAGTCAATTCAAATTAAGGAAATGCAAATTAAGACCATAATGCGATGTCACTATTAGAATGGCTAAAATGGGGCGCCTGGGTGGCTCAGTTGTTAGGCGTCTGCCTTTGGCTTGGGTCATGATCCCAGGGTCCTGGGATTAAGCCCCGAGTCAGGCTCCCTGCTCCGCTGGAAGCCTGCTTCTCCCTCTCCCTCTCCCCCTGCTTGTGTTCCTTCTCTGGCTGTGTCTCTCTCTGTCAAATAAATAAATAAATAAAATCTTAAAAAAAAATAGAATGGCTAAAATGAAAAATAGTGATAGCTCCTAATGCTGGGGAGGGTGTGGAGAAACTGGATCACTTACATATTGCTGTTGGAAATGTAGAATGATACGGCCACTCTAGAAAGTAACTTAGTAGTTTCTGTTAAAAACCTACCGTAGAACTAACAGTAATACTGGGCATTTATTCCAGTAAAATGAAAGCTCATGTTCACGCAAAAAGCTATGTATAAATATTCATAGCAGCTTTATTCTTAATTAAAAACAAAACAGAAATAATCCAGTTGTACTTCAATGGGTAAATGGTTAACCACACTGTGGTCCATCCATACCATGGTACTCAGCAATAAAAAGGAAAAAACTATTGAAATATACATCTCCTGGACCTATCTCCAGAGAATTACACTGAGTGGAAAAAAGCCAACCCCCAAAGGTTATACACTATGTGTGTGTGTGTATCATTATATAGCATTCTTGAAATGAAAAAATATATAGAGAGAAATAAAGAGCAGAGTTGTAATTGGCAGGAGTCTCTTGACTATTAATAACAATATTCTGGTTGTGATAGTATACTATAGCTTTGCAAGGTATTACCTTGGGGGAAATTAGGAAAGGGATGGGATATCCCATGATGGGATAGCTCTGTATTATTTCTTACAATTGCATATGAACTACAATTATCTCAAAAAAAAAAAAGCTACAAAGCCATAAAAAGATATGAATAATCCTTAAGTGTAAATTGCTAAGTGAAAGAAACTAGTCTGTAAAGGCTACACACTGTATGGTTCCAGCTACGTGGCATTCTGGAAAAGGCAAAACTCTGGAAGACGGTAAAAGAATCAGTGGTTGCCAAGGGCTTGGGGGGAGGTAGTAGGGATAAACAGGTAGAGTACAAGGGATTTCTAGGGCAGTGAGACTATTCCCTATGATACTATAATGGCAGATATATGACATTATGCATTCGTGAAAGCCCATAAAACACTACAACACAAAGAGTGACCTCTAACGTAAACTATGGACTTTAGTTGTTTTTTTTTTTTTTTAAAGATTTTATTTACTTAATTTAGAGAAAGAGAGAGAGAGTGCATGTGCATGAGCAGGGGAGGTACAGAGAGAGTGAGGGAGAGGGAGACAATCTCCAGCAGACTCCACACTGAGTGCAGAGCAGCTCAGGACTTGATCCCAGGACCCCAAGTTCATGACACCAGCCGAAACCAAGAGTTGGTTGCTTAACCAACTGAGCCACTCAGGTGCCCCTGGACTTTAGTGTTTAATAGTGTATCAATATTGGTTCAGCAGCCATAACCAATACATCACACTAAGGCAAGATGTCAGTAATAGAGGAAACTATGTATTGGGAAGAGAAGGGGTATATGGGAACACTCTACTTTCTGCTTAGTTTTTCTGTAAACCTAAAACTGCTCTTAAAAAAGTGTATTATTAAAAAGAAATTAAATTAAAAAATTCATAGCCCCTCCTAATGCAAGTGGAGCAGCTTTGTCTGCTCTCCAGTATGAAAAAAAAAAAAAAAAGCTATGCTTTACAATCCCCAGGGATGGCAGGGATTGCCTACGAAAAAGGAATAGGAGGAAGAGAGCAAAATAAATGAGGGTGTTTTATAACAGTTGCCTGGGATTTGCTTGCCAAACCTGTTGAGTTCTACAGGGAATATTTGCTTTCATCTATTTGAGAGTGTTTGGAATCTTTGTTACTGTGTGCTTGGAACATGGAAGGAGAAGCTAGGTTATTTTTCAACGTATCTATGAATATATACCTCCATATTCTAAAGAGAGTGACAGGGTGGGCTCTTTCAACTTTTTGATCCTTTTTTTAAAGATTTCATTTGTTTATTTGAGAAAGAGAAGGAGAGAAAGAGAGAGAGAGAGCACAAGCTGGGGAAGGGCAGAGGGAGAGGGAGAAGCAGACTCCCCACCAAGCAGGGATCCCCACGTGGGGCTCCATCCCAGGGTCCTGGGATCATGACCTGAGCCGAAGGCAGATGCTTAACCAACTGGGCCACCCAGGTGCCCAACTTTTTGATTCTATAATCAAAATAGCAAGTTCCCTTTAGATACAAAGGATAGAAGAAACAGTATTGCTTATACTTAGTGCAGTTATGGGAAGGGGGAATCTCCTTTAAATGTTTCTCAAAACAATTCAATTAGCAATGAGAGAGAGAGAATGAAATAGTAACACAAAAAGTCAAAATCTACAGATTTTTTTCCATTCAACTTTTCTAGAAATACATATTCTATATAATGTAATATATTACAAATAATGTTTTTAAACACATTTAAGTTTTTCCTGAAAAACCTTTCTAATGGGACATTTTCAGGAAATGAAAAATGCCCCAAAGCAGGCAGCCACTAAAAAACGTGGAGATGACAATCTTCATAGTTATAGAATCTTTCTCCTTACAATGAAGGCTACAAAGATTTTCCATAAAGAAACCAAAACAGAAATGCAATTTTTTTCTTCCTCCCCATTTCTGTTACTGTTTTGAGTCATTACAAACAGTTAAATGAAAATAGAGGTGTTAGAAAAAGGAATAGCATATTATTATATTAATTTCTATATCTTCTAAATTCTAAGCTATAGCATAAGTTTAATTCTGTGACTCCAGACAGAAATTTGAGAAAATGTTTTTATCTCATTTCCTTCTTTTAAAGGCCCTCCGATATTAACTGATTCCACCAATGTTTCTGAAATAACCACATGACTTAAGTAGATTCCATCCTGCTGGTCCCTGTGATTTACAATAATCTTCTGGGGTGTGTTTGACCAGAGTTGATCAGCTTGGTGATTGATTCAGAAACAAGTACAAGACCTGACCCAGGTCAGTGAGAGTGAATATCAGGACTTTTCTCTGTGCATGTTGTGCCAAAGATGCTTTCTTTATCCTGCTGCATGTAAACACGGAAGTATATTGCCCAGGGAACTATTGGCAAGTACTTGGTAGAATGATAGAGCCAGGCTTGGGTTGAAGCTTACCCCAAGGAAATCAAAACAGAGACAGCGAAACCAGAGAATCCTTGGCAGCATACTTGAGTGGCTAGATGAAGCCCTACAAGATCACCTCTGAACTTTTCAGATATATGAGCCATAAATTCCCTTTATTGTTTAAGCTAGTTGGCTTCGGACTTTCTCTTATTTTCAACTAAAAGCATGCAGATATAGTTATTCTCTCCAGATCTTCATCTCACTGATGTAGGTCCAAAAACTATATTAAGATGGGAGTCATAAGGAAGAGTGAGGAAGACCAGCCTAAAAGCCCAGAAGTAGGGGCCTCAAAGAGGAAAGAGAGCAGAGAGCAGAGCTATAACAAAAATGGATATACCGCTGGTCATGGACTCATCTGGTTTCATAAGATACATTCACTCCTTTTTAGCAAAGCACTAGAACCATCACTCAAGCTGCTACAAGGAATAGATGTTCAGTAAGAGCCATGAGGAACTTACCTACTAATCAGCTGGCACAATCTGTTATTACTAGTAAATTTGTATCATAAGAGAGGAGAAATAAGAGAGAAAAAGGAAAAAGGAGAAGGTGCATAAAATAATGGACACTCAACCTCTTTTCTTATTCGTCACACTCCATTCCACTTCCTCTAAGCCTACATTTTCTCCCTCCTACTCCGTGATAGACAGTGAGTTAACTGGCTTTGAGTGGCCATCTGAAAGTATTAAGGACCTCTGGGGCCAGAAATACTAGATGATAAGTCAGCATTAGAGCAAACTTCTACTGGCTCACAAGAGTTGACTGATAAATTTTCAAGAATTCTGTGAGCCAGTAGTTAACTTCAGTAAACACAGCCCTAATTAAACTTAAATTATATAAATTTAATAATTAGAAAAAGTATTTAAAGACAAAGCAATACTCAAAACGTATCACTTTTTAAGTCTTTTTACTGCATTTTGCTATTACCTATGCTTCTAATGTTATTTCTATCTGTTTGTATGTGTATGGTGGAAATACTGTATAACGTATTACTGAACATATTTTCCTAAATCTCCATTCAGTGCCTTCTTGATGGTAGCTTGAAATCGGCCGTGGTGGGTGTATTTATACCATAGAAATTGGCAAACTCCGGAAACCAAGGCATTTCCCCCCGCCCCAAAGAACCAGTTGTTAAGTATTTACTAGCAAGGCACTAGACACAGGAATATGTTAAGTCAACATATTTTGCATAAACAAACAAACAGCAAAAGACATATCTAAATTCTCTAGGATTTTCTTCCCTTCCCTTCCAATAGTTAAATTTATAACTGGAGCAGTAGTTCCAAACCATCTGTGAGGGGAATCTAATGTATGAACACTTTCATTACTTAAACTTACAGAGTGAAGAACACTGTCAACTGAGCACATAGAATCCAAGTCCAGCTGTTCCCTGCCCTTTAGTGCAAACCCCTCTGCAGGGTCTTAACAGTGTTTTTAATCTGGATGCCTGATAAATGATATAACTTATTCAGGATACATATCCTTGCCTTGATGGATTAGAAGGTTGTCTTTGTGGCATTAGATCATCTATTGAAAATAATATTGCTAGGCATACTTTCCTATTGATGTCATTTATAGTGATCCAGAATTTTCCCTTTGTTCTTTAAAGATTTTCTTGATATATTGTATTTGGCTACTATTTCAAGAATCAATGATTATTTATGAACAGTTGAATATCTAATTATAAATTGATACAGACATATAATCTAAGGATCTTGGCCATAATCAAGTTAATTTCCACAAAAAACCCACAATTTTTAATCTACTAGAAATACTCTTCTTCAGTAGTGTCCTCAAACGTTCAATACTTTTGTAGTTAAACTAAGGTTTAAAATCTTACATTAAAAAGTTCAGGGGCGCCTGGGTGGCTCAGTTGGTTAAGCGACTGCCTTCGGCTCAGGTCATGATCCTGGAGTCCCGGGATCGAGTCCCACATCGGGCTCCCTGCTCGGCGGGGAGCCTGCTTCTGCCTCTGACCCTCCCCCCTCTCATGTGCTCTCTCTCATTCTCTCTGTCTCAAATAAATAAATAAAATCTTTAAAAAAAAAAAAAAAAAAAAAAAAGTTCAAATAATTTTTTTGAGTATACTTTCCTTCTACCTTTCATACTGTAGAGCCCCATTGCAATGAGTATTAGAAACCAAATGGAAAATTGCATTTTATTGAGACAATATGTGATCTTTGAAAATGTGATCAGTTCCTTTTTCAAACCTTACATTAATGCATAGTCTTATGAACAAACACTGGACTTAAGTTCCTCCAAAAGGAAACATTCTTTTTTTCACATTTATTTCATACATTAACGTTCTGAAACTTGATCAAATGATTTATGTGTGCACAGGTAGTTTTACACATTTAATGTGAAATTTTGATCCTACCAAAAGTTACATATTTAGTTAGATCAGTGAATCTAATTCATAGTTTGTAAAGATACTCATTTACACATAATTGTAGTAAGACAAAAGATCTTAATTAAAAAAACCCTCTTTTCCCATGATTCCCTGGCAGTTGCAATTCTGGTAGAATGGGCAAAACCAGTGGAGGGGAGTTAACGAAACTGACTTGCTCTACGGTGGTCCTATTGATTTACTTAGAAGCCTGAGGCCAACAATTTTCTTTGTATTGCACAAGTCTCTTCTGCTTGTATACAGATAGTTGGCCTAAGTGGATTGAATAATAGTCCATAAAATATGCTTTATTTCAAAATGTAACATACACATATACATATTACATGAAAGATAATAGTCCAGACTGTCATTTTGAATAATGCCTGAAAAGACTACAGTTGATAATAAGGCCATTAATAATTTTCTTTACATTAAAAAGTTGATTTTGAAATCCATCTGAGATTCTTTAATTTCCTATTTTATATCTCTTTGCTTTGATTTGAGTTCTATAGCTATTTTATAGTTTTCAAAACTTACTATAAAATATTATCATTTAGTAACTGTAATTTTTTAAACATTTAAGAAATGAGATTACCAATATATTGAATTACACAGTTTGGAATTACACAATCATCTAGTACTGTTTATGAAATGCACATGTACAGCATATTAGAGTGAAAAAGACAACAAAGAAACTAGGATGATAGAATAGTATGGTTGGACTTAATACTGTGATTTCTGCTTGGGTAGTGACTAGAATTTATTCTAGCTCTCTGGTGCTACTTTTCTGAAGGACCTTTATAGAAGTTTAGAAACCTATGGCATGCTCAAAAAATCTTATGAATTTACTAATTTCCCAAAAAAGCACACTTTTCTTGGGGTTATGGAGTGCTGATGTGAAAATTTAAACCAAGGAAGACTAATAAACTTGTACACTGAAGCATTAGGTTAAGTTCTTTTTCTCCCCAAACTTTTCATATTTGATCTGTGGTATTTAAGGCCTTCTTGGTGTCCTAATTTTAACATTGATGGCTTGATTAAAACATTATAGTTTAAGATATGCTGATGCAGGAAAAGCAAAAGGGGTCTTCACGTAATCTTCCATCTGAATTTCTAGATTTTATACTCTATACTTTTCAAAGTGCCCTTGCAATTTATGTTAATATTAGCATTGTCTTTGTTATTGGAGAAACTCAGATATGCTGATGTTTGACTGTAGCACACAGCTCAGTAAATTAGAATCATGGAATTTTAGAATTAAATGGATCAGCAAATCCAACCTCCTCATGTTCAGATGAGGCATCTGAGGTCTGGTCTGGAACCCAGGGCTCCTGGTACCATACCAACAACAGCACTCCATTTAGAACCCGGGCTTCCTGTTTTCAAACCACAAAGCTAAACTCTTTTCCTGAAGTCACAAAAACAGGCTGCTCAGTCCTCTTCTGTGTGCTGGGAAAAGCTGTTCACCAGTCATGCAGGGAAAAATTAAAAACATAAACAAAAAACATCCCAAAAAAGCCCTCACAGAGCCCCAGTGAAAAAACTGTAGGGTGACTGAAGCAGCCTTCCGAGGCACTGTGGTCTTCCCTGTTTCTGAAGTTCTTCTAATCTGTCAGTTACATCTGTGTGTAAGACTGGGGGTCAGCGTATGCCCAGTTCTTCTTATGGTTATTTTCATTCCAATTCCTTTTCCCCACCACGTCGGGACAGATGCCAGTGGCTCTCTAGAGCATCACCTGCTTCTATTCTTACTCTCCCTCCTCTTTCTGTCAACTTATCACTCCCTATCATTTTATGCTTCCCTATCTCTCTCCCTCCTCCTGCAGTATTCAAGTCTGGAAGATTTAGTGAGAAGAGGAACAGGATTAATACCGGAGAATATGTACGAATTAGGGGTAAATGGCACAGGGCTGGGGGGCATGAAACTTTGATAAGCCAACTATTCTTGCCCCCACAACTATTCACGCATGGATAATGGCAAAATATTTTTGTATTTTTGCCTGTCTTAGAATAGCACTTGTTAGATGGTAGCAACATGGTTCTCTTACTTCTGTATAAAGCACAGAAGTTTTGTTTCACAGCAGTAACGCCAAGACAATTGCTACCATCAGCTCTATTCCTTCTAATATCGATGATGATCATGATGATGATGATCATGATATAATGATGTAACGATGTGACAGTATAGAGCCTTAGTGTCAGGGGATACTTTCTATTAATTATTTGTTGCGAGTGTGGTATAGTTGCTGCTGGGACATAATCTGACATGACAAACATAGTGGATCTGTAATGAGTAACAGTTTGGGGTGTAGTTAGTAGAAGCTGGAAGTTATCTACATTTTTACTCATTCTATCCAGTTCTATGTATTTTAGTCTAGATGGGTAAGATTTTTCATTAATTCTTGGAGGTTATTTCTCCTTCAGATGGAATGAGTGCTCTGATGTACAACTCTCCTTTTTTGATTCTTACATTTTCCTACCAATTGATCTCAAAGGTTCACCAGCTATAGTGTCTCTACCAAACGACAAGAACTGGAGTGAACTTGCAGTTCATGTTAAAAAACAACCCACTTAGTCAGTTCATTGTCACGTTTCATTCTTCTCCAGGCTAAATGTTTTTGAAAAGTGATATAAAAAATAAAGGAGTTCCAAGTACAAAAGAAAAAAAATCCTGATGCACAAGGAGAGAAGGAGGGCTTTGAAAACATCCTTCTCTGTTCAATTTTATAAGGGAAAATCCAACCCAAGTTTGATTTACTAAGTGTTATAATTAAGATCAAAACAGTTGCATGCTCTATCTTAAATTATCCAGATTTTTGCTGCTGTGAAGTATTCGAAAGTTTGGAGGTTTATTCCCGAAAAGGTTTCTTTGCAGTCTGTCTCATCTCAGCATCCATGACACTTCCCTAGCTCTGGATCTCTAGACACCATGTCATACACAAATAGTAAAGTTCCATATAAGATGTCAGAGGAAATAAGAGAGGGAAATTATTTAAGCTGTTTCATAAAGTACTACAGCTATTTTATCTCAGATGAGTTAAGAAAGTCTGCGATCATCCTGCATTATCTGGATACTTGACCTCCAAACACAGGCAGAGCATGTGACTCCCCTTAAGGGGGCTGGAAATCTACCCATGACTTGGGAGGGAGGCTTCAGCAGACTTTACATGGCCAGGACCTACTGGTGGTAAGATAATAGTTTGGAGGGTTTTTTTCCCCTTGAGATAGAATTGTGTTTTTTCTTTATGTTTCATAAACACAAAATTTACATTATAAGAAAAAGAAAAAGATATTCTTACCCTTGAAGGTCTATGTCAGGACTAACATAGAGTAGAATCCAACACATGATTTAAACTGGGAATACATTAAATGGATCAATTGATTAATGATTAGAATGCAATTAGAAAATAACTTATCTCAAGTCCAGTTTTAAGGTAAATAATTTATTCTCAAACTCAAGTGTTCATCCAGTTTTTCCTTGTTGATCAGGAAAACTATAAAAACAATTTCAAGTAAACTACCTGAACCAGGAACTATAAAGAAGCATAAAAATTTAAAAGAAGTGTGAATTTTTGAATTTTGGACCCGTACAAGTTTAGTTCTGGAATCTGATTCAGAATTATTCTCACTTTATTCCAAGCTAGTCTGACATCATAGTAAAACATGGAAACTAAGTTGAATCCAGTATGCTAATTTTATATTCCAGAAAATAGAAAATGAAACTTAAAAACAGGACTCTTTAGATATGACTACATTATGGAGAGTATCTGAAACAATCTTTGACTGGTTCTATGCAGTGTGCTTTATGGAAGGTGAAATATGAAAACACTATACTTACCCCTGTTCCTGGCTGCCCCCACCAGATCTCATGCCTCTAGGTCTCAATAGTGTTCAGGTGAAAGGTTACATTCCTTGTCAATGGAGGGGAAATAAGGAGGCATTCTGAAAACTCCACAGATATATCTGGAATGGCTCAAATCAGCCCTTAAAAGCATCTGGATATTCTACCCATTCACTTTTAAAATTGATGCTATCCTTCGCTCATAAAGTTTCCTTTATAACAATCAAATGCAATTTATAAATCATTGCTTTCTAGAGGTATTTGCTGGAACTTAAGGAAAAGGAGAATGGAATATCATCTTGCATCTAATTTATATTAAATTTTTTGAGTCATATGCTTTGAGACTACATAAACTTTGTATTTCCCTAGACATCATAAATAAAAGTAGATTTCTATTGAAAATATCTTAGTAAACCAATTACCAAATATGAAGACTGGTTTCGGGGTTAAAGAAATTCATAATCTGAATTCCAACTTAACAGTTTTTGTACAAAAAAGATGATAGAATATATTTTTAATGTTTTATGTAATATATAAGGTAAAAGAAAGCAAGATATGCCATGTGGGTTGGACCATGAAGACAAGTATGAGACCTGTCCAAAAAAAGGAATTGAGAGTGATATTAACTTATAATGTGAAATGTGAAAGGCAAGCCAAGCAGAATGTACATCAGCTGTCAGATTGCTTCATTCCTTTAGAGCAGTTGTTCATCTGAAAATAGCTTTCAGATGAGAAAGGATGACTACAAAAGGATTAGTTACCATAGGCTTTTCTACACCCCCTAGAGCTCAGGTTTGTTATGACAGAATAGCAAGAATTTAAAGGAAGTAAACTATAGAATATTAAATATCATCAGGAAGGATCTTTGTTAATGCTGAGCTAGAGTAATGCTAAAAAAGGATTTTCACTGATACCATTTCCATGGATTTCCTTCATGATGGCTGATGCTTGCTGTTTTCTCTGCTTCACCATGGTATTATGTGAAAGCATGGTCTTTTGTTCCCTGTGGAAAATAAAGGAACGTTATTGAGACAATGTGAAGAACTCATCTGGAGTATTTTATAATCATCCTTTTGAAAGAGAGCATCTTCATTCTTTATTAGGAATTTATTATTGTTTCTACTGAGTGACTTTAATATGCCTTATCTATCTTGTGACAGAGCATGTTATTCATTGACAGGCAATATCACAGTGAACAGAAGATAATACTCAGAGTTTCAGTCCCAGTCTTATCTATACACTTGTACAATGGTCCCCAGGCAAGGAGAAACAATGAGAGAGCTGCCTCCTCTCCCCTCCCTCTTTCTTTTCCACAGTTTATTTTAATCTGTCATCGTTTCCTTACTGGCCTTCATTTGTACCAGCATCACGGTACATCAGTTCCAGCAAACTGTAAGAATGAAGAAAGGACACTAGATTAAACCAGAACTCTTTGGTGGTGGCATTTTAATATTAGCATCAACAGCTGCCCTTTAAAGCAAAGAAGGCCCATTTATGGGTCATAACTCTGAACCTCCTTGGACAACTGACTAATAAAACATTTTAGGAAACAATATACTCACCTTGCTCTTAGGCTGTGCTTTGCAGCAGGGATGAGTCCCAATTTGTGGAGGAAAGAGTGGAGATGGAATATGGATGGCACTTGGGCCCGATGGTTTTTATCCCTGAGCCTGGGACGGCATGGTCCCTAGCTCTGACTCAAACTGGGGACTGAGCCTTTCTGAAGAGACTGGCATCCAGCTGACATCAACTGACTATATATAGCACCAAATACTTCAGCTACTCATATCTTCCTGGCGAAAGGGAGGAACAGAGAAAGATTAGGTTCTCTCCATTGTGTTTCTAGTTTGTGAGATGGTTGAAGGAACATACAGAAAGTTTTTATGGAGCACCTGCTCTTTGAGGAGATAGTAGCCAAAAGGGATTTTTAAAACTTGTTAAGATGTAGATCTTATGCTGCATCTTCTTGACGTGGCAAGAGACACGTACATGAATTAGAATGATAGATCATTAACCATTACAATGAAAGTATTGGTAATAATATCTATGGAGTTTCAAGAATGAAGAAAGCAATGTTGGGTTAACCAGTAGAACCATTCCTTAAGCAGGAGTGAGAATTATGCTAGGTCCAGAAAAATGGGTAATATTTGAATGGCAAAGTGGGGGAACACTTGGCAATGGTGTTAAAGGTTGAACCATGAAGCTATTTGAGTAAAAGCTGAGACTCATAACTGGGTCGTACTTTTTGAAGAGACCTATAAAGAAGAGAGCCTACAAAGTTGACTAATCTTTGCAAGGTCTGGTGTGAAGGATTCCTGTTTGGGAGAATGAGAAGATAACAGGTTTGGAAGGTGGGCTTTATTGGCCTCCTTGCTGGTCTTTGAGCACAGAAGAAGTATATTCTCATTTCTGGGCTTTGCTTTTACTATTTCCCGCTTGATGGAACATGCTCTTCTTCGACCCATGTGGCTCACTCTCCCATGCAATCAGGACTCCATTCAATTACTGATTCCTTATAAAGCACTTCCCCAGTCACCATGTCTAAAATATCACATGGTGCCACGCTCTGGTTCCTAATTTTGCTTCATTTTTCTTTATATTTTTCATTAATATTAAAGTCAAATGGAAGTGGATGAAAAACCCCCAAAACAGAAATTTTAAAAAGACAGAAGTTTGTTTTTCCCACATATATACTTAGACCAGAGGTAAATAATCTAGGATTGGTGTGATTGACATAATCATCAGGGGCTCAATTGCCTTCTAATTTTTTGCTCCATTATCCCTAACATGCAGTCCCCTTGGGCCTCAGTGGCTGCTCCAGCTCTAGCGAGCATGTTCATATTTTAGTTAGCAGAAAAAGGAAAAAGTAATGAGAAAGGCACACTGTCTCCTCTTCAGAACATGTCCTGATATTGCTCAGATCTCTTTGGCTTACATCCCTTTGTCCAGAACTTAGTCGAGTAGCCATACAGAGCTCAAGAGAGGCTGGGAAATACAGATTTTATTCTGTGTGGCTGTGCGCCCAGATAAAATTCAGAGGATAACTTACTGAGAAAGGAGATAAGTGGTTACTGTGTGACAACTCCCAGATTTTGACACAAGAACATATCGACATTATTTTATCTATCTAGTGTCTCTTTTTCCTACCAAAATACAAGGAACTCCATAAAGGCTTGCGTATCAAGAATTGTGACTAGTATGTGGTGGGCACTCAATATTCATTGAACGAATTAATAAATGAGTGGGTTGGAGATTAATTGTGGAATGCATTAAAGGTTTGGCATGATTTTGGAATTCTCTTCCTGTTATGTTAAACACTTGGGGGGAAAATAGGATTGTAATAAATGAAGAGTAACTTGAATATGGGAAGATGGTGGCGACTTATGAGAGAAATTGTTTTGAATGAGATTGAAATAGGTTATACTTTTAGTGCCTGATCATAGGACTGCCTGATCACAGTTCAAGGTAGTAGTAGGTTTAAGCTAACCTATTACAATTGCTTCTAAGCAATTGTTTGCTTTGAAGATATTAATTAGGTACCAGTGGGAAACCATTTTGCCAAAGCCAAATGAATTTAAATTCCCTCCTAAGATTCTCTAATTGCCCTAAATTCCTGGCTCTAGCATTTACTGTAGTAAGCTATTAGTTAGGTCTCCTGAACTCTTAGTTTTCTTACCTATAAAATGGAGATTACAGTTTCTACCACATCATGTCATGGACATTTTACATATAACAATTTTAGAAATTTCTGATACTTAATAAAAGCTTAATGAATATTAATTTTTTCATTTACTATTATTATTCCTACAATATGAAAGTATTAGAACAATCGACTGCATTATTCAGTAAAAAATAAAAATATATTCAGAAAACCCCAGTTTTCTGATGTAGTCACCTTCATCTGTTTCCAATTTTGTGTTATATAGCTCTACAGGTTGAACCGGTGTCCTCAGCAGATAATAATTGTTATGTTACCTTTGATTTCTAAAATGAAAGGAGATTTTTTTATTTGTTATTATTTCTTATTTTTTTTTGAAAGGAGATTTTTAAAAATTAATTATTTCTTTATTTATGGGGAGAGAGAGAGAAACCCATGCAGACTCCACACTGAGGGTGAAGCCTGATGCAAGGTTCAATGCAGAGCTTGATCTCATGACCATGAGATCACGACCTGAGCCGAAACCAAGAGTCAGATGCTTAACCAACTTAGCCACCCAGGAGCCCCTAAAATGAAAGGAGATATTTTAAATAATTGCAAAAGTTTTAAAGAATGTAACACCTTACTTGTTTTTGTTTTTCAGTTATACTTAAAATTGTTTGCCTTACTTTTAAGCTCATTCATACATATCTTTGATCACTTTCTGGTTTCTGATTTATTGTTTGTTCTGAAAAGAAGAAAGAGCAAATCACTGGTATTGTAACTTTCAGACAGTGTATGCTCTCCATGTGCTTCATGACTAGGCTAAATTTTAGAACAGAACTCTACGGTTTTTATAAAGCATTTTCAGATGGTCCATTCTGAAAGCCAATGCATTTAAATTTTAAATCGAGTCACAGTTAATATATTTCTATTTCATCTGCACAGAGATCTGGCTGTATATTAAATTTCCCTTACATTTGTCAAATTGCAATCTTCCTTTGTCCTCAGCAGCCCCCCTCTCATCCCCAAGACCCAGGATGCCTCCCCCCCACCCCTCCACACACACACACTCTATATCAGAAAAAGGTCTTTCCTACCCCCAGGATCTCAGTACCTACACTTATCTTGCCCTATTAATTGTCCTATTAATTATTCTTGTCCTTGATGCTTCTTCTAACCCTAATATAAGCAGAGTAGTACTTTAGGTTTCCCTCAAGGCCCTAAATATTTTAAATTAAATGGTGCTAACTAACAATAAAAGATGAGATCTTTTCTTGTAGGCAAAATAATGGGATTCTAATGGTAGAACTTGGTGCCTTGGGAGGCTAGTGTGGAAGAAGTTTATGGCTGAACTTGTCAGTGTCTCTGTAACCAAACTATTTCCATTGCTAGGGCTGCCACAGTGTGTTTCCAACTCCTTTGCCACTTGCTACAAGAAAAAAAGAGACTAAATAAGGTGAGTTTCACTGCCAATATACCACCTAACAAAAATCCACACCATGAAGACCATGAAAGGCAACCTTATTTAGCCAGTGTGGTAAACAATGAGCCCTTTAGCCAAGTGGTAAACAAGGTCTACATTGATCTTCCTCTGACTGAGCACTTGTTTTTAAATTCTGTGTTTCTCCTTGTCCCATTTTCAGTCTATATTAGGTCACTGTGGGCAGTTAAAGATTAGGGCAGGATCCCCGGGGTGGGGGTGGGGCCAGGATGTGGGAACTGACTGTCTGCTAGATGGGCAGACAACATATCACCATTATTGAGACTCAGTTCTGGAAGGATGCACACATAACCCAAACAGGGCAGCTGCCAGGCTAATGTTAAATGACAAATCTGATAGGATGATCAGTTATTTACCAGCCTTCAGGGCGTCATATATGGTGCTAACCCTGGGAGGAGAGAAAGGATAACAAGGTGTAAAAACTTATAGCCGGTGAGGCTAAGGATGCATGGGTTTTGGTTTGTGTGAAAGGCCTATCTATTCTCCTTATGGCTAATTGGCTTGCTGTATCTTCCATGGTTTCTATTTTTCTACATCGAGGAAGGTCCAGCTTACAATCAATCTCATTACCCAGACATAGCAAGGGCAGAATAGTTATAAGCAGTGCTGTGCTGATCATCCCACTGGCCAAAGTGAGACAGTACAAGACAGATAGGTGAGTTTGCAACTGGTCTCACTATAGCAAAGGCCTAAGGGCACCTACAGGGGTAAGAGGAACTGTTACAACTGCCATTTAGTTAATGTTTGTTAGGTGGTGCAGTTGGTCATGTATCGTTCTACACTTTTGTAACCTGCTCTGCCTATAAATCGAGGGTGAAATGTTTCCCCTTAATCTGAAAGGAGAAATCAAGTCCCCCAAATTGTACGTGTGTATATATGTACTAAACAACATCACATAAACACATATATGCAGTGCTTGTGGTCCCAGTCAAAAAGTAAGTGGAAGAGAGAGGAAGAATTAAAACCAGATGAAACTGAGAAAATATGATGTCTAAAGTGGACAGAGAGCTTTTTCTTAAAAAAAAAAAACACAACTTTTAACTTCATCATACTTTTTTAGCCTTACTCTTGCATTACAGAGGAGGAAACTGACATTCTGAGAGATTAAGTAAAACCCCCACGCATCATCTTTGAAAATTATAGAGATGGAATTAACCATTTGTTTTGTCTGATCCAGAGGCTCTTGTATTTTCACTATACTGTGCAGAAATGTCTATCTTCCCAATCTCCGAATTTCTCTGTATTGATATCTTCATAACAAAAATAAGCAGCATTGAGAACTGTCAGAATAATTATTTCAATGTGCTCCTTATCGATTCCCTTTAGAAGAGAGCATCCCAACATGTGGTTTATTTTGGCTGGGGTCCTTTTTACTTATAACATTTGTGGCTCTTTTCCATTTCATGTGTTTCTCGTTTGCAAGCTTCTAGAGTTCCTCATGGTGTCTATTCTCAGGGTGCTTTCCTTTCCTTCAGCTGTGCAAATACTAAAGTTATTCAAGTGCTGAACATAAACAAATGGAAACATGTGCCATTTGCTGTGCAGACCTCTCCTTCCTTTCCTGTCTGCTGTACCACACACACAAACACACTTATTACCTTCAGGGCCAAAAATAAGAAGCAAATCCAACTCTATCAAAATAATCCATTTATAGGCAAACCCAGGGTTTTACCTGCCTTCTTCTGCAAATTTATTTCTCTTGCTTAAGCATTTCCTTCTAGGCTCTTAAATTAAGCGTTAAGGTAAACTGAGGTGAAAAGGAGAGTTAAACAGAACCCGATGACCAGCTTGTCAAGGATGGCTCACAGAATAGGGTTGGGAACTTGGAAAGAAAGAAAGTTTCATATACAGGAATATTAAGAAACAAGTTGCCAAAGCAAACCCGCAAATCATTTTTTTTCCTTTGCTTGCATAATCCCAGCATTTATCCAGAACTTTGTCACATTTCCTTTCATGATTCTAGCCAGCCTGTATTTTTCCTACAGTCTATGGAAGCATTTTCTTTGACAGTTTTCTCACCTGCAAGAAAATGTACCCCTGCTTTTATATACAAATTTAGCATGACCTAATTAAATAAAGGTTCATTAAAGAAAACATGAAGTTTTTAAAAGAATGTATAGGCCACAATTTTTTGCAAAGTCTCTGGATTTCACAGCTATGTATCACATGCTAGAGTATCAGCAGCATTGACTCTAAGATAAGGACAACCATAGCATCAATGTCTTAGAGCAGTTCCGTGGCATGGTGCTTATCACAATGCCTGGCTCATTAAGTGTGTAATAAAAGTTAACCATCATTATTATTATCATCAAAAGTTTAACTGTAGCATAAACATGTGAAAGGATGACAAGCAAAATATGTGAAGTCACCTTAAATAACAATAGCTTAATTCCCATTTGCCAATGAGACACAGAGAGGTTAGATCACATGCTAAAAGTCACACAGATAGAAAAAACAGAATGGCTCCTTAACCAAGAAAGATGGATATGACTTGAGCTGTGGTATTAATACACAGAAATAAAGCATGTGTAGATCAGAAGAGGGATTGCTAAGAAATAAAGCATCCAGAAACGAACAGTGAAGGTTCGTGTACTTGTTAAGTATATATCCTATGTGAAAGTGATTTGTCAGTGTTATCACAACCTAATGGCATTAATAAATAAATAAGAATAACTCTCCATATTCTGAATCTGCTCACCATCCAAATGTCCACTAATTTGCTCGTTTCCCATGAGTTTGCCTAAATCCAACCCACCTACTACTTTATTTCATTAAACTATGACACATTTTAAAAGTAAAAAATTCAGTGTCTCGTAAATGTTGAGTGAGTAAGAGAGTAAAAAAATGAATAAGAAAAAGTTAAAGAAATTAGATAAGAACCAGGAGAGCAAAGTTCAAAAGAAAAGAGGATTTCCAGGCACTGTTAATTTCTACAGAGAGTGACATATGAGAAAAGGTCATTGGATTTGGCAAGAAGTCAGTCTTTGGCAGAAGAGAGACATCGTCTTAATGTGGTAGTCACAGAACCCAAATAGAAAGGATTTAAGGCAATAATGAGTGGTTAGGGAGTGTAAGCTGCAAATGGAAACTATTTATTTGAAAGGATTGGCCATGAACTAAAGGGGAGAAAGAGTTCAGTAGCTAAAAGGAAAACAAGTTGCAAGTGTGTGTGAGTGTGTGTGCATGCATGTTTTGGAAGAGGAAATTCGAACATGTTTGGAGATAAAAGAGAAACAAATACTCATCTGTGAAGCAATAAGAATTTTGATAATTTGAGATTTGGAGTGGTACACATCATTGTGGATGTAGGCCTATGATGGTTGATCATTGGAGAGAAATCCTGGTAGGAGGAAAGAAGTATGTGACATGCAATGTTTAAAAGGAAATGTGCAGTAAGATTTGGTATCAGGGCCAGGTGGTGCCATCAGGAGGATCTCCAGCATGCCATCACCAAGATAAATTTGCAAGGGACCAGGTTCTGAGCAGGTCCAGACATGCCAGTTCCCAACTGCATTAGTCTTAGTAAGGCTGTGCCCCATCAGTTCGTGAAATTACGTTTAAGACAGTCATAAGTGGCTGATCCTGACCTCTCTCCCAGCCTTTTCACCTGTATTTCCAAATTGCAATTAGCACTCCCATTTTGGCATCCTACAAGCAGCATAACATTAACATATCCCAAACTGGGCTCATCGTGTTTCCTCTCAAATGAGTTCCTCATCCTGAATTCCCCATATACACATATAGAGAATGTAAACATCACTACCTACACTGCAGACCAAGCCAGGAATCATCATAGAATCTTCTCTTTTCCTTTTCCCCTTACAATCTAATCAAGCACTTAAAATCACTTTTAGTCTGGGGAATGGAAGTCTACTTCAACCCCATTTCTCTCACCCAAAGGAAGAGAGGAGATAATAACTTGTGTGTTGTCTCTCAAGACACAAATCTGGCCAGGGTGGGTGGTGACTATAGTCACAGTGTTGGTAGGTCGTACAAGTGGGCCTTGTTCCATTTTTAGCTCTCTATTCCAACCACGCAGCAACGGCTCTAAGGCAACTGCAGTCCAAGCCTTCTTGCTCTTCTCTCCTGTTTTTCATTTCATATGATTGACAAGATTATATTAAAATTATCTTTGGGCTTGAGGTTGTTAGGCTTTCAGGTCTCTACTCATGTTCATTGTTTGGGAACCTGAAGTTTTGCTAACAGTAGGTTTTCCCCTCTACCTGATGAACTCTCTTGGTGAGTTTCCATTGATTTTTCCATAGCTTCCATCTACAAATAGTTTCACCTCCTTGTAACCTTTTCTAATGTTCCCAAGTAGTTTGTGCTTGCTCTTGGGTCACTTGCTCTTCTGGGTTATGTTGTATTGTGTTTAAATGTACAATACATCTATTATGTATTCAATCTCTTTGTTCTGACAAGTCTCTAATGTTTTATTCCCTAGTAAATTAAGTCACTTTGTAATCCCAGTGCTTATGAGAGTAATGGCATATCGTAGTCATGTGGCAAATATTGGTTGGATAGCATAGTATAATGCATGACATATGGCAGGAATATAATGGATTTTAGTTCCTTTCACCACTGTTAACTTAACCGTTCATTCTTCATTCTTACCTCTTGATTCCATGATATGCAGTGGTGGGTCAAGAAGTGATACTGGTTAGGAGAAATTTACCTCCCTTATTTTGTGTCAAAACCCTTGAAGCCGAAATAGTGTGCATGCCATGCAAACACAACCTCAATATATCTCAAATATACACATATATCTTCAGTCAAAAATGCTTCTTCAGTATTAGAAAGGTTTTCTTTTTTTATTGAAGTATAGTTGACACATAATGTTACATTAGTTTCAGGTGTTCAATACAGTGATTTGACAGCTCTATACATTATGCTGTGCTCACAGTGTACTACCACTTGTCACCACACAATGCAATTATAATACGAGAAGCTTGGTCTGTTGATTCCAGAAAACCATATACTCCTGGTTTGCCTCCCGTTTCTTCTTAGTTTATTCATTCAAAAAATATTGATTGAGCAAGTGACATGTATTAGGTATTATTCTAGGCACTAAGTAGTAAATCAAACTTTAAAAATTCCTATCTTCATGGAGCTTACATTCCAGTTGGAGAGATAGGCATAGGGCAAGATAAACAGGTAAAATATACCATATGCTAGATATGATAATTATAAAGAAAAACAATAAAGTAGAGAAGGCAGGCAGCATTGTTGGGGAGAGTGATTGTGATTTTAGAATGACCAAAGAAGGCCCCATTGAAAAGGTGACATTCGAATAAAGACCCAAAGGAAAGGCAAGAGGAAGCCACATGGATGTATTAGGAGAAGAATATTCCAGGAAGAAGGAGCAAGTACCCCAACGTGTTAACATGTCTGGCATATTTGAGAGAAGTGAAGAGGCTAGTGTGACTAGGGCAAAGTAAGGGAGAAAGAAGTCAGGAGATTGGTCAGAGGTACGTTGGTCTTCTATTTCTACATCTCACTTAAGCGTCTTCTCAAAAGGTAGCTAGAACCTTTTAAAAATCAAATTTAACTCCTCTGCCCAAAAACGCTCTAATGGGTTCATATCCTAGAGTAAAATCCAGCCCTAAGAATAGCCTAAAATTATCCTCCACACTCTTACCATCTGATAACTCTCTGACCACATCTTCTATTCCCTCTCTTGCACTTGCTGCTCTAGACCTCCAAATTTCTTTGCTTTGCTCAAACATTCTAGGCTGTTCCTTCTGCCAGGAACACATTCTTCCAGATATCCATGTGACTCTGTCCCAAACCACTTCAGGTCTTTACTCAATACCACCTTCTCAGTGAAGCATTCCTTGTCTACCCTGTTAAAAAATACAATACCTCTTCCCTCCAGAATTCCTCCACCTCCCTGATTTAATTTTCTCCGTAATACTAATCACTATCTACCATATTTATGTAAATGCCACGAAGGCACAAACTATTATCTGTTTTTTGTTCTCTGCTGTATTTCTGACACCAAGAATAGTATCTGACACATTGTTGGCACTTAATATACTTTAATAAATGGATGGATGGGATGAATGAATGCAATAAGCATACAATCTAAGCAAAAAGTCTGCTTGCTATGCAAATGTTGTTTCAAACTTGTCTATAAGCTCTTCCCTCAAAATTCCCTCAGTTAGCCTCCTCCTAAAAAATGCTGAAACGCCCATAGATGGTACAGTAGAAAGTACATGTGGTTGGGGCTCAAGAGTCATACTGAGGGCTTCTTGAGGTCATGCCTATGGAAGGCATTTATAAAAATGAGTAAAGTGTGGTTTTTGTTTTTGAGGATTTCATAGTGCAATTGGGGAGAAAGTTGTATACTATGTGACTTGCATAAAAAGAAAAAGTTTTAATGTAAATATTCACAACTTTCCTTTTGGGTGGCAATTCCTAAATAATTTTTTGAGCTATGGCAGCAGAGAGCAGCAAATTTGAAACTTGCTTGATTTACATTAAAGAGAAAGAGGAGTGCTTGAAATTTTTTCTTCTGCAGAAGAAGGCCATATTGGAAGTGAAGGAATTAAATGGTGATAGTAAGATGGATGGAATATGATCAAGCAATAATTATGGCCTGAGATTTTAGCAATAGGGTGCATGGAGGGGAATAAAAAGAAAGATTTTGGAATGGCTTTCATAAGAATTGGAGGAAGCAAGTGGATAAAGAAAAGTTTTAGATATTTATGGATCAAGCAAAGGAACTG
Organism: Neomonachus schauinslandi; assembly: GCF_002201575.2. Classification (NCBI taxonomy): domain Eukaryota; kingdom Metazoa; phylum Chordata; class Mammalia; order Carnivora; family Phocidae; genus Neomonachus; species Neomonachus schauinslandi. The sequence continues at coordinate 105,118,505 of NC_058404.1, forward strand.
TCCTTTCTTTCCTCTAGAATATTTTCAGTTTTATGGCCATTTTTTCTTTGTAAGAGCACCCAAATGATTTGGTTGCAAATATACCTCTAAGAAGCTGAGTCAATTCATTTAACATTGCTACTTGGTGTGGAAAATGTCTTGTTTCAAAAAGATAATTTCAGTTTTGCCTAATCACTATGTAGCAGTTCATTCTGACTACAAGTAGCAAAGAAGATGAGGGGCTGTTCTTAGTTTTTTATTAAACCATGCCATCAGCATAGAAGAGAATGTTTGTTAAGGGAACTATTGTATCTGGTACTTTTACAATCAGAATCTATGAATCTATACGTGTATAGGAAGCTCCTTTTTATCTAAGAAGCACTGCATTTATGCTTTCATTAGTTACTGTCTTAAGTATTTTCCCCTTTTTTCCTCTTTTGTTACTTTCCTTCTTTTTTTTTTGGCTGAGATTTTATGTTAAATCATTTTACACCACAAAAAAATCATAAAATTTCATTAATGTTAAATATTTTTCCCATTCCTCCCCCCCATCTTTTTATGGAGGGACTCATAATTGATGAGTGATTGATGAACTGGTCCAAACAAGGACTAGAAAGACAATTGTCTACCTTCCCTGTTGAGGGATCTCTGAGTGGGGGATTTCTGTATCCCACAAGTGGATTATCACAGGATCAATTGGTGGGTGAGGATACGTTATGAAAAAAAATCTCAATTTATTCTTAAAATTTCCAAATTGTATTTACTTAGCTGAATTGACTAGAGCGCTAGGGCTCTGAGACTACTGGGGCAATAACCAGAAGTTCCCAGGTGATGTATATCTAAAGGGAAGCATTGCTACCACCAGCACCATCACCACCACTACCATCACCATTTATAACAACTATCATTTCTATACCCCTTATGGTGTATCAGAGACTGTTCTAGTTGTTTTACATAAATTAACTCATTTAATCTTCACAACCCCCTAGATAAGTTCTGTTATCATCGCCTCTTTTTTACAGGTAAAGAACAGAAACGCAGTAGACTAAGTAACCTGCCCTAGCTCAGAAGCATTGTTGCAAACACTCAAACCCAGGTTGTTTGGCTTCACAATAGATGCTCTTTACACTGTCTCTAATAGTGATGAAGGTCCAGACCATCACAATTCATATCTCCCCATTAAATTTAAAATCTTTAAGGTAGACATGTCTTTTACTCTTAGTGAGATGCTTGTTGTCTTACGTATACCTGTTGCTGTAAAAACTTGATGCTTTAGGAATAAAGCCATTAGCAGAGAGAGAGACCTGAATAACCAATTTAGCTGATTCTGGGACAGATTCTGTTTCCTGTGTGCAGAAAATTTACAAAGTAGCCATGAATTGGATCTACTTTTAATGTGGATAACACCACTAAGTCTTACCTTACATAGTTGAGCCTTGAACAGCATGGGTCCAATTATACACAGATTTTTTTCTGATAAATACAGTGCAGTACAGTAAGTACATCATTTTCTCTCCCTTATGTTTTTCTTAAAAACATTTTCTTTTCTCTAGCCTACTTTATTGTAAGACTACATTCTATAATATGTATAAAATACAAAGCACACGTTAATCAACTGTTTATGTTATCAGTAAGGCTTCCGGTCAACAGTAGGCTATTAGTAGTTAAGCTTTGGGGGAGTCAAAATTATATGCAGATTTTTGACTGTGGGGAATTGGGGGGGGTTGGTCCCCCTAATCCCCATGTTGTTCAAGGGTCAACTGTATATTTCAATGGCCCATCCCATAGTAAACTGCAGCAGGTGAACAGTCTCTGTGTGAAGAAAGACTCAGGCAAATTTATTTCCCTTAGGCAACACGCAGTGGGAAAATATCTCACTTAAGAATTTGTTCTTTACCTGTTTACTAAACAATTGCAGGGAAAAAAATAGATGATTTTTTTAAGGAAATATGTATTTACTTAATGTATTTATGTATGTATGAGTGTGTATTTAGAAACACTTTTTCTTTTAATGGTCTATTTCCCCCAATTTTATTACTAATATATGAACATTATATGTAAGTTATGAAGCACAATTTTAAAATGAATACCTGTGAATATATTGCTCAACTTAAGAAATAGAATGCTATCAATGCTATTGAAGCGCATATCCGTCCCTTCTATCTTTTCCCTGCTTCCCTGTCCCTCCCCAGAAATACTCATAATAATAAATACTTTAAGTCATTTCCTAGGTCATCTTCATGGTTTTTCCAATGAGCACGTATATATTGCTAAACTTGTAGTTTGCTTTGGATTATTTTTGAACTTTGTAAAATATTAACAAATTATCTATATTCTTCAGCAACTTCCTTTTCACTGAAAAAAGTTTCTAAGATTCATCCATGTTATGTTATAGCTGCAGGTTAATGATTTTCACTACTGTTTAGTATTCATTGTATGAATATACCACACTTTTACTAATTCAGTCTCTTATTGAGAGATATTTGTTTTTGTTTTTTTTTCCATTAGAAGCAGTGTTGCTACAAACACTAGTACATGTCTCTTGGGGGGCACTTATGCAAGAGCTTTTCTGGAGAATAAAGCTAGGAGTTAAATTTGGAGCTTGTAATGATTACACCAATATATCCTCCTACTAGCAGCCTGTAAGAGTTCTACTACATTTTGCATCCTCCACAACACCTGGCAGGTGAGACTTTAACACTGTCATCCATCAAATAGCTGCAAAAGGTGGTTTCATTTGTATTTCCCTGATAACTAAAGTAAGGTTGTGGCCTTCCCAAGTTTATTGGACATTCATATTTCTCTTTGAGAAATGTCTGTTCTTATCTTTGTCTCTTTCTTTATTGAGTTATTTGCATTTTTCATCTTGATTTTTAAGAATTGTTGAGTAGTCTGGTAACTAATCCTTCCTTAGCTATTTGTAAAGTGAGTACCTTTCTGTTTTCCTTTTTTGACTATGTTTTGACATCTTTTTTTTTATAGCTTTGTTTTAAACAAAGCTTAACCTTTTATGTATTTGAAGACATCAAATCTTTTAGTTTATGATTGGGGCTTTTTCTGTCTTTTTTAACTGTAGTCATAAATCTATTCTATTTTCTTCTAAAATTTACAAAGTTTTGCTTTTTCACATTTAAGGTCTTATTCCATCTGAAATTAAGTTTTTGTGGGGTATGAGGTAGTATCCAATTTTATTTTTTATTCAGATGGATAACACTTGTCCTAGCTTTAATTGTAGAATAGTGCATCTTTTTTAGCTAATCTAGAAATTCAACTTTGTCATATATTAAATTTTTATATATGTTTAGGTCTGTTTCTGTGACAGCTATTATTTTCCACTGGCCCATTAATGTTTTTCCATTTCAATATTACACATTATTAAATTTTATAACTTTATAATGAATCCATATTTGGCAATGCAAGTACTCTCTTCTTGTTCTTCTTTAAGAAGATTTTGGCTCAGGGATGCCTGGATGGCTCAGTCAATAAAGCGTCTGCCTTCGGCTCAGGTCATGATCCCGAGGTCCTGGGATCGAGCCCCTCATAGGGCTCCCTGCCTCGCGGGGAGCCTGCTTCTCCCTCTGCCTGCCGCTCCCCCTGCTTGTGTGTGCTCTCTCTCTGACAAATAAATAAATAAAATCTTTAAAAGAAATAATATTTTGGCTCATTGTGGATCTTCCACATACATTTTCAAATTATCTTGTTCGGGTCAAGAACTGTGAGAGCAGTGAGATTTTACAATATTTGCAAGCCAACAGGTTATCTTACTACAGTTTCATAGATACTGGCAGAAGATACGAACTCCTGTGTCAGAGATAAAGGACTTTAGTTAAGGCACAGCAAGCAGCCTGAGCTTCATGTTTGCATCAGTTCTTGTTTCCAAGTGCAATTGGGCAGCATGGATGGGTTCAGATGGATGCCTGCATATGCACTGGGTTGCATTTTAGGAGAGAAACCCTAAGCCTAGGGAACTTGAATCTTTTTTAATTGGCAGTAAATGTTGACTACTTTTTGTTCCAGAAGGAGACACTGTATCTTCCAAGGCTATTCACTATACAAACATCCCTGACAAGTTAATCCAGAACAAAAGACAGTGTCTCTTATCTTTTAATTTTTCATGTATTCTCTTATTTTTAAACTTTCTGCTACAGCTACAGTATGCCCCCTTTTCATTCCTCATATTGTTGATTTTTCACTTTACGTTTTTGCTTGAATCAACTTTGCTGGGGTTTGTTAATTTTATTAGTCTCTCCAAAGACCAACATTTCATTTTGTTTCTCTTCTGTTACATGCTTGTTTCTATTTCCATTCTTTTCCATGTGATTTTCCTCTTCCAGCTTTCTTTGGGTTTATTTATTATTTAATTCCAGTATTTAAAATTTTTTTATTACACTCTTCTCTTTAACTCTTGAGTTACCATAATTGTGGTTAAAACTTTGCAAACAGAGAGAATTATTTTTAGCTCTCATTTTATTTTTAATTTCTGTGTTCTGTGATAAGCGATCAGCTACAACAAACAATTCCAAATTTCAAAGGGCTTAACGCAGTACAAGTTTATTTCTTGTTCATTCAAAGTCCATCCTGATTATTTCTATGTATGACACAGAGAGTAAGCTTCTTCCCTTTTTTAAATTGCCAACATTCTCAACGTGCAGCTCTCTATGTTTTAGATGAAAAGGAAGCAAGAGTGTACAAGATTGCACAGGATATTCTGTGTTCAGACCTGAAATTACATGCATCACTTCTTCCTACATTCCATAGGACAGAGCTAAGTCTTCTAAATATAAAAGGGATTCTAGGGGTGCCTGGGTGGCTCAGTTGGTTGAGCGTCTTGCCTTTGGCTCAGGTCACGATCCTGGAATCCCAGGATCGAACCCCACATCGGGCTCCCTGCTCAATGGAGAGTCTGCTTCTCCCTCTGACCCTCCCCCTTCTTGTGGTCTCTTTCTCTCTCTCTCTCACTCTCTCTCTCAAATAAATAAATAAAATCTTTAAAAAAAAAAAAAGGGATTCTAAAACTGGGGTTTAACTCTATGACCAGGACTGATAGGAAAATCAGAATTCTTGCCACGATTTCTAATGGTCAGAAAATGTGTTCTGTATGGTACCAATTCTTTCCAATTGCTGGATGCAGACTTCTATATATATCAATGAAATCAAACTTGATAATTTTATTGTTCAAATTATTTGTAATATTGGTTTTTCTTTCTTTTATTAACTCCATTTTGTTTTTTATTGAAATACATTTGACATACAACGTTGTGTAGATTTAAGGTGCATGTGTTGATTTATAACATTTATATGTTATAATATGATTGCCCAACTGTAGTGATAGTTAACATCTTTATCATGTCACATAATTATCATTTCTTTTTTGTGGTAGGAATAATTAAGATCTAGTCTCTTAGCAAGTTTGGCAATTATAATACAGTATTGTTTGTATATTCAGTACACTGTGCTTTATAGATCTCCAGAACTTCTTTATTGGTTGCAACTTTGACGGTTTTATTACTCTAAGTATTTTTTTTAAAGATTTTTTAATTTATTTAACAGAAAGAGATAGTGAGAGCAGGAACATGAGCAGGGTGAGTGGGAGAGGGAGAAGCAGGCTTCCTGCTAAGCAGGGAGCCCGATGCGGGGCTCGATCCCAGGATCCTGGGATCATGACCTGAGCCGAAGGCAGACGCTTAACAACTGAGCCACCCAGGCACTCCTTATCTACTCTAAGTATTAATGACTAAAAGATATGTGATAGATATTTCCCACAAATATTTGCATTTGTCAATTTCTCTTTGTAGTTCTTTTTGTTTATATGGTATTTATTTTGAGGCTATGATATCAAATAATATAAACCTATAAATGTGATATTCTTTTGATTATATCTTGTTATTTTTATAGAGTTTTCTTCTTTACTAGTAGTATTTTTTTCCTTGAAAGAATAATTTTGGGGGCACCTGGGTGGCTCAGTTGGTTAATGGTCTGCCTTCAACTCAGGTCATGATTCCAGGGTCCTTGGATGGAGCCCCACATCCAGCTCCCTGCCCAGCGGGGAGCCTGCTTCTCCCTCTGCTACTCGCCCTGTTTGTGCTCGCTCTCTCTCTATTAAATAAAATCATTTAAAAAAAAGAATTTTGTCTGACATTAATTATGGCTATATTACTTTCTTTTGGTTAAATTTGCCTGGTTGTCCTGAAACTCTGACTAGATGTATTTTGGACTTCCTCTGTTTTCTTTATGTCTTCAACTCTTTTTTTGTTGTTGTTGTTATGCAATATGGAATATATTATCATTGTCAAAGCTTCAAATGATACAGAAATATAAGGAATATACATTTAAGTTTCTCTTTTTTTCTTTCTTTCTTTCTCTCTTTCTTTCTTTCTTTCTTTCTTTCTTTCTTTCTTTCCTTTCTTTCTTTCTTTCTTTCTCTTTCTTCTTTCACTTTTTTGATGTAATGTTCCATGATTCATTGTTTGCATATAACACCCAGTGCTCCATTCAATACGTGCCCTCTTTAATACCCATCACCCGACTAACCCACCCCCCCACCCCCCTCCCCTCTAGAACCCTCAGTTTGTTTCTCAGAGTCCATAGTCTCTCATGGTTCATCTTCCCCTCCGATTTCTGCCCCCCTTCATTTTTCCCTTCCTACTATCTTCTTTTTTTTTTTTAAACATATATTATTTGTTTCAGAGGTACAGGTTTGTGATTCATCAGTCTTACACAATTCACAGCGCTCACCATAGCACATACCCTCCCCAATGTCTATCACCCAGCCACCCCATCCCTCCCACCCCCACCACTCCAGCAACCCTCAGTTTGTTTCCTGAGATTAAGAATTCCTCATATCAGTGAGATCATATGATACATGTCTTTCTCTGATTGACTTATTTCGTTTAGCATAATACCCTCTAGTTCCATCTGTGGCGTTGGAAATGGCAAGATTTCAGGGTTTTTTATGGCTGCATAATATTCCATTGTATATATATACCACATCTTCTTTTTTTTTTTTTAAAGATTTTATTTATTCATAAGAGACAGAGAGAGAGAGGCAGAGGGAGAAGCAGGCTCCCCGCTGAGCAGGGAGCCTGATGCGGGACTCGATCCCAGGACCCTGGGATCATGACCTGAGCCAAAGGCAGACGCTTAACCATCTGAGCCACCCAGGCGCCCTATACCACATCTTCTTTATCCATTCATCTGCTGATGGACATCTTGGCTCTTTCCATAGTTTGGCTATTGTGGACATTGCTGCTATAAACATTGGGTTGCATGTACTCCTTCGGATCACTACATTTGTATCTTTGGGATAAATACCCAGTAGTGCAATTGCTGGGTTGTACGGTAGCTCTATTTTCAACTTTTTGAGGACCTTCCATACTGTTTTTCAGAGTGGCTGCACCAGCTTGCATTCCCACCAACAGTGTAGGAGAGTTCCCCTTTCTCTGCATCCTCGCCAACATCTGTTGTTTCCTGACTTGTTTATGTTAGTCATTCTGACTGGTGTGAGGTGGTTCCAAAGAAGACATCCAAATGGCCAACAGACACATGAAAAAGTTCTCAACATCGCTCGGCATCAGGGAAATCCAACTCTTTTTAAAAGTATTTCCCATCTTTTTATCTCTGTTGCTGTATTCTGTGTAATTTCTCTTTTTGCATAAGAATTTTCCATGTTATTAATTGTATCCACCATGGTATCTATCTGCTGCTTTTAATCCCTACATTGAATATTTACTTTTAATTATTATACTCTTATTTCTAGATCTCTTTTCCCAAATCTATCTAATCTCTTGCTTATTAGTGAGGTTTTTACCTTCCCCCTTCCCCTTTTAAAACTTCTTTAAACATATAAATATATTTTCTAATATATTCTCTGTATTTGTACATTTCCAGTATTCAAGTTCCTATTGTTTATAGTTTCTATAACAATGTTTGTGGTGGATTAGTTTTTTCCTCATGTGTTGTGTGATTTTTCTTTTATTGCAAACTTTTCTTCACAATAAAACACAATCTTTTGGACTCTAATTCATTCCTCCAGGGAGGATCTGTGTTTCTTTCTGGCAGCCGTATGAGGACATTACAGACCTGGGTCTAGTTTAAATGGGTCCAGACATGAAAATTTTTAGCTTACAATTTTCCATATCATGTAAACAGTGTAAATTTTGATCCTAAATGCATGGCTAAAACTTCCAGGGGCTACAAATTCTCAGGAGAGCTTTGGACCTGTATTTAAATCTCTTTTAGGGGTGCCTGGGTGGCTCAGCCGTTAAGTGTCTGCCTTCGGCTCAGGTCATGATCCCAGGGTCCTGGGATCAAGCTCCACATCGGGCTCCCTGCTCAGCCAGGAGCCTGCTTCTCCCTCTCCCACTCTCCCTGCTTGTGTTCCCTCTCTAGCTGTCTGTCTCTCTCTCTGTCAAATAAATAAAATAAAATCTTAAAAAAAAAAATCTCTTTTAGACAATTTTCTTTGCTGCTTGCCTCTGTGAAGGGTTGTTTATTCAATTATTTCCAGTGAACTCTTTTCCTGCATACCTGGCTTTTCCTGAGCATGGCTTTCATGCTGGAGGGTCACTAATGGAGTTTTCTGCTCTGGGAAGATGCAAAGTTCTAGGCATCCTGGATATATAGATTCTTCCAGGGCACCCAACTGCTTCTCACTTACTTCCTTAAACTCATACTCCTGCTTAATTCCTGGAAGCCTTCTCCATTTATTGTATACAAAGTATATATATATATGAAGTATAATATGTATATATACATTTATACATTATATTCAAAGTGCTTTTAGGATTTTACCTAGCATTTTTTCAGTGAATTAAGAGAATTCTGAATGAATGTCTTTGTTATTTTTTTAAGTAGCATTTAAATACAGTTGAAATCAGTACAGATATTTGTGGGAGAGATCATAATTTCTGTAATCTATTGCCAATGCGGGGTGCCTTGGTGAATTGTGGGTCCCTTGAAATGACTCCTCCACCAATGATCAGAATTGGTGAATTCTGAATGGCACATAGATTGGAACTACAGTTCATATGAGGCATGTGAAAACGCAGTGCTTGCCCTCCCACTAAGTGACTTTGTTAGCCTTTCTGGTGTCAATCCACCTTTTGGGGTTTGAGTTGTCTCCTCTCTAAGAGGCATTGGTTTATCTAGAATCTCTTCTCGAGCGGTATGGGTTACAGAGGTTCTGGGAGATACTGAGCTCTTTGACACCCACCCACTGGCAGCAGGAGCCCCATTGCCGGCCATCTGTAGTCTCCGACAGTCTCATCTCTTTATCCCAGTGTGCCACACAAATAGCATTTTCTGTGTGCACTTTGTTGAGGAAAAGGTTAAAAAATATGGTCTAGAAAATCTTCTAACAGTCTTTCTGTCTCTAAAACTCTTGATTCTAAAGTTAACTTTAGAAGTGATTATTAATGCATTTTTCTTCTCTGGGCACTTGTTCAGTGAATGAACATACTGTACGCAAGAGAAGGGAGGGTGGGTTTTATATAGAGTTGCTTTGAACTGAAATCTTCAAAAGGAGTTGCATATTTTTTTGAATGAGGAAAATCCCAGGAATTTTGGGCTAAGTGACTTGTTCAGATCCAGTAATGCCAATCTAGGATAATAGTTCTGCTGATTTGATTTGAACAAGCCAAGACCCTTGATGGCTCCTTGGACACAAATCATATTTTTTTATAACTAGTTTCATTGTGCTTCTTCTCCTCTTCACTTACTTCCCCCTGAGTACAGTATTATAGAGACAGCTTACATGACTTCATGTCCTTTTCTTTCTTCCTTTTGGTCTATATTTAAATAGTTTATGCCTTTGTTTTACTTTTTGTTTTCAATCCCTCCATTTCCCTGGTATTTTGAACAGCTTGAAATAACAGAAGCTGATTTCACTTCCCAAAAACTCATACGCATAAAACCTATGAAAAACAATGATTGGTTTTATTGATACCTGAAAGCATGGGTCCCAACATGCTCTACTTCTGGCTGTTTCCAGTATGATCCCGAGTCATGCTTTAAGAAGAATGTTTAGCACTCAGCAACCCAGAGTTCAGTCTGGCCTGGAACTGAACTGCATTCAGTCTGGCATTGTTTATGTTGGGATGTAGCATGTTTTTAAAACAACAGATTCCTGTCTCCACTCCAGTCCTACGAAATCTGAGCCTCCATTAGTGGGGGTCAGAGAAGGCAGTTTTACAAAACATTAGTTTTAGCTTTTGGGATGACTTCTCTGGAAACAGCTGAAAGAATGAATCACTTGGCTGAAAAATGGAGGAAATGTTTAAAAAGACTTTGTAGAAGATATATATATGTGTATATATATATTTGTTCTTGAAGGCTATATCAAATATTTGCCTTATGAGGAACACTGGGGCAGGATATTTTGGTCAGAAGGAGTGGCATGAGTCAAGAGTGAGACCCCATGGCATATCTTTGAGAACTGTGAATGATCCCCAATATATGAGATATAAATAAGATAAGATATAAGATAAGATATAAGGCTGATCCCTGATATAAGAGATAGAAATGACAGAAGATGGGTCAGGAAAGTATATTAGGACTAAATTGTGAAAAGTCTTGAATGATAAGGAATTGCATGTTATTTCATAGGCAATAAAAGTCACCAAAAGATTCATAAACATGACAATAATGTAGCAAGATTTTCATTTGATAATATAATCATGGCAGCAATATGGAGGGTGAATCCAAAGGAAAAGAAGTTGGTGGCAATGAGACCAATTACAGATTATTAGAGTAGTTCAGACAAATGATTATAAGGCAGGAGGTAAGGACGCAGAAAAATGGGGCATAGATTTGAGATTATTCATTTATTCAGTAAATATTTGTTGACTATTTATGTGGTAGGCCCTGTGCTAGCTGCTAGAAAAACAAACAAACAAACAAACCAAACTATAAATGTTCTAAGACAAATAAAAAATAGGTAGTGTGGGTGTGTGCATGTGAATGTGTGTGTATATGTATATGAATAGAAGAGCTATTTTTAAAATAATGGTATTTTCTTTGTAGAAGAAATATAAATAATTTTACGTTTTCATTAAACATTATTGGATTTTCTAAGGCGTCTACAATGAGAATGCTTCACATTGTTTAAGTGTTATAATTTAAAAATGTATATATTGGTTTGCCTCCCAGAATAGTAGTGAGAAGATAGATGTGTGAACAAACAACTAATAGCTCTAAGGTAATTGTTATGATAGAGAGATGTTGACAAATTACTGAAATCATGTGAGCACTAGCATCTAAGTGTGCCATCAAGAGACAGAGAATCTTCATGAAGGAGGCAGCATTTCAAGTGAAGCTTGTAAGATCTGTGAGATCTTCTTACAGAGAGAAGAGATACTCCAGATAAGGGGAATAGCATTGGAAGATTAATCTGAGTGAAGAGGCAGGTGTCAGACTCTGAAGAGTCTTGTATTTTTTGCAGAAGTGTTGAGAATTGATCTTATACCGCATTATGAAAATGCAAGCAGAAAAAAGACATGCAAATGTTCATCCCATGAAAGCCATTCTGGCAGCAGTATAGAAGTTAGGTTAAGGTGACATGGACCCTGGGATGAAATTAGAGGCAGGCAGGAAAATCAGTAAAGAAACACCTGTGATAGTTTAGGTGATAATTAACAGGCAGTAGTGATTTGATTGGTTGGACAGTGTGTGTGTGGGGGGGGGTGTGCATGTGCGCATGCGCATGACACGTGGTTTGTGGGTAGATGGTCAAAGGAGCAGAAAGAACTTATGAGGTCTATCAAATCAGTTTTTCTTCCCTCAGATGAGGGGATAATGGTGTTATTCACCATAATAGGAAATATATGATTAAGAGATTGGTGGGAAATTAGGCTGAGTTTAAGGTACATGTGGGATATCCAACTGGAAAATTTTAGTAGGCAGATTATATATGAATATAGACCTCATGAAAGAGATAAAGAGGTAAAAAATCAGTAAGATTTGATGATTGATTATATGCAGTTGGAGGGGATGGTTGTGAAACTGCCATCCAGTCAAGTTTTTGAAATTCAGTTTGCAGTTGTTCAGAAATAGAAGATGATAAGACAAAGAACAAACTTGTAGTTGTTTCGCAAGACAGGGCTCTGTTGTGTCCATCATGACCATGAGGCTTTCTTGCAGTCTTCTGGGCATGGTAGATTATTTTGTCCTCCTTCTCATTTAAGTCCATCATCGCTTCCTTTTTCTTATGGTGAAGTATTGCAGACCCAGAAATGAGCCACCAAAGGGAAGTGGAAGCCTGGAATATGACGTTGTTTCCATAAACTCTCAACTGCAATGAGTCATATTGGTTATATCTTTTTGTTTCTTAAGAAAAAATGCGAAGAAATGAGCAGTTAGGCTTTCAAGGTTTTCTTGATCTTGTCTTCTTAGATGGAGGAGATGAGTGGATTTTAAGAGAGACAGGTGGATAAATTTTTAAGAGTTTTTTTTTTTTCCTGAAAGAATAAATGAATCATATGGCTTGATTATTTATTTATTTATTTATTTATTTATTTATTTATTTATTTACCTTTTAAAAAGATTTTATGTGTCAGAGACAGAGAGCACAAGCAGGGGGAACGGCAGGCAGAGGGAGAAGCAGGCTCCCTACTCAATCCCAGGACCTTGGGATTATGACCTGAGCCAAAGGCAGACCCTTAACTGACTGAGCCACCCAGGTGTCCCTGGTCTGATTATTTAAATACCTACCTCTGGTAATGATAAAATTGCCAGCTGATGCACATATCTTTTCAGATTCTTATTCTTAGGAGAACTAGTATTTGTGAGTGTCTATTGTATAAGAGTCATTGTTCTAGGTACTTTGCATATTTGAATGAATATGATGTGCACAACAGCTCTGAAGGCGAGGTAGATACTATTGTTATATACCATTTTATGGATTAAGAAATTGAGAAATAGATTAAGCAATTTGTCCTAGTAAGTGACAGTTTGACTCAAAACTTTATGAGCTTAATCCTGATGCTCTAGTGTATATTAGTTACTTAAAAAGAATTGATGAAAAATCATGGTAAGAGTTATAGATGTATTTTCTTGAGTTATAAGTATATTTTCAAAGACTTTGAAAATATATATAAAAATATCATAGGTGCCTCATTACATATCTTTACTAAAGGGTGTACAAAATCATTACAATTTTTAAAAGTATTTTACATGTCATTTGATATTCACAACAATCATATGGGTAAAGCAGAGAACAATACTTTTGTCCCCATTTTCAAATGAGAAAATGAGGTTCAACAAGATTAAATGACTTACCCAAGGTTGCATGGCAAATAGTAAAGTTGGGACAAGAATTTAGATTTCTCCAGTGTTTTTCCCTTCAAACCATCTTCCTACTTCCATAAACAGTAATCCCATGACACCTTTGCAGGGTAGAGGAAGCATGGGGTAAAATGTGACATTTTTTGAAATGGGTGTTTTGCTGAATCACAGAAAAGTGCAAAGTAGGGTAAACATTTACTATTGGTACAGTATTTAATACCAAATCTAAATTTCAAGTGAAGAGCAGCTAAATCATTTTATTCATTTATCTATCTATCTATCTATCTATCTATCTATCTATCTCTCAGAGCTACAAGATTCAGTCTTACAAATCCAGTTTTAGAAATGAGTTTTTCAAAATGAGTATTTTGGAAATTAGACTATTTTCATTGCCTGTTGCTCTTTTAAATATTTTTTCTTAAATAAATTTAAAGTTTCTGAGAAGAATCAAAAATTTTATTTGATCTTATTTAAGGCCATTCTAAAAACCAACCTCTCGATGTTATTATTCACTGAGAATAGTTTCGAAATATGAGAAGATTCAAAAATTTTACTTGATCTTATTTAAGGCCATTCTAAAAACCAATCTCTCGATGTTATTATTCACGGAGAATAGTTTTGAAATAATTCATTGTGATTGTATCATAGATTAGTGATTTTTGATTCTGACTATGAATATATTTAACCTATTGATTCGTGTGCACAGCAAATACCAGTATATGTACGTGAATTAAATAGGGCAACTAAGTAATGAAACATTTTAAATTACAGTAATTGTATATTATTTCATTATACTGTTTGGAAGAATTCTTATCTTCTTAATCTATGCCTTGTTTTCTACAAATCAAAAGAGGAAATAATAGTTTTTATTATAACTATGCAATTCAGAAAGGCTTCTTTGGAGGCATTTACAGGCATTCTCAAGGAGGATTTTGTGAATACTGAGCCACTTCAAAGGTTTTTGCAGCTTTCCTTTTCATTCAACAAAGCTTCCTACAGAAAGAACAAACAGAAGATCAAATTCTTCATTATTATACATCTTTCAAAATGAAGATCTTTCTTCTTTATTTTATTATTTTTTAGATCATTCTATTCTTGTTATTTCATTGTCATTCATAACTTTATCTTGGAACCCTAGCTGAATTTTGAATTATTTAATTCTTTACCACAATATCACTATAAGTTGACCTTTGAATAACATGGGAGTTAGGGGCACCAACCCCCATGTTGTTGAAAATCTCTGTATAATTTTTGACTACCCCAGAGCTTAACTGTTAATAGCCTACTGTTGATCAGAAGCCTTACCAATAACACAGTCAATACATATTTTGTATGTTATATGCATTATATGCTGTATTCTTAAAATAAAGTAAGCTACAGAAAAGAAAGTGTTATTAAGAAAATCATAAGGAAAAGAAAATACATTTATACCACTGTACTGTAAAAAATCTGCATGTAAGTGGACTTGCACAGTCCAAACCTGTGTTGCTCAAGGGTCAGCTCTGCAATATATTTTAACCCTGAAAGTTTTGTCATTAATGGTGTTCAAACTGAAACATGACTCAGATTGAATCTGAATCCAGAAACAGAAAACTCTTATCTTGCTTTCAAATCCTACATTTAGTTTTCTGATTGTATATAATACTAGTTTTCAAATGGGTAATTTTGTCCCCCAGGGGGCATTTGACAATGTCTGGAGACATTTAACTGTCAGGACTTGATGTGCTACTGGCATTTAGTGAATAGAGGCCAGAGCTGTGGCTGATCATCCTCTAATCCAGAGGACACCCCCACCCAGTTATCCCATCCAAAATGTCAAGAGTGCTGAGGGTAAAAACATCTAGTTTATTAAAACTCCTATTGAGAACATTGCTTTGCTACCTTTTCAGCTACTTTAGAGGATTTTTAGGCTCTGTATGGAAAAGTTATTAGGTCTGATTTATAAGGGAACTAACACATTCAAATGAAAGTTGTGCTTCAAAGTCAAAGAGACACAAGGCAAGAATGAGAACCAGACCCTAACTTGAGGAGTTTGGTTTTTTTCCAGGAGAGGGGAGGTTTTTCCCTGTTGAAAGCAGGAAAGAAGGAAACAATGGGCAAAGGTGCAGATAATTTTGAAGATGTGCAGATATAAATTTCCAGATGTTTGTATCAAATGTCTCCTATTTACTCTGAGATAAGAGGTGAGATCATCTGTTGGGAGAAAGAGAGGTAGCAGTGGTAACCTAGGAGGTTTAAGAATAATAGAAGTTGAAATAGCCACTGTAAAGAATGGGCAGTGGCTGTTTTTGAAGTTAAAGGGACAGGTGCATCATGATTCAGAGAGCTCATAAAGTTGTGCTGGAAATAAACAGGGGCTCATTTCTCCTGAGTGGACTAGAGTGCAGGGCAGAGTTCTAGCCATGGCAAGGAACTTGGGAAACCTGTAGAAAACTAAGGAGAAGCCCAGTTAAAATGGCTGGACAAAAACTGTGATAGTTAAGGGAAACAATTGTATCTTGATGGGCACAGAAGGGCCCAGGTTTATGGTGCAGGATTGATCCTTAGTCCCAACTGCAGATGGGACTCATTAATGTTTCAAGCATTAGCTCCACACTTCCTAGAATAAAGCCTAGCATGTTGTGGATGCTTAATAAATATTTGAATGAATAAATGCCACATTCTTTACTAGCCACTGAAGATATATACATTGCTGAAGAAAATGGTCTTTTCTTGTATAAGCTGGTTTGATTCATATTTTTTGGCATTTTGAGACCGAAAGAGATATACTAGATACAAGAAACAAGCACAGTGTTCTCTAGGACCCAAAGGACGGCCATCTGATCTAGTCTTGAGAGGTCAGAGACATATTCCCAGAGGGAGTGAGATTATAGCATGTCAAAGATGGGGCAAAATCATTTTATTTTTTGTAAGGATGTGTCCACATGGGCTCAGGTAGGCAGGACTGACACAGAGAAATTCACCTCTTTCCCTAAATTCCTTTACCTTCCCCACCAGAGAAAAGTTGTTGCCAGGAAAATCCAACAAAACCTTCTAGTCCAGGGAAGCCTCATGCACATTGTGAGCCACCTCCCCACCTTACATAATTTACCAAGTACCATATATATACATTCCAAAGTCAAATTGCACTAAATCAAGGACAGTGGATTGAAGAGATGGTGAAAGTCCTGAATTTGGGATGGAAGACAAGGATTTTATGTTTGGTGTCATTACTTGAGTAATGCTACTAACTATTGCAAGGGAGCTGTTAAATATTCCTACCTCAGTTTCCTTTTAGGCAGCATGAAATTTGTATTGTCCCTCATGTGATATTAATCAGTACCAAAAAAAGGAATCAGAATGCTTGGTTGGAGCAAAGAGTACTAAGAAAATTTATTTTCTTATTCAAGATACATTTTTGGCTACATTTACAGGGAAACACATTTCTTTGTATTAATCCATAATTAGGTGTTAGGTTATAGAGCAAACCAACTGTATTTTTCCGATGAAATAAAATAAATTTTTGCTCCTTCAGGCTTATGTTTTAAATTATTGGACCGAATTCTTGCTAATGTGTCTTTTTTATATTAGATGTGGTGTTCATGCTACAAATCACCTGATAGTTATTAGAATATTTTCCAAGGAATCTGATGCATAAAATGGGGCTGAGGGAAAGACAGTCCTTTGTTCATTTGTGCCAGATTCCAGAAATCTACTAGTTCTGAGGAAAAAACTGAAAATGTATTTATTTGTAAGTTATTTTATGTTTTTTAAGATTTTTTTAATCATAAATTAGTTTAATTATTCCTCACAATAATTCTGTGAGTTAAGTATTATAATTTTACCCATTTTATACTTTGGGAAAGTGAGGAGGTTAAAGAGCTTGGCCTAAGACCCAGGAGTTACTGGGGTAGAGTCAGGTCACATGGGCTGCCTCACTCGCAGGGATGGTGTCTGTGCTAGCCTCCTTCTTGTGGAAAAGTGCTTCTCTACCCTTACCTCCAATGTGTGTTCTTACCTCCACAAGCTGCCTCATCTTGTGACCTCAGTCTGCTGAGCAACACTAACTGACCTTGGAGTGGTCATTTGACCTAAACTGGTAATAATAACCCTCCTGACCCATCTCATGAATACATGAAGGGAGCCTAGACAATTAGAATCTTTCCTCACATTTTTTTAACCTAGACGAAGAGAGGGATGGAGGAAAGTGAGGGAGGAGATGTGGAGAGAGATTCTTCTTTTCTGGCTGGGAAGCTGTTCTTATGGGAGCCAGAAGAAGCCACTGAAAGTTGTTGTGGTAGGCACATGGAGAGTGCTGGTCCAAGAGAAGAAAGCTGACCTGGCAGCGCTCATGACCCTGATTCAGTTTTCCCTCATGACAACTGTGTTTTTTAACCTGCTGCCTGTCTGGTTTCCTGACCCAATAAATACCTCCTTTTCCTTTGACTAAGCTAATTCTAGTTGGGTTTTTGCAGCTTCCCACAATGGTCCTGACTCACACAACTATGAAGAGGCAGAACCAGAATTCAAAAGATTTTCTTTCTCCCGTCTCCACACTATTTCTACCAAACTACAATATCTATCATGCCTCTGTTCTGGGGCCTTAGATCCTTCTGGAATTAACATTCATTTATACTGACAAGACTAGAGAAGTTGTGCCAGGTGCAAGTTTCTGGTTTTCTCTCTTGGCTCTTACGATTTATGCTTCCTGAACACTCCAGAGTGGTATTTCTGGTAAGAAAAGCTAAACAGCCAGGTGGACTCAGGAGAAGCTAAGTCCTGGGCTGAAGTAAGCTGTTCAGATTTTACACATTTAGAACTGCCTGGAACTCTTTGCTGTTAGGTCTCTGATCCCATTTTCCCTCTTTCAATAATAAAAGCCAAAAACGTGGAAAATCTTGGCTATTTGGATGTCATGGAATCCTTGACCCAGATTCGTATTCTCAAATAACAAATACCGATTTATACTAAAAAAGCATGTGCTTTTATATACATATAATGCATGCATTATATAATTAATATAGACTTTATCTTTAACAATTATAAGGTTTTTTTGGCATAGAAGTAGGACACTCAATTAATGATTTTTTTCAAGCCTCATAGTTCTTATATTTTTCATAATAACTCTCCGTGATTGGTAAGTCTTTTTAAATTCAATTCAACTTAGAGGTGAAGAAATTCATTTAAAATGACTACATCATGCTCTCTGTAGTCATAAATTAATATATTCATAGGATATATCATTTACAACAAGAAAAGAGCTCTGCTTATTTGTTCTTGGCCATTTGCATAGGGCCATTTTCATTGAACTAATTGGCATAATAGCAACGACAACAGTAACAATAACAAATACCGATTCAATAAAAAATTCAAAGAATATGAAAGACAAAACCAACCTGAGATCCGTAATTCAATTAAGAGAGTGACCAAGATTACAGTGAAGAGTTTTAGAAGGTCAAGTCAAATTCTGCTTGTGTTCTCACTGACCTGCAATGCTGTGTGACAGGATTCAGTGCCAAGTCAGTTTTAGCTGTCTCTTTTTTCCTTACCACGCTCACAGCTTCTACTGCCATCAGTAGAGGCAATAAAAGGCAATAGAAGCCAGAGGCAAAAACAATAATAGGGAAGCAGACCCTTGCTTGAGTTTTCAAGTTACTCATCATCCTGGTTTATGGGCTTTCCATGAATATCTATGTAATTTCTTTTTCATTGCCAAGTCACCTGATTTCTCAAGTCCTGGCTTAGGAAATGAGATGAGCAGGGAGGCGTGCCATTGGCTCGCAGAAAACTGTGTTTGTTACAAGTGCCTTTGGTCTTATTTTTACTGTACAAAGTATAACGTGCCATGTAATTACAAAGCTTGATTGTTTAGACTCTGAGGTTAAAGAAGGTAAGGATTAGTCTATTTTTTTAATTCCCATTTTTCTATAGCAGTTCTACTTTGCTACACTCCTACATTCCAAGATATGATTTGCCAGACAATGATCAACATTTTGATGTTTGATACACAAATAATCTCTCCAGAATAACTGGAAATTTTAACATTTTGGGGATTTGAAATAATACATACATAAGCTATAGAATTTGGCATAGAATTTATGTTTTTCCCCAAAGAGAAGAAAAACACTAGGTGTGATACCTACTCTAAATTTGGTGGATGCTTTTGAAGAATTTAAGAAATCACTTCTTCCTAAAGAATTTGTTAAGGCTCTGGGTAGCTGAAAAGTCAACAATAAAATTACTCTCAAATACTGCATTACATGGGTCCACTTTCTTCACTTATAAAAACCAAGTTTAATTATGCCTCAGATACTGCATTAATTGCTACATATATTTATATTATACATATATGTGTATATGTAATTTTTATATATGCATTTTCCTTGTTTAAACTTCACTGCAGTATGCACGGATTAGGCATAACTATCCCCATTTTGCAAATGTGAAGTCTGGGACTACACAATTAAGTAGCTTCCCCTCACCTGCAGCTAGTAAACAACCAGGGCTACATACTTCACCCCTACGTTATACTCTTTCCTTTTTGGGGGGCTTATTAAAAATAACAATAAAACAAGTTTAAAAATTTACATTCTGAAATATTATGGAAAAGAGACCTGCCTGGAGGCCTAATTCTTCCTCATCACTAATCTGCATCTTAGTAAGGCATTCTTCCTGAACTAGAGCTCCAAACTTTTGTTATATTTGGTGACAGTTCTTTAATTAAGCTAACAGATTAGGACATAAATTTATGAATATGCTGTAATGATTCAAAAACAGACACTGGCACCCTTATTCCCACCTAGACAAAGAGCCACAGTTTGAAAACCTGTTTGTGTGGACATCATTGAACCTTATCTCTTGAATTAACTATTCCAGTGCCTGTGTTGGAATAGCTCAAAAAGAACATTTCTAGAGGACATATTTGTAACATGGTGGTAGAAATACTCTGAAAATGAATGAATTACTTTTGCTTTATGGATATTTTCTTTTTTTTTTTCTTTCTTAGTCACCTACTACTGTTAGCTGCTGGTAATTATAAATATATTTATTTATATATTTATAATTATATATATATATATTGTTATATATATATAACAAAAACTAAAGGAACTTGCAAACATGAAACCAGCCCTACAAGAAATAAATAAGAAATAAATAAGAAATTGTCTTGTCTCATAGTTTTAGGATTTCTTAGTATTAGATCATTGTTTCTAGATGGAAGGAAGTTGAGTGTTTGGAACTTAAGTGACTTACTCACGATTACAACAGAGTCAGCCAAAAAGAATAAGAAACTTCCTGGCTTTAAGTGTTAGACGCTGGCAACCCAATCTGCCTTTTTACCAATGGGCAATCTCCCTTCAAACCCATGGGCTTTTCATGCAGGGCAAATGGGCTTGTTCTTGGGTCTGACCACCACTGCTGCTCTCTGAGATGACATCAACTTGAATTAGGGTTTATTTCATATGGTTGGCATATAAACCTCAGGGTTTTATTATGAGATGTCAAATCTAAAAGTGAAGGTTCCTTGTCAGTTGCTAATTTCTTTGGACAGACTTTGCCTGAAGAGTCGACTGTTCCTGGAGAACAAAGGTTTTGAACTTCAGGCAGTCTTGAGTCAAGCTGTAAGTAGGCAGAAGGAATGAGACAGCATGACCTGTTGCCCTCTTATTTTGAACCATAGTTTGCTCCCACTGGGTATCTACCTGGTATGATGTAATGTTTCAGGAAGGGCACTGTTAGCTCTGACTCACACAGGTATCACTTTTCTGGGCATGAGTGATTTCTATAATTCATTTATCATGAAATGAGAGTTTATTCATAGTGCTTTTGAGCTTAGAAATGAGTTCTGCATATGTACTGATCATTCTTTTTTTAAATTTTATTTTATTATGTTATGTTAATCACCATACATTACATCATTAGTTTTCGATGTAGTGTTCCACGATTCGTTGTTTGTGTATAACACCCAGTGCTCCATTCAGTACATGCCCTCTTTAATACCCATCACCAGGCTAACCCATCCTCCACACCCTCCCCTCTAGAACCCTCAGTTTGTTTCTCAGAGTCCATATCATTCTTAATCATCCAGTTTATTTTTCTCTGTCCCCAATTCTATATTATCATGTCATTTCCTGCAGAGCAGTTGTCTTTATCACAATTTTTCTCATGAGCTTTGATTACATACAATTTGCTTCATTGACTTATACTTTGATATCTTTCGTGGGGCAAGCCAGAGATGACATCAACCGAGCTGGACGGGCAGGCCTCTTGGTTGGTTTCTCTTGGTACAACAGACATCGATAGACAGTTTCACTTTCCTTAAGTATTACATTTTACTTCCCCTTTCACAGAACCCTGCAGGGTCTCCATGGAATGAGAATATTGCTGATGAAATAAAATTTGAACTTTTAAGAATGTTTCTGATTGTGGATGCCTGGGTGGCTCAGTTGGTTAAATGACTGCCTTCGGCTCAGGTCATGATCCTAGAGTCCCAGGATCGATTCCTGCATCGGGCTCCTGGCTTAGCAGGGAATCTGCTTCTCCCTCTGACCCTCCCCCCTCTCATGCTCTCTCTCTCTCTCTCAAATAAATGAATAAATCTTTAAAATAAAATAAAATTCGTCTGATCACTTCCTACCTTCTTTAGGTAGTAACCCTCACTGCATACCAGAATACATGTTCCCTCTGACTCCTGCGTCCAGGTTATATGGTATTTCTCAGAGCTGTTGCACCATCCACTAGTCATCCTTAGAATGTACTTACCCTCCTCCCTAACTTCTGCTCCTTTAAAAATGCTATAAAATGTCCTTTTGTAGATTTCTTATTTGCCCACCATACTTACTGAACTTACTGTCTTCAGCAAGTAGAGAACAGAAATAAGAGGAGGGTAAGTGTGGTAAGTGTGGCCCCACTCACCACTTTCCATCCGTGATCAGAGAAAACACCAATATCCCCCCAACCATATATGCCAACTTCCTGCCTCAGCAATGTCATATTTTGTCTTCTTTCCTATTATAAGAGATTCTTTGTCCATACTCCTATTTAGAATCAAGCCCTCCATCCATGCACTGGATCCCATCCTGTCTGATAGCCTCGCTTCATCCAGGGTCTCTGCCTTGTTGTCCTCAGAAAGACTTTTTCTAACGATCTGAAATAGCAGCTCCTCTGCATCATTACCTTCTATCCCCTTGGCCTGTTCTACTTTTCTTCAAGGCATTTATAATGACCTGAAATGATATTATACATTTATCTGACTCCTTCCACTTAGAATAGAGGTTGGCAAACTATGGCTTGAGGGCTAAATCAGCCTGCCATCTGTTTTAATAAATAAAATTTTATTGGGGGGCGCTTGGGTGGCTCAGTCGTTAAGCGTCTGCCTTTGGCTCAGGTCATGATCCCAGGGTCCTGGGATTGAGCCCCACATTGGGCTCCCTGCTCAGCGGGAAGCCTGTTTCTCCCTCTCCCACTCCCCCTGCTTGTGTTCCCTCTCTCGCTGTCTCTCTCTCTCTGTCAAATAAATAAAATCTTAAAAAAAAAATTTTACTAGAACACAACCATGGCCACTTGTATGTCTTTCAGTGACAGCTTTCCCACATTCGATGGCAGAGTTGAGTAGCTGTGACAGAGACTGTGAGGCCCACAAAGCCTAAAATATTTATTATCTGGAACTTTACAGAAGATCTTGGCCAACCTTTGCATGGGAATATAAACCCCCACAAAGGAAAGTATTTTGTTTTGTTCCCTGCCTTAACCCCAGTGACTAGAAGAATAGCTGGCACTTAACAGAGGCTCAATAAATATTTGTGGAAGAGAGAGTGAATAGACGGATCCTCTATGGCGCCATCTTAACTTCACTCTCTCTGATTCAGTCTTCTGTTTTTATTATCCTTCCTCCATTTTCCATAAACTCTGTCCTCTGATTTGTTTCTTCCATTAACCTTTTTCTTCATATTCATCAAATTTCCATTTGGAGGAAAAGTCCTAAAAATAGCTCAACAAATTTTGGAAATAAAGGTTAGCTTAAAGGAATTTTTTCTTTGGCAATAGGAGTAAAAATGTGTCCACTGTTTCTTTGCCAACATCTGTATCATTGTGTTTGTTTTGGAGCAGAAATTCTGTCAGCAAGAAATGATATTTATTTTATTAGTTATTCTTCACAAATAGTTACCTACCATATTGCTCGATACTCTTGGTAATGTTTGTTAATAATGTTGGCATTTTTTGCTAATAATGTTGGCATTCTTTACCATTTTATTTACTCCATATTCTATGGAGTTTAATTTCTGTAGAGTAATCCCCTTTCATATTCTGTTGATTGAGCACTTTACTTGTTATTATTAATGCGTATTATGCTTACCCTATCTTCAGTTTTTGCTCATGAGACTTTATCCAAAAAGTAAACACTCCTGACACATGCAGTTCTTTTGATTTCACAACTTATCCATGCCGGAGATACTTTCCATACTAACTTTGATTTCTTGCAGATGTGGAATAAAACCAGTACTAAATAAATGAACTTTCTATGTCTATTCTTAAAACAAAAGAAAACAAACAAAAATCTCCGCTGGATCTGATTACTCCTAGGTGACTAAAAATTCTGTGAACCTATGGAGACAGGAATGTACTGGCAGCAAAGAGCATGGGTTATCTATTAGAATCTTGGATTGTGTTTTTGAAATAGGAAGTTAAAACGCTAATGTGTCCAAAAATAATCTCAAGTGTAAGTTATTATTGTTCCCTTAGAGGGAAATTCACAATTGAATAACATCTTATAAAGGTAAAAACACGACTCTCAATATGCAATTATTCATGTGTTATGAGTGGATGCATAAAATCTGATGCATCAGAGCTGTCCTGACATGATCATTTCTGTGATTTGGTTCTAATACCCAAGAGACTTTCGTGGTGCCTCAGTCAAGGTGATTTGCTGCTGTCTTATCATGAGTAGTGATGACAATACTTAATTCTTCTCTCTGTGTCAACCTCTGACCTCATTTATTTAATTGAGTTCTGAGGGTTACTCCTGGCAGGTCTCCAGTTCACATTGAATCTCACCTGTAGCTCTGGTTTCTTGGTTATAATTTATATGTGTCTTATAAATTGTGATAATGGCAGAGAAAGCTGACAAAAGATATTTATTTCTAAATATCTAGACAAATTTCTAAGTTTATTTCAAAATGTAAAATATGTAAATAATAAAAGTTTTATCTTTAATAATAATGGCAACTCTAAGTAACTTTGATGTATTCTAGTTTTCTAAATACTGAACTGGTAAGGATAACTAAGATACTGGAAAATAAAAAGATTAGCCTATCCCATGCAATGGAAAGGTTTTTTAAGCTGTTGTTTTTCATTTTGTATTTGAGTTCCAATAGATTGTTTTTGCTTGTTTTTCATAAATCTCTGTTATTAGGTACTCAAAATAAACTAAATTTATAAATTCTACCAAGTTTATTGTGCATGTTTCTCATTTTCTGGTGAAACAGAAACTACATAGTATATGACAGCATGGTAGAGTTGAATCAGTTCCTAGGAATCAGGAGACCCAACCCTGGAATAGCTTCTATTGTGTGATGTTGAACAGGTCACATAACTTCTCTGGGATTTGGTTTCCTCATCAGTAATGGGAGAAGGTTGAATTAGGTGATCCTCTCTTCCCTTCCAGATTTGTAGTCTCACACTCTATTTTAGGGCCTCTGGAAAGGCTTTGTGTTGTGGAGAAAAAAAATTTCACAAGCTGGAATCCAGGTATATATTCCTACTTCCATTTTTGATTACTTATTTTCAATATATCCTTCAAAATGAGGATAAAATTTAATTTATTTAACTTATTCATCTTTTGTTATTCCAAAGGCACACCCAACCATGGAGTCAGTGAGAAAATGTTCAAACATTTGTAAACAATCAACTTTCCTAATGTGAAGGCCAACTCCACGGAATCTTAAACAGAGCAAGGCAATGAAAACAGTCCAAGTCCTGGCTTAGACTCCTTTAAGGGGTCCAAAATCCAGATTCTTTGCTAACTGTATCTTCTTCATCTCTGTTTCTTCTACAACCAGGTTTTATCGCTTAAGGCAAAAAGAGTAGAAAAAGACAATGCACCTGACTCATTGAAATATAAATCTCGGCATAATGATTGAAACACTGTGATGCTGTATTAGGCTGATCACCAAGCAGGATGATCAGGTAACTTGACTCAATATTAGACTGTACAAACTGTGAAGGGCAACCTGGTGTTCTGGGTGCCCAGACCGAGTCTGTTGCTAAAAATAAGTCACAACGTTGGTTGAAAAAAAAAGTCTTGATTGTATTCACAAGCTAGAATACTCAGGCTGTGAATTATATAAAGGTGGGAATGAATCCAGAGAGGTGAGCAAAGGGCATCATTTGAGGGTTTTTCCTGACCTAGATGGACCTCAGGGTTAATTTTTGGTTCTTTGCAGTTTTATGGGGAGGGGAAAGGAAGCCCAGGGCCTGCCTAACATGGGAAGCTTAGTAAGAGACACACCTCCTCCATAAAACTGGATACCAAAGGACTGTACTCTAATTAAAAGGGTGAACCAGATATAAACTTGCATGTACCACACACACTGCCTCTCCCTAGGTATTTCAAGAAAAACTGCCTGTATTAAGCCTTGATGATAAGCAGAATTTTAAAAAATCTCCAGAGAATTTCTAACCATAAACTAACCCTCATATGTGTTTGAAGACAGAACTCCCACTACCAGTGGTGGCCTGAAACATCTTTTTTTTTTTTTTAAGATTTTATTTATTTATTTGACAGAGACAAACAGTGAGAGAAGGAACACAAGCAGGGGAGTGGGAGAGGAAGAAACAGGCTTCCTGCCGAGCAGGGAGCCTGATGCAGAACTCAGTCCAGGACCCTGGGGTCATGACCTGAGCTGAAGGCAGACGCTTAATGACTGAGCCACCCAGGCGCCCGGCCTGAAACATCTTAAGCCAAGTTAGTGTCAAGTGATCCAAGACTGGTAGTGCTAAGGCACATGGTAGAAACAAGTGGGAGTCTCTTTCAGACCTTAAAGAGTCCCCACCGATAAAGGCCAAGGGATAGGAGCACCTCGTTAAAAAAACAAAACAAAACACACAAGGAAGCAAAATACCAAGAGTGAGAGCTGACAGACAAGAGACAGAGAAGTCTGAAAACATTTTGCAGTTAGTAGATACGTGTGCTAAAAGAAGTATAAGTTATAGATTTTAAGAAATAAAAGAGTTTTTAAATTATAAGTAAAGAGCAAGCACAATTAAAACAGAATCAAATCAACCAGAGCCTGCAGAAACAAAGCATATGAGTGAAATGAAGAACTAAATGTATGGGTTCGATAGTGGGTTCGATACAGTTCATGAGAGAATTACTACTCTAGACCTGAAGATATTGCCAGTTCAGTGAGTAAATGAGAAGGAAGATAAACAGGTGAGGATGAGAGAAATGGAGGCTGAATCCAAAGTAAATCTAGTCAGCATTCCAGAAGGAGAAGACAGAGAATGGGACAGCAGTATTTTCTGAAAAGATAATGACTGAGACCTGATAAGAGATACCAGGAAAACTAAAGAAGCCCAAACAGGAACTATAAGATGATATCTATACCTAAATGTATCACAGTGAAATGCTAAGATTAAAAAAAAAAAAAGTCTTAATAGCAGCTCTGGGGATGGGGGATGTTGGGGTGAGGGATGGGGCAGCAGAGAATCAGAAAAAGCAAATTGCAAAAGGTACAGAAAAATCAAGTGGTGAGCAGTTTGAGGCTTTTGAACTTCCAGGGTAGAGTAATAATGTGAGTTATGGGAAAGGGGTGAGTAGGGAAGTTTAATAGGTTTCATATTTACCAAAGCTCTCCTATGAACCAGGAGGGCTTAGTTCTACCACTTAATTCTCTGACAGTCTGATGATGTGAATATAGATATCCTCATCTTATAGTAAGAAAAATGAAACTGAAAGACATTAATTTTTCAAGATCATAAAGCTAGTAGGTGGTGGAAGTGAGTTTCACATCCATGTCCATTTGCCTCCAGAGCTTATATGTAGGGGGGGGGTTTGCTTTATGGTTATAAGGGACAAGAGAAAGAAGAGAGTAAGTGAAAGAGGAAATAGATTCATAGTGGCATCTTGTATGGGTCCCTGGCAGAGTCACTGGGAAGAAGAGAATTCTCAAGTTAACCACAACCTGGATGAGCTTTATAAAAGCACAGTGAGTGGATCCTTAGCACTAACAGATTTGGCATGCCAGTTTGCTGACATTTGAGATTGGTCACGAAGGCCATAACATGTATTACTTTATAAGGAGGATAGTCAATACTAAAGCCTGTGTTGTTCATTCATTCCTTAATTCAACAAATATATATGGAGCTCCTAACTGGGTCAAGAACTGTGTGGGGTGCTAGGGATGCAACAGTGTGGATCCCTGTTCTCACAGAACTTTATATTCTACTAGAGGACATGCAAAATAGAAAATTTAAGTGAAATATGTTGAGTGATAGGTAAAGTCAAGTTGGGGTGCTAAAAAAAACATGTAGGAAGCAGATAGTTTTGTTGAGGGTAGGAGGTAGGAAAGAATGATCACAAAAGTTTGAAACCTGAAGGACAATGGTGAAAATTAAATGCCTTGGCACAACCTTGAGTTGTAAACAGTAAGGTTGCTTTGGAGGGATAAGATGGGAAGAAAATATAACCTGTTATCCAGGATTTTGATCTCACTGAGAGCTAAAGCTTAGTCCCCACTAGTCATATCTGGTGGAAGGAGAGCTGGCTTGTCTGGAAGCTATTTCGTGAGAAGCTGAGAAGCCTTTTGGTGCAGGATTGATTCTGAAGGACTGGTCCTTCCTCCCTTTTGCCACATAGAAGCAGATGGTAGACAAATGTCACCCGAAGATAAAGTTTTGGTAGTGATGGGCCAGTGGGTGTTTTGAATATGAAGTCACAGCTGTTATTTGTGTAATAGGAATTTTTGTTGGTGTTTATAATGCCCACCGTCTTCTAAGGAGGAAGCGTCCTGGTAATGCAAGAGAGGCACAACGAGGCTGGGCCTTGCCGGGAGGGGCACCTTTGCTAGTCACCGGGCCAGAAAGGGGAACTGGGAGAAGAGAGATGGAAAAATGTCTATGAGGAGTTTCCAGCGGTCAGCTGTAGAGTATGTGCTATTACTTTCCTCTTCCTTTTTTCCCCCATAAAATCTTGTATACAGTCCTCAGTTCTCAGCAACGTTTTTTTTGTGAAGTGGATTCATTAATTTTTTTGGTGGTGGAGGAGGTTGGGGATCTCAAAGAGAAAGACACAGGAACAGATGAAAACCTGGGTTACATTTACACATGGGCTCCTAATTTAAGCCCCCAAGGATACTTTTTTAGCCAGAGAGGAGAGGGTGAGGAAGAGAGAATGCGCCTGGAGTAAAAACTAAAAAGGCTCTTTTCTCTAAAAACTCAGAATGACATTAGGGTAGTATGGCTTAACCCAGATGCCAGTGTAAGACACAAACTGGGGAGACAATCTTCCTTCCCTCTTGGGCCAAAGTCTAGGCATGAGCTGTGGAGCAAGCATGCAGCAGTCTCTCTGAGCCCATTGTCTCTGCTCCGGAGCAGCTGCACAAGGTCCATCACAGCAGTCACGCCAATAACCCAGGCTTGGCAGGACATACACCGTGGGCGTGTGGACTTGGTTTTAAAGATAGGAAATAGCAGGACAGAGAGCTTAAGAAACTTGCTCAAGGTCCCCAAGCAAGGAAGTGACAGAACTGGGATTTGAACCCAGGTCGTGCGGAGTCATGCTCTTCACCACCATACTAGATTGTGATTGAGAGGGGGGGTTCTGGAAACCAGACCCCTGGGCTGATCCCAGGCTCCACCACCATGGAAGTGAACTGGACAAGGCAAGGAGTATATCTGCTTTGCTCATCACTGTACACTCAACAGCTGTTAAATGGTAGGTATCCAGTAAATATTTGTAGAATGAGTAAAATCAGATGTATCACTGCATACACAGGATGTCCTCTCTCATCCAGACTAGAATTCTCTACTCTGTCCAAGTCATTGGGACACACAAGCCAGAGCAGAAGTATTTTAAATTGTTTTGTTTTGAAAGATTAAAGAGAGCTCTAAGAGACTCAGGAATTAAAGGAACATGACATACCAACTTTATAGATAGAGTAACCAGACCCAGAGTGGTGAGGGACTCTCCCAAGGTCACACCATCAGTACGGGCCAGGATGGTGTTAGAATAGACAAAACTAACACATATCAGCGAAGGAGAAAGTCTGGCTGTACTCAGCATGTCCAAAATGTAAAGATCACAAAATCTAGAAAAATAGTTACCGTAATTTCAGCATAAGGGTAAATTATGTGTCATTTAAAAACATTAAAGTGTTATATGAGTTACAGAATGAGAGCAGTGGTGGCCCCATAGTCTTCTTGAAATTGGAATCCTTCTCAAGTACTACTAGTCCATGTCTTACTCTTTCTGCCTATTGCCACATGGAGCTATTGTGCCAGGGCCTGACTTGCTTCTGCAGGAAATGCTAAACAAGGGGTGGGGTAGAGAGAAGGAATGTGTATGACGGGTCCCAGCCCATTATTCCTTTCTCCATGCTCAGGGAAGCCACGAGTGACACAAGGAAGAATGGGGCTCATTAGTCACGTTCTTCGCCTTTGTCACATGTCCTTCCTCTCTTTTTCTCTTGCTTCCTACTTCCCTCTTCCCCTCGCTTCCCAACCACAACAAACATGTCTTACTCTGAAACTGTAGTCACGTCACAGGACCCCTGTAAACCCGATGATAACATTGAGTAAGCCAGAGTGATGCATTTTCTGTTAGTAGCTCAGAACCATGGTTTTCTGTTGTTCTTGAAGTGTTTATCTTTTCTTTTCTTTTTTTTTTTTAAGATTTTATTTATTTACTGTTAAGAGAGATAGAAAGAGAGCATGAGCGGGAGAGAGGGGCAGAGGGAGAGGGAGAAGCAGATTCCCCCCAGAGCAGGGATCCCAGTGTGGGTCTCGATTCCAGGACCCCGGGATCATGACCTCAGCTGCTTAACCGACTGAGCCACTCAGGTGCCCTGTTATCTTTGTTTCCTTTCCTGGTTTTCTAATTCACTCCTCTTTTAGGGGTTTGGGTGGTAGGAGAGGAGGGACACTGTAGGAGACTCAGTCAGAGGCCAGTCACCATCCTGCTTCACTCCAAGGGATTCTGAGGGGAGAGTCTGAGTCACTCCTACTCAACAGTCAGTCGGGGCCAGCCCAGAAGGAGACCTGTGCCACCACCCTCCAACCCTCCCCAAATCGCTATTGACTTCTCTCTAAGCTTTGTTTACAAAAATTCCTGACCACAGATAATGGTCTAAGTCCTGGAACCAGGGATGGCTGCAGATTGTGTGGGGCCTGAAATGCATACAATCTGGGGACTTCCTTTAAGAAAAAATGACTTAAAACTAGAAAAATAAAATTAGCCCAGGACTTTAAAAGAGGCCTCTATAAATCAGGTCCCTTAAACTACATTAAACTAGCTGAAACTATATTAGCTGCAGGGTAAATCTTGGGAGAGCTTTGGGACTGAAGAGTCTTATTTTATGATCATAAATAAATTATGAAGGCAAAGATTGTTTTATTTGCCTTTTCCACTTCTCCAGCATTTGGCCACGGCATTACTCATGGTGGATAGTAAGTTTGTGTTGAGGAAACAATCAGGCAGGCATTGTGCCCGACTGATGGTGTCACCATAACAAAAGAGCACTGGAAACGGTCTGCCCTGGAAGCAGTGGGAACAGAAAGAAGGAAAAGGTCAGTTCTGTTTGGGTCAGAGGCACAGTGATCACAAAAAGCTTCAGAGATAGGTCAGTCTGTGAACTGAGACTAGAAAGATGAGAAAAGGTGTGGGGATGGTGTTGAAAGGCATTTCAAGCAGAGAGCAGCGTGAGCAGAAGCAGGGAGATTTGAAAGCACATAAGGAGAAGGAACTGTAGATCCTTTGGTAGTTTGGGGCGGGGGAGGGGGAGTATGAAGTGCAAGGAGAGTAAAGGTTGAAAGGCAGGAAAATAGGAAATACTAGAGGGACATTAGAGGGATACACAGGAGTTTGGACTTTAGCCTGAGAACCAGAGGGGCCATGATGGCTTTAAAAGCAGTAACACAATGTGCATTTTTGTACTATTATTTTGGCACTTGAATGAAGAACAGTTGGAGGATGTTGGCAGCAAGACCGTAGGACCTTACTGCAATCATCTAAGTATAAGGTCATGAGGGCCTGAGCAGATGCTGTGATGGGCTGCAGGTAGGGCCAGGCAGATAATGAGAGACACTATGAAGAGGGGTTCACAGAGTTTGATGATCGATGTGTCGAATAAGGGTTCGGGTGGGGAAAACAATGAGGGCAATGCATCCAGTCCCACCTTAAGCAGTGGGATGGGTTGGTGGTGGCACCAGGAAGCGAGAAGAGGAAGCAGACTCTGAGGCGGAAGGGAGTGAAGTCTCTTCTGCAAGTGTTGAATCAGTGGTGTTCTCGAATCACTCAAGCGGTGAAATCTAACTAATGAGTAAATAGACTCAGGGATGGAGCCAAAGAGATCATTCAAGTCAGGTTTGGATATGGATTATCTGTCACCCGTGTGTAAGTGGTAATTTAGGTGGTTGTCCATTGGATTGCCAGGAGCGGACCTTCAGGGAGAGAGAAGAGCAGGCGGCCTGGGATGGAGCACTGACGTTCACAACAGGCAAAGGCCATTTCCCTATTTGCTGTGTGGGAAGTTTTGGAAACCTGCTACCTGTGTCCAATGGCACAAATGCTCCTGCGCCATTTCCAAAGTGCCCTACCAGCTTCTTCTCTTCTCTGGCTAAGGAATTTTGAGCTGCTTCCTGGTTTAATCTTACCTCCCTTTTTAAGTCTACGCTCAAATATAATTTCCTCCAGAGGATTGGGTGCTCCTGCCCATATCACAGTTTATTTTAATTGGTGGACTGACTGACTAATTTTTGTCTCCCTCTCTGGTCAGAAGTTCTATGAAGTCAGAGAGTTGTAGTCCCATGCTTACTCCAGTACCCAACTCATTACAGATGATCAGTAAATAGTTTCTCAAGTGATAACTGTGGATGTAAGTGGGTGTCTGCAGGTGATTGCCTCCAGGCAAGAGAGCTAGATGGGGTTCCAGTTAATTCCCCTGGGAGAAGTCATTGCTGATTGCTACTTGGTCCTACTACGTAATGTCATTTCTGTAAGGGCATCCATGATAAGAAAAGTTATTTTGCTTCAACAACAGAGCTGTCATTTCTTAAAATCAGTGTTTAATAAAAGTTCTCATGTAATATGTGGAGAGTTGTGTTTGCTTCCTGTTGGTCTCATGCAGAAATAAGTAGGATTTCCTGGCACCGGGTCATTCGTTTTTTGATGCAGAGAATAGAAGGCCAAGCTCTGAAGTCAGACGGCCTGGTTTTAAATCCTGAATCTTCCACTTACAAATGTGAGATCTTGGGGCGGTAACTTGACTATTCTTTTGTCTCATTTACTTTTGTCATCTATAAAATGGAAGTCACAGTAGTAACTTCCTTATAGGTGATTGTGGAGACTATATAACTTAATATGTAAACCAAGTCTGGGACATGTTGAGCAATCCCAATGACTCTTAGCTATTATTATTGTTATCTGGTGGCTCTTTCACTTTAAGAACAGTTTTCCACAGGAAAGCTTAAAATGTCCAGACTTAATATCAATTCAATATGTCCAAATATGGAACTTTTAATTTTCCGGCCTAAATATCTCACTTTAGTCTTCTTCATCTCAGTAAAACATAATGCCCTCCATGCAATGGTTCAAACCATAAAATCTAAAAATAAACTGTAACACCTCCCTTTCTTTTACTGCCCACATTCAGGATGTTTCCAAGACTTGCTGAGCCTATCTCCCAAATCAAATTAGAATCTGTCTGTGTTTTTTTTCCATCTCTAGTGACTCCACTTTAACCACTGTTTGCCTGGACTTCTGTAAGAGCTTGCTCACTGGCCTTCCTGCTTTTATCCTTGACCTTCAATCCATGTTACTCCATTTTTAAATGCACTAGGTGTTAGGTTAAAAGGTGAGCAAGTCATTGTCCCTAATATTGAGTATAAGTGAAGGATTATGGAAGTGCAGAGGAGGGAGTGATTAGTAATTTGGAGAATGAAATGCTTAAATGAGTGATATCTGAGCTGCTTCTTGATAGATGAACAGGTTCATAGGCTAGGAAAAAGGGTATTTTAGACAAAGAGAAGAGCATGCCTAGACACATAAGGAAAGGCACATGACCAGCAGGACTGTGGGAATGAATTGTTAAGCAGCTGGAGCGGTGGTGGGAGGTGGAGCTGGAAGGGTAGATCTGTGCTTGATAAGGCAGAGCTGGGCCTTCAGGAAGAAAGAAGAGAAAAGCATTTTGAAGTGTTTAATTCAACATTAACAGACATGAGTTTTAGAAATATAATTGGGATAGAAAAAAGATGGAACTGGAGGCAGAGAAACATGGTCTGACACTATTTTAATGGTTCAGGTGACAGGTGATGAGGACCTGGACTTGGAGAGCAGCAGAAACAAAGTACTTCTGTACTCCATTGGGTGACCTTGGCCAGGTTGTCCTAGCGAGGTCTCAACTTCCTTTCTATAAAATGAGAGTTTTGACTAGATAATCTCTATGATCCCTTTCAGCAGGATGATCCCATATATGCCTTAGAATGTTTCTTTTGTTATAAATGTATCTGTCTAGTTTCCCAAACATGGAGATACCATGCCATCTACATCTTTTTTATCATGTGTATGTAGACAAGTATATATAGAATGGACTGTAGAACAAGTAAATTCACATCCCAGATCTACTACTTTCTAGTGGTGTGACTGTCAGTTGTTTATGCTTTCTATGTCTGTTTCTTCATCTGTTAAATGGGGGATAATAACAGTACCAACTGCAAAAAGGTGAGAAGATTAAATGAGACAATAGAGATGAAGTATTTAGTATGGGTTTGATACGTAGTGAGTGCCTATAAAGAGTAGCTGTCACCACCATCACCACCATCACCACCATCACCACCTTCATCACCGTCATCACTGTTCTTACTACTAGTAGAAAGCTTACCACCTAAAAAGCTCATAATACATTCCTGATGAGTGATTGGATAAATGCAGTAAATGAGAATAACAATTCAGGTAAATTATTTCAAATAAATCTCTACTTAAGTTTTTCCTCGATTATGTAAATAAGATTTGTGATAATTCTATGAAAGTAGATTGGCAACAATTAAGTCTCCTGTGCAAATCTCCACCTTGATGGATTTAGGAAGCTTCATATAGAGAGACATATATGATGAAGTCACAGTAGGTCACAAGATTATGTGGCAGAATGGTCTGTTTTTTATTTTTTTGTTTTTATTTTTTAGAATTGTTGGTTTTTAGGACACTAAGATTTTTTCTGTTTTTGAAAATCAACAGTCATTAAATTCTTACAAATTTCTGTTTGCCATAATTTTTTCACGTATCATCCTGTCAAAAGATTTTCACATCATTCTTGAGCTTGAACTATTTGTGTGGGTATAATAGCCTGGCAATTTCCAGATTACATAGCTGCTTTAGTTAGAATGAGTTACTATTGTAGTCCACTTGGCTTTTTCTGCTTTACTCTTTTAGAAGTACATATTATTATACATCTTCCATTACTATGTTCTTCTTCACTTTATGTTTCTACATTTTGGAAGGATTTCAGGACGGAGATAATGACATAGTGCCACATAAAACTATCCCATCCATTGCCAGTGACATCACCTCTGTCTGTAAGACAGGAAGGGAGGGGGGGATGTTGACATGGGTCATGTCTGGAACAACATGACATTGGCTCAGGTCTATAAAAATCAAGTGCCTTAAGAGCTTAAAATGAAATTAATAATACAACAACACTAATGTTTGAAAATGGCATTGTACCAAAGGTAGGATAATATTGTCATCTTAAATCTAGCAGATGTTGGGTTAAAAAAAGTTCTGTAAACAGTTCTTTGAAGAAAGAACACAACATTGAATGAAAAGAGAACCTGGTACTCATTCTGGCTTTTTTAAGTCCCTCTTGTATTTCATTACACAGTCACTAGGTCCCCTTCCAATTTTAATAGTCTGTGAGTGTATGAACCAGACTGATGCCATGTTGGACAAATCTGCCATGATGACTACTTGATGACCTGAAGCCTTGAGCACAGTCCTCCTCCCCCACCAACACACACATGTGCTTTTTGTTTAACCATAGCTTTAAGTACATTCTTGGGGTATAACCTGCTCAGTGTGCTTTGGAGATGTGACTATGTCACACAACTCTTCTCAAACCTCTCCTCCCAGGTGGTCTACCAGCACATACTCCCCAGCCTCCAGGGCTATAAAAGTGGGTCTTATGGGAGGTGGATTTGTTGAGACCTGGGATTGTGGAGATCTACTGGTCTTGCAGCCACTGAAGACACACTTCTGTCCATAAATCGCCTTCATATACCATTTCTTGTCAAGCTGGATTTGCCAGCCTTTTTCTTCAATCCTATGGCTCTTTCGACCTTTGGAGGTTGTTTGGCATATACCCCCCTTTCACAGAACAGTGAATTTTGAAAACTTTCCTAAGATATTCCTATTTTAGTTTTTAATCTCTTGAAAATAATTTTTTGTTTCAAGGCCTTTTTGTGACATGTCTAATTTTAAATGCTTTGAAATTCAGATTATTTAGCAAAGGATAAAGTCTTCAATTATGGTACAGGAAAAGAAGCTAATCATTTCAGTTTTCTGAGATGGCATCACTTTATCTGTCAAATGCAAATTAAAAGAAAAAAGACTGCTATTCTTGTCAACAAGAAAATAACTTTTGCAAAGATTGTGACCACATCTGTAACACATATTGGTGGCTTGCAGGAAGGTTGGGTCATCCTAGCACTCACTCAGCCACCACTGTCTTCCCAGAAATTAGGGAAGTGAGTTGCTGGAGTGACTTTTTCTTTTCTTTCTTTTTTTTAAGATTTTATTTATTTATTTGACAGAAAGAGATAAAGTGAGAGAAGGAATACAAGCAGGGGGAGTGGGAGAGGGAGAAGCAGGCTTCCCGCTGAGCAGGGAGCCCAATGTGGAGCTTGATCCCAGGACCCTGGGATCATGACCTGAGCCGAAGGCAGACGCTTAATGACGGAGCCACCCAGGTGCCTCTGGGAGTGACTTTTTCGACACAGTTCCCTCTTATCTGTTCTGTTGGGAGAATTTGAAGGAGGAGGCCAGCTGGCAGCCACAGTGTGTGCTTGGGATGGGGATGGGAGGAGGAGGCACAGTGACAAAGAGAGGGGCAAGTAGTAATAAGGAAGGGAAGGGACACTTTGGAGTAGTTTAAGGTTGATGATTTATTACAGAGTGTTCTAGCAGGCGAACCATGCCTGCCTTTTCACACAGGAAGATTAGACAGCTCTGTGTCCTCCCTTCCCCTTGTCCTGCCCTCTCAACTCTATCTTCCCCAGTGCTGCCAGAATAAACTTCCTACCAAGAAGGCTGGATCATGCCAATTCCTTGTTTAAAATCCTTTAATAGTGCCCCATTGTTGCCCTACGGCAGGAATCGGCAAACTACAGCCAAGGGGCTAAATTTGGCCTGACACCAATTTTTGTACAGTGAATTACAAATAGTTTTTCCATTTTTAACTACTTGAAAAAAATTTTGAAGACTATTTCATGACTTGTGAAAATTATAGGAACGTCCAATGACAATGTCCATAAATAACGTTTTATTAAGCCACCCTCATTCATTTCATATTAGCCACAGCTGCTTTTGCAGAGTTGAGTTGAAGTCACATGGTTCTGTAGCCCAAAGTATTTACTAAGTGGCCTTTTACCAAAAAAAAAAGTTTAACCTTCCTGGTAGGATAAAACCCACTGCTTTCTGATTCTCACCTTATTATCCAGGGATAACACAGAACTGCCTGGAGTACACCCCGGTGTCTGGAATGGCCTCGCTCTTGGTTGTACTCACCTCTACCAGTTACTCCTACTCAGTCTTAAGATTCAACTCTGCCATAAATTCTTCCAGAAAGCCTTCTGTGAGGACCCTCCCATACTTAAGGTTGAATTATTTTTGCTCGTCTCAAAATACTCTGTATAATCTTATCATTGTTCTTGTCCCTTATACCATTCACCCTCTTAGAACTATCAGCTCCTTGGCAACAGAGGCCACGTTTTATTCACTAATATATCCCACATCAAACACTGGGTATGGCACAGTGATAAAGGAAAAAGGATTGCTGATTGTTTGATAAATGAATGAATCCATCTCCCCTTAACAGTAGTTTCTGGAGCTGCCAATAGAAGGGCTTTATATGCCCGTCAAAAGTAATACATTCTAGAAGAATTACTAAGGGTCTACCGATTGGGGCATACCAGTCTCCATTCTAGGACTTTATTCTTAAACTGCAAAGAGTCTATAGCCATAGACTGTGGTGAGCCTATTTACATTAGCTCTCCACTTGGGGAGAGGATTTGAGTTTGCTGCCACTTTAAATCCAATTCTAGATATACTCATTGTGCCAAGAAAAAAGTCCAAGGCAGCAACAGAAATGTCATTTAATGTTAATTAAACCTACTGGCTGCTCACGCTGATAAAATTTAATGTTTTGCCTTGTCAGAGAAATTAAAAATCAGAACAAGCATTACCTGCTGACTTTAATTCTTATGTCTTCATGAAAGCCCCAATGTTGTTATTGTTAACTTTAAATAATAATAACTAAGGGGAAATGGGTGATCTCCCCTAAAGGGAGATTTCTCTCTCTCTCTTTCTTTTAAGATTTTATTTATTTATTTGAGAGAGAGAGAGAGAGAGAGGGAGGGAGAGAGCATGAGCAGGGGGAGGGGCAGAGGAAGAGGGAGAAGGACAAGCAGACTCCCCACTGAGTGGGGAGCCTGATAGTCACCAGGCTTGATCCCAGGACCCCAAGGCCATGACCTGAGCCAGAGTCAGATGATGCTTAACAGAGTGAGCCACTAAGGTGCCCCCTAAAGGGAGATTTCTTAAAATGAATGCATTGCACATGTTTAATGGAAATATCTGTGCCATAAATGTCAATGTCTTCATGGTAGTAAAGATATTTGTTTCATACTTATGGCTAAAATTCACACACATACCCCCCCTTTTTTTTG
This sequence comes from Neomonachus schauinslandi, assembly GCF_002201575.2. NCBI lineage: Eukaryota > Metazoa > Chordata > Mammalia > Carnivora > Phocidae > Neomonachus > Neomonachus schauinslandi. The sequence continues at coordinate 105,156,893 of NC_058404.1, forward strand.
ATCTTGGAATGGACCTCTTTTGATGTGCTTTGTTTTAAGAATAATTTTATAGCAGGGTAATGGTGAAATAAAAATGTGTAACAAATTCTTTTGAAAGTTCCTCAAGTAAAATATATTTAGAATTTATTCCTACCTCTGATTTTTTTCTACATGATAGCATTTTAGACCTGGAACAGTAAATTCTTATTTCTTTCTCAATGTCTTCCCTTTTATACAAATGAGAAACCCAGATACTTTGCTTAATCAAGCATATTGTGGAAGAACCAGTTGAGTCTCCACAAGAAATGATTTTCAGACACCACCACTGGAGAACACTATGAGACATGAAACCTCTGCCCTCTTTTTTGGTTATTTTCTTTTTCAAATTCATGCTGGACATGGGGCTTGGCTTAGCTGAACATTGAAGTTTGGCTGTTTTATCACAAAATCAGGGTTCTTTTTCCTCTTCTCAGCCCGCTAGTAATTATCAACTTCAATAAATTATAGGCATTTTGTATTGCTAATGATCAGAGCTGTAGTTATTGTAGATAGAAATCAGAGAGAGACAAAAAAAAAAAAAGAAATCAGAGAGAGATCATCTGAATTCAAGGACAAAGAGACATTTAAATGGCATAAGGGCCCAAATAATACCAAGTTATGGGAAAATATGCAACCCTCTCCCCTTTATTTATTTATTTTTAAAATATTATTCTTCCCTGTCCTATGTACTAGTCTGGCAGAAAGCTGTGGTATGAATATCATGCAGATCAACAGGCAAAACAACCAAGCCAATCTCTTGAAAGAGGTTAGTCCTGATAGGTCAGGGATTAACCCCAGGAGCTGCAAAGCTTCTGCTGACTTCTGGTTTGGTTTTCTTTTTCTTTCTTTCTTTTCATTTTTTTTTTTTTTTTTTTTTTAGATTTTATTTATTTATTTGACAGAGAGATAGAGCCAGAGAGCACAAGTGGAAGGAATGGCAGAGGGAGAGGGAGAAGCAGGCTCTGCGCTAAGCAGGGAACCCAACGCAGGGCTCAGTGTCAGGACCTTGGGATCATGACCTGAACTGAAGGCAGAAGCTTAACCATCTGAGCCACTCAGGCACCCCTGGTTTGGTTTTTTACACTGCTTTGAAAATGGTTGCTTCATAGAAGTGGGAATAGGGGCAGTGCAGTGTCCCTTCCCTAGTTTAAGGATGGCTTTTTACTTTCCAACACATGCACTATACCTTGTTGAGGAAATATCCCTGAAGAATACACCTATAGCTCAATTGTATAAATAAATAATTTTTTCTAGAAAAGGCAGTGTTGAAGAAAGGCTAAGGAGAATCCTATCTCTACCTCTAAATGTTCATAGTGTGTAGACAGGGTTCTTCAAAGGCACTTTGAGCTTAGATAAGATTTTGCCTTTGTCTACATTGTCAGGGAGGAAGAAATTTTCTCTGCCCTTCAAAGTCCTTCTAGTTGGACTAAGAATCAAAATGACATGAGACCTATTAGCAGGAGAAAATCAAATTTAATTTCATACATGAGAGAAATTCACACAGGCATGAAATTCCAGAGACAGGTAAAATGAAGTATTTTGTCATTCTGACCTTAGGAGATGGGGGTAGGGGTTTGGGACTTCAAAAGGAAGGAATGATATTCACAGGAAGATGAAAAAGAGTAAATGTTTGGTAAATAAATGTTCACTGGGACATACAGAAACAATGGGACATAGGAGTTTTATTTATTTATTTATTTATTTTTTAATTTTTATAAAGATTTTTATTTATTTATTTGAGAGAGAGAATGAAATAGAGCATGAGAGGGGGGAGGGTCAGAGGGAGAAGCAGACTCCCCGCCGAGCAGGGAGCCCGATGCGGGACTCGATCCCGGGACTCGATCCCGGGACTCCAGGATCATGACCTGAGCCGAAGGCAGTCGCTTAACCAACTGAGCCACCCAGGCGCCCCCATAGGAGTTTTAATAAACAGATTTTGCTAAATTCCTCCTTGTTTACCCACCCATTCATAGTATAATGTAGTTAACTGTGGTGATCAATCTCTTCCTGGAGTGGGTTCTTTACCTAAATTCTTTTTGGGCAGTTGAGGAGGAGGTAAAGAGCTTTTCCTGAATCTGCTGGGTTTTGTTTGCTTTTAACTCAAAATAATCTTCATGCCAAAGTGGCTCATCATGGGGATGGCCTGCCCTTGGTCCTTACAACATACTCCATTATAATTTATTTGGTAATTTAGGGCAAACCTCACACATATTCAAATCATCATGGTAAGGCAGTCATGCTTTATAAAGCTTTTTCAGACTCTCAGGTAAGAAATATAAACCGTGATGTGATGAGCACTGGATGTTATATGTAAGTGATGAATCACTAAATTCTACACATGAAAGGAATTTTACCATATATATTCACTAACTAGAATTTAAATAAAAACTTGACATAAGAAAAAGAAATATAAATCTTAAAATCTTTGAAGAGGTGAATGAAGCTTTTTCCTCTTGGGGAAGATGGGAGTAGAGAAAATTCATGACCTGGTGACAGAAAAGTCATGGAGAAAGAAGTTACAATATAGCAAATCTTCACTACAACTTTAGAGATAAAAAAAATACCACAGCAAGGTTCATTGGAGGCATTTCCTCTTTAAATGCCTTTTTTATAATTACTTAATTTTTATAGAGAGATTGCCAGATCCTTCCTAGGAATATAAACTGTCACATTTTATAAGGCTATAAATAATGAAATGTCCCCTCATGGAAAATACTGTCCTATTAAATTTGAGAAGTCATAAATTGTGCTGTTTTCCAGAAGCTCTGAGGAAAAGGGAGTAGTTTGTACTAAATACTTTTGGTAGTAAGTAGACCCGGAGAAACTGGCTAGTTTTGAAGCAGCTCTGTTGTGTTCTTCCCAATGAGGAGCCAGGGAATTGAACTCCCCTTGCCTCAGGCTGTCAGCTCCATGTGGAAATGACATTACCTACTTCTAAGTATATTTTTAAAATTTATAGTCTACTAAGCACTAGGAATTCTTCAGAGAAAAGGGTATTCACTATGGCATTAGCATCTTAAGACAGTATAGTGTTACTACTCTTAGGTCATTTTAATCTTTAAAAGAGTCCTCATTTTTGAGGACAGGGAGCTCGCGCGTTCCTGCTGATAGTTTAATATCATGTAGGAAGAGCCAAAGTCATTTTGGAATGTGAAACATGATAGATTCTCCCCAGCAGCTTCAGAAATACAACCAACATGTTATCAAGTCATATTACCATTGGCTATTCATATATGTGTGTGTGTGTGTGTGTATATATATATATATATATATATATATATATATATATACATATTCTTATATATTTCTTTTCAATATACTGTGAAGGAAAGAGTTAATAAAGAATAATACTAATTTATGTTTGGACCCCAAACGACTTAACTTATATGTCAAATTGATCCTATTTTTAGTTTTTTCTAAAGTTTTTAAGTGTTACAGTTAAAATGGTGCCAATCAGCATGAAATTCTTTTGATGTTCTGGAAACTAATAATATAGAAACTAAAATTCAAAACTATGCAGTAGATAAGATTAACAATGTAATGTATATAATATAATTAAGAATATAATGTATATAATATATATCAACTTCTGGATTTGGAGTAAATCAAATCCCAGTTCTTTGGGGTGAAAACTAATTCAAAATAATATAAGGAAAAATGAAAACACTCTTTAAGTTGATTTTCAAGTTACTTTTTATTACTAATACAATTTTGATTTTCAGTATGGATCTTTCAAATACAGTCTTTTGGGATAAACAGTCAGAAATGTCAGTCTAACTAGCAGGAGAACATAGTCATTTTTAATAGAAAATTGTGGACAATGTAGACACTTCTACTTTGAACAGAAATCAAATGTGAAAATCTACTTTCTCTCTAAACATTTCTACAATTCCTCTCTAAATTCACATAATTTATCATTATAATGATAAATTCAAGACTTAAAGAGTAAAACAAAGCCAAACAAAGCCATCTGATACAATCGTTTATCCAAAGTTTCAATTCATTAATACATATATATGCTTGAGCCCTAATAGGGTGGCCCTTTTCAGTGTGAGTGATGGTGCCAAAACATAAAAGAAACATATTCAGAAATAAATGGACTAGAACCCATGCATTTATAAAACTCAAAATACTAGACAAAATCTAAGTCATTTTAATAGCGGACACTTCACACACATGCAATGATGTGATATTTAAACTCAATTTGGCAGAAAGGTGACAAATTAGTGTCCCTAGGACTGGCATACTGTAACATTTTAGGACATGCTTTTTAATCCATGGTAAAATAGGAACTCTGTCTACCTATATGATTACTACTAGTAGAAAAATATCTTCACAAATGTGGCATATATTTACAAGCAGTGGCTCTTCTAAAAATGCTGTTTTGATCTTACAGATATAAGGTATTCTTACCCATAAGAATCAGATCTCAGTGTGGCAGGTCTCCTGTCTCAAACATTAGCTTGAATATAAGCAATCTAACTTTACTCATTTTTAAATAAACTGGAGATTCAATATCTACAATATGTTTTGTAATGATTTGACATTGGCACTTCTGCTTTTCAGAATTATATCTACAAATGACTTCTTGAAACATCAATTTCTAATAAAACTATGAGATGTTCATTTCTTTGTGAGTGAAAAATGTACAACTTTCCTGCCATGTATCGTCTTTCTCTTGATGTCTAGAATAAATTCAGATAATGTCACACAAATGATAATTTTGATCTAGTACATTCAAAGAGGGAGATGGCTATTTTATTATAATAATATTTAAGTTTACAATGTCTGCTTTTCTTATTTTGAGTCCAGTGAAAGTTTTAGTGAATAATCTAATATATACCAATTTCTGGAGTTGGAGTATATTAAATCCTAGGAATAATGGAAAACACTTCTAGCATTTATAAAAGAAAGCAATCAAATAGGATCTGATCTTGCCAGGCAGTCTTTTCTGCTAAGTGACCTTTATCTTAAGACACTGACATCTAGAGTGATTCAGCCAATATAATAAAATTTGAAGCAAATAAGACTTTTTGTAGGGGATTCCTAAGAATTTGCTGACATACTGATCAATATACCAGGCATTATTTTTTAAGATTCCGTAGAAAGTCTTTGGAGTCAATAATTATATTTTATAATTTGAGAGAATTAACAGTACATAAATTTAAGGGAATTTAACAATATAACTTTAGAAGTATTTATCTTTTCTTTATAACTAAACAAATTAGTATCTGGTTGGGTCCATCAATAAAAGAACATATAATTTCTTCAGATTTTTAATCTTCTACTTCCAAGATAAGGGATCACTTAGGCCCTGGAGTTTCTTTTTTTCTTTTTTAAGTTTTATTCTGTGAAAGACACCATTATAATGATAAATTCAAGACTTAAAGAGTAAAACAAAGCCAAATAATCACATTAAAAAATCTAAGAAAAATTTTAATACTCAGAATATTTTTTTATTTTAAAATGCTCTCAATTCTTGTTTATGATGTTAAATACTTTGAATTTCCTTGTACTGAATACTTTGTGGGTATGGCAGTAAAAAGCAGGTGTCTGATTGTCTCATGGTCGTGCTAACAAGGCATGGGTCATGAAATTGACCAAGCAGCTGTTCAGCTTCCTTTGAACATCCTAATGTTGGCTTTGTTTTCTGTAACTAAATAAATGGTCATGACCTACAATTGCATAATAACAGACACATCCATCTACCACTTCCTTAAATCCATTAACAATTTTATTTTTCTTCACATCAACCCTCCCTCCACATAACACATAGCACAAAACCTGTCTCCCAACAATTCCTTTTGGACCTTTAATTATACTGATGACCTAACCCCCTCCTAAATTAATCCTGCATTTATATGATGAGCAACAAAAATGAATAATGCACCAAAGGCCATTCTACCAATGAGAGAATCTCAGAATATCAGAGCAGGATATAAGAGATTAAATAATCTGATCTTCTCATTTGACAAATGAGGATACCTGAGCCCAGAATCTATTCCTGTCTCAGGCTGCTGGCTTTAAATAGATTAAAAATAAATTCTATACCTAAATCTTTCTATTACCCATACATTACACAATTTGCCTCAAAAGTCCTTCTGAATTGTATAATTATCTTTCCATCAAATATTTCTTTTTTTCTGAGAACACTTATATTTCAATTCTAAAAAACTGAATTTCACTGGACTTTTGATAGTGTTTCAGAGAAATGTTTAAAACAACATCAAGGAAATCTTTTTTTATATAATTATCATTCAATGGCATGCTCTCATTGAAAATTTCTCCCACGTTATGTTCCTTGCTGTTACTGCTAATGACAATTAGTGCATCATATTTCGTTAATTCCTTCCTAGACTAAGACACTTAGAAGAAAATACTTAATTTCACTTTAAATGAGCAGCGTTTAGTTGCCTAGACTACCTCATATTAATGGAATAAATTGAATTAAGATTATGAATTAGATATAAGTGTCAGCACATCAATGCAGAAAGTGAATTTTTTCCTCAAAGAAATTCTCTATCATGAGCAGACAAGGAAGAGATCACTCACATGTGCATACGTATACACACACACAAACTCAAATAAATGACTTCTGAGAACAAGCCAAGACCAAAAGTGAATCCAAATCTACCGGAAAAGTGAAACACCCTACAAAGGAATATTTTAAAAATTACTATTGTAGATGGCACAAGATCAGTTTTTCTAACATTCATGTTTGGTGCCTCCATCCCCTTGGGTGTGGGTTGTAGTTGCAATCAGCTATTGAAAGACAGTAATCAGACCTAGTTTCCATGGACATTATTGCAGAATCATTTCTGGAAGGCTGCCTATAATATGCATATGGCAACTGTGAACCATATTGGGAGTTGGTGGACATATTATTATTAGGTAAAGATGCAACATTATACTCTTGCCTTGCAAATGCACTCACATTCACCTTCTGGGCTTGAGGAACATAGGACAGTCCCTCGTTCCAATCCTCTGAGTGCCCTGGAAGCACCTTCCTCCTAGCTGCTGAGACCACATTTGCCACAATGGATTCCTGGATGTTTCTGGGTTTAAAGGCATCATCCACTAGACCAAGAGGAGACTTCGCTGCTGCTTCCCAAGGAGTTAGTCTCTTGTTTGCCTTCTCTAGCTCATCAGTTGGTTTGCTAGAGTAGTTATAAGCAGGCTGGAATACCCAAGGAGATGTTGTGGAGATGGTGGGTGGGACTGGTCTTCCAGGAAGAGAAAGGGAGTGTCCAATCTGCTAGAAACAATGAAAATGTTAGTATATCTCATTCATTTTGGTTTGTGCTGATTGACTGTTATTCCAGAGTAATCTTGGCAACATTACTGAGCACTGTGAAAATCAAACCCCCAAAATACTTAGTCCTAAAGCCAAGACAGGCTGCCTCTGCCTGGTGTATTATTAGCTCTGGCCTGGGACTTGGTCCTCACTTAGGACTTTTATTGCTCTCCATCTCTGAACCCATAGCCCCAATCACTACCATCTCTCTTGGGCACAACCACCACCGCTGTGACTCTTATCACTGGGAGCTGCCCTTACTTATCTGCCCTCCACATATTCATATCTATATATACAGCCCACGCTCATTCAGGTCCTGTTTTCCCGGTACAAAATAAACAAAACATATTGACTATCCCAGAAACAGACCATGAGCTACTGGGCTTTTTACTTTTCCCAAGTGACTTCCAATCTGTTATCTTATTTTGGGCCACTGAATATAGCAAAAAATAAATAAATAAATAAATAATTTAAAAAAATAAAAAAATCCAAGAGCTACTTAGGTGTATTTAATGTTGCTGATCTGAAGGAGTGGATGGACTTATTCTTCTCAAAATCTATTTTACATCGCTGAAGACCGTGTGGATCTTCATTTCCTAAGCATGGGATATTACCCATGTCTCAGACAAACACTCCTGCCCCTTGTTTCATCTGAGATTTGCTTTTTTTTTAGTGTGTATTACATTCCTTACTTTTTTGAGATTTTGTGTCCCTGCAACATTCCCCTGTGTATGTGAAATGTTTGGTTTGTCAGTATGCAGAAATATAATTTACTGAAAGCTCTTGTATTCTCTCTCCTCTTGCCCCTTCTCTATTTCCAGGAACCCTGAAGACTAGTTATCTACATTACGTCCTCGCACGTTCCTGTCTGCATGAACCTCTCTTAGACAAACTTCTGGCAAAAAGTAGCAAATTTACACCTAGGGGAAATGAGTCAACTTTGAAAGTATTATAACATTGTGTGTTTCTGGAACAAAAAGCATGGCCATGCTTAAAAATGCATCCAAATTTCATAAACGGTTCCAACAGCTTTTCTTTCTTAACCAAGGCCTTAAATTTAAAGTGAATACCAACACCTGGATTTGACAAACTATCTTAGATTCAAATGGTTTGTTTTTGGTTTTCCATTAGACACAAAAAGAAGGTAGGTGGTCCATTCTTGGCTTGCATATCAAGAATTAGGGGGTCAATATACTGAATCTTGCCTCTCTCTTTTTTATCATTAAAATTTCAGTAATAATGGTTGAGTCCTAACAAATGTTGTTTTCATCAATCTCTTTATCCTAATCTAGACCTAATAATAAGTTCTCTGGACTATATAATCAGGGAGGGGAGAAAAGCCTAATTTTAGTTACCATTTTGGACTTGATTTCCATTTCACATTATTTATGCATTGGTTTCACTCATTTAACAAAAATTTTATTGAACACCTAATACTTCCCAGGCCCACTCATCGGAGTCTGGAAATACAAAGATGATTTAAATGAAGTCCTTGCCCTCAAGAAACATGTAACACAGTACTGTTGTTAGCTTTGCAGGGGCAGGTTAGTCAATCATGGAAGGTCACTTTAGAGACTCTACCTATCTTGACAGGATCAATAGGGAATTTTCTAAACTGTGAGAAATAGTAACATTCAATATGATAAAGTCTTTCAACTAGATAGACTAGCTAGACTAGCTAAGGCATAAATGTTAATCAGTTGAATATGTGAGTAAAAAGTAGAATTCTGAAGTATGATATTGAAAGAGTAAGGCTCTCTGAGGAAAAAAAATTTTTGAGGAAAAATTTTAAATAGCATCAAAGTTAAAAAAAATCTCCTGTAGAATAACAAAGAGGCCAAATATAGTAGCAGTACTGGCTGTGAAGGAAGAGAGAGCAATTACCTCAATGAACAAAATGACTACTGCTCTCCTACAGATTCCTCAGACTGCCAAACGTGCCCTCATTTTCCTTTAAGTGCTAACAATAGTACATAAACTTACAAACTGTCAGAGATGAGAGATGCAAATGTGATATAAATAAATAGTTCTTTAGGTACGTTGTTTCTGTTTGTGCCCAAAATATTACAGGCTTCTGGTCCCTGCCTGCACCCAAACCCCTAATTTAAACGTATTTCCCCAAAGCAATTTTCACATCTTGTTCTTCGGTGCTATTTCCTTCTGTCAGTCTCCGTCCCAAGGCTCAGGCTGTTCTCTGCTTGGCCGGCTAAAGGAAGCCACATGATATACCCTGAGCCAGAAATGACCAAAGGGATCTGAAAATAACAGAGGTGTTTCCTCTATTTTGGAGTTTGAATGTCTGATGGTAGAATCCTAGCATATTATGGGTTAGATCCTTGGTTCTTGTTTCCACCATGGGTTGTATTAGTATCTAAAGAATTTAAATTTTTGATTTGTGAGCACTTAACTGTAACCAGTATGTTAAATTAGCATTACATATGATGTGTCATCAAATTGCTTTTTTTCTTTTTGTCTCCTGCCACCCTTTCATTTTTTTAATGAAAGAAGTTTTTCCACTGTCACTAGATGAAAACTTAGTAGGTCCTGTGGCACTCTGCTTTCTTTTAGGAATAGTCCTGTGGTCACTTTAAGTTACCCAAACTAGTTTATTTCAAAATAGAATATTCCATCCCTTGCAGTAACAAACTCCAGTCTCAAGAGTTAAGTCTCTTCTCCCTGGGTCCTGTTTCAGAAAGATCCACTTCCTTCAGGGAAGGCACTGTGGTTGGCTTCTTTATACTTTCTTTCCTCTCTTCCCTCAGCTTGCTAACTGGGCCTTCGGGCTTCCTGGGCTTAAGGGACAAGGATGGGGAAGAGACAAAGAGCAGCGGGGAATTTTTACTTGATTTGGTAACATCATATTCTGGCTTTTCACTCTCAGAGCTAGGTAGGCCCAGACAAGGAAACTTTCACGGGATCTTTGAAGATTCCTATCACTGGCGACATTTTTCTTGTAGTCCTCAATTCATGCCAAGTCATCCCTATTCTCACGGGTAACTTGTGACTCATTCTGCACCCCCAAGGAAGCTGAAGCTATGAGACGGTCTATTTGAAGAGGCCTCAAGACAACCCCATCCAGCTCTCCTTTTCTCCTGGCCTGCTGTGGTCCATGGGGAACACACATCATTTGCCTTTGGGATGACAGCAGCAGATTTCCTGGCTCTTTGCCAAAACAATTTGTCAGCCCATGTCTCACCGTCCAGATTTTTTGGGAGAGTGTCAGACCCCAATCCACTCTGCCTTCCTGTCCTTCCTCATGCAGACATCTCATATCAAGCTCTCTAAGAAGCTATTTAAAAAAAAAAAAAATTTTTTTTTTTTTGAGACACAGAGAGAGTGCAAGCAGGGGGAGGGGCAGAGGGAGAGAGAGAATCTCAAGCAGACTCCATGCCTAGGACACAGCCCGACACGGGGCTCGATCTCACGACTCTGAGATCATGACCTGAGCCAATATCGAGAGCTGGACTCTGAACCAACTGAGCCACCCAGGTACCCCTCTAAGAAGCTACTTTGAAACTCTTCTCTCACAGGGGTGGAGGTGAGGGGGTAGAACCCTACTCCAAACCCAAACCCCGTGATCTATGGCATCCAGAATTCTTCCTCAAGAAATCCTCTCTCCTTGCCGTCCTCTGATAACCTTTTAACAACCTAGACCTGACTGGGGGGTTCCAGCGGGAGTGGCTCCCTGCTGTGTTCTTTGTAGAGTCTGTAGTTTCATCTGAAATCAGACTTTAGTGTACAGCATCTCTGATATCTGAGGGCCTTGGGGTATCTTTCGCTTTAATATCCTGTAATGTAACATTACTATTTTCAGAACACTAAGGCCTTTCTCTCATTTTTCTTTTAAAAATGAAATATAGGCTAAAAATAAAAATGATTAATTTCAAGAAATTCAAATAGTCTTAAGAGTTGAAACCTTATACTTCACTCAGGCCTTGCTCTAGAGAAGGGGGCTCACTTGTTTTCAGGGCATCTTGGTCAATCCTTAGGCTTTAACTGTTGAGAACTTCCTCCTTACATTGAACCAACTTTTGTCTCCCATACTTTTACCCCAGGGATCCTAATAACATAAAATACACCTACTTCCACTTCTATATGCCTTTTCTTCACATATTCCCAGTTGCTTCCACACTCTTTAGACACCTTCACTGTCCTATTGCTATCCCTCATTTTCAAACTAAGGAGAAATAACATCTATGGTGGTCATTCTCTCAAGTCTTCTGCATCCTTCTTCCTCAGTTTGTTAGGTAAGGCTAATGCAGATATACTATCTTGATCTTAAGTAGATGTATACACATAAACACAAACACTGAAAGTAAAACAACAAAAACATCATTCAAACTGACTTGGGGCCATGTCATCTGGCAGATGGCACAGTTCATATTGCATGTAGAACATTCGGTCTGTGTGTATTTAGAGTCATGTGTCCTTTAAGTGTTCAGTGCAGGAAAGTACATGCTAATCTTCAGCCAGTCCAATATAATGGCCGCAGCAACGGCTGCAAAGAACTGAACTCACGAATCACCTGGTGTTATATGTTCCCACCAAAGGCGAAACCCAAAGGAGGCATTTTCCTACCTCTGCCTTTAATAATAGCCAACACTGACAGCTCATACCGTGTGCCAAGTGGTGGCTACTAATTGCCTTACATAGAGCATAGAGCATTTCATATAATGGTTTCATATAATTCTCAAAACAAGCCCATGAAGTAGGGTCTATTATTGTCCCTATTTTCAAGGACAAAGACAAGGACAGTGAGACTTAAAGATGGTAAGTAACAGAAAGAAAGAAAGAAAGAAAGAAAGAAAGAAAGAAAGAAAGAAAGAAAGAAAGAAAGAAAGAGAAAGAAAGAAAGAAAGAAAGAAAGAAAGAAAGAAAGAAAGAAAGAAAGAAAGAAAGAAGGAAGAAAGAGAGAAAGAAGAAAGAAAGAGACAAAAGAAAGAAAGAAAGAAGGAGAGAAAGAAAAAGAAAGAAAGAAAGAAAGAAAGAAAAAGAAAAAGAAAGGAAGAAAGGAACCTCTCTAAGGGTAGAAAGCTAGTAAGTACTGGAGTGGGGAAGTTGGCCGCACACACTTTCACACCAGAGTTCTTAGTCAAATATTGGACCATACTTGTAATGAAATTGCTTTGAGAAAAAGTCCTTTTTTAAAAAAAGATTCAAATCCAAGCAAGCTAAATGAAATGAGATCTTAGAAATTTTGGAAAGAATCATTTAAATTTTGACTAAGTTTGGGTTAATTACTACTGCCATCTTGCCATTTGTCACAAGCACGAGTAGGTGGCAGGGAATAGGGCGGAGCTCACATTTAGATGCGCTCCCTTCTGTGAAGGTGAGACACACATGGGGCTCTGCCCTCGAGTCAGCTGAACAGCTCGGAGGAGCTGAGGGCCTTTCTCAGCTTACCTTCACCAGCTTTTCATGTCAGTTCAATGCTGATTTATCCACATAAAGCACTTAGTGAAGCAGCTTAATTAGCTTCCTTATTAAACTGGGTAACCGATTTAACTGGCAGGAAACACTTGACATTTAAAAAGGAAGTGTAGTCTGAGGTTTACATAGGACAATGAGGTGAATTCTAAAGCAATGCAAATAGCCCTAGAAGCCAAAGAAGTTTAATAGGATATATTCTGAAGTTCAAACTATTTTATACCATAAACCTTGAAAGCCAAAAACATTCTCTTAACTGAATTCCTGCTTAAATACGTCATAGTAGTGGAAGTGTCTCCAACAAATGTTGTTTCAGATGTTATTTCAACTCCTTCAAATGTTATTTCAACTCCTCCAACAACTTTCTCTCTTAAACACATGATCAGTAAATATTCATCACAAATATGTACTTTATCATAGGCAGATTCCAACAGAGGCAAACAGAAATCAAGGACATTTCATTTGCCTTTTAAGTCATTCATAAGAATTTCTAAAAAGCAGAGGGCTATGAAGAGGCACATGAATGGAAGAAAGCACCAGGCATTCTCCAGCTTCCCATGAGCTCAGTTCAAAATCTTGAGAGTCATTGTTGACTCTTCCCCGTCCCTTACACTCCACCTGATCTGTCAGCACTGACTTTAAAATACATCCAGTCTGCAACCATTTCCCATGCCTCCGCTGGTACCATCCTAAACTAAAGCCGCATAATCTTGCCTGGATTATTGCTACGGTCTCCCAGTTGATTTCCCTGGTTCCACCCTTGCTGCTCTCGTCTACTCTCAAATGGCAGCCAAAATTACCCTGTTAAAGCCTGAGTCAGATTATGCCACTTAGTCCTCTGTTTAAAATCCTCTCATGGCTTCTCATTTCAAAAAAGGAAAATCAAAGTCCTTTCATTGACCCACAAGGCCCTGTAAAATCTGCTCGGGCCCACCCTCCTTAATCTCTGATTTCATCTCCTCCTGCTCTTTCCCTCTCACCTGGATCTAGCCACACCGGCCTCTGCTATTTTTTTTTTTTATTTTTAAAGATTTTATTTATTTATTTGACAGAGAGAGACACAGCGAGAGAGGGAACACAAGCAGGGGGAGTAGGAGAGGGAGAAGCAGGCTTCCCGCAGAGCAGGGAGCCCAATGTGGCGTTCCATCCCAGGACCCTGGGATCATGACCTGAGCTGAAGGCAGAGGCTTAACGACTGAGTCACCCAGGCACCCCATCTGCTATTTTTGAACACACCAGACACACTCATGCCTCAGGACCTTTACACTTGTGATCTTTCTGCCTGGAACACAGTACTCCAGATATCAGCATGACTCTTTATTTCTTTTCCGTCGGGCCTTACTCAAATGTCATATGATCACTATTTGACTATTGTCTATGTGTCTGTCTGTCTGTATCTCTCTCTCTCTCTCAAAATTCCCTATCCTGTTCCCTGTTTTATTTCTCCCTTTAGGCTTATGTCTATTAAACATACTAAATGTTTTATTTATTTTGTTTATGTGCTTCTTCCCACTAGAATTTTGCTCCATGTAAGAGTAAGGGTTATTGTTTCATTCTGTTTTGTTCATGAAGACATCCCTAGACAAAAAACAGTTCCTGGCAAGTAGATGCTTTGGTAAATATATGTTGAATTAATGAACAATTTCTATATCAGACTGCTATAACCAGGAAATTTGGTTAGCTTCACCAAAATTTTTCATCTTGCCTCAAGATGTAGACCTTCTCACAACACTTACATGTGGTGAGGGACTCACACAAATAGACTTATCCCCACCACCCTCACTATACACATACCAATATGCACACCAAGCCATGTTTGCCAAAACAAAGAGGATGAATCAATATTTACAAACAAATCAACTTTTCTAAGCAGGTAGAAGATTTTAAGGTACAAGTAAAATCATTTGCATTTTAGGGCAGTGCAAGCATGAGGGTTTAAATAGAACTGTTCTGACTCCCCAGATGAGAAAAGTCCTAGAATTTTATGCATGAATCCTAAAGAGAGCCTAAAATATATTTGCAAGAGTGAAAAAAAAAAAAGACCTAAGAAGAAAAAGATAATGGACATTGGGATTAGTTAGAATTGCAGAAGGGAGGGGTGCCTGGGTGGCATAGTCCATTAAGAGTGTGACTCTTGGGCGCCTGGGTGGCTCAGATGGTTAAGCGTCTGCCTTCGGCTCAGGTCATGATCTCAGGGTCCTGGGATAGAGTCCCGCATCGGGCTCCCTGCTCCTTGGGAGGCTGTTTCTCCCTCTGCCTCTCTCTCTCTCTCTCTCTCTGTCTCTCATGAATAAATAAATAAAATCTTTAAAAAAAAAAAAAGTGTGACTCTTGCTTTCGGCTCAGGTCTGATCTCAGGGTCCTGAGATTGAGCCCCTTGTCCAGCTCCAAGCTTAGTCTGGAATCTGCTTGGGACTCTTTCTCCCTCTCCCTCTGACCCTCCCCACTGCTCTCTCTCTCTCTCTCAAATAAATAAATCTTAAAAAAAAAAAAAAAGAATTGCTGAAGGGAAAGCTGAAAGTTGATTTGCCATTTATCATGAGACTGCAAACAGGTATAGGAAATGGCATTTTCTACTAACTAATCTCTTAGGGGCACTCCCATTTTCATGAGTCTTGGATTAATTTTCCTGGTAGAGAAGCAGGCTAAGAGGAAAGATGTTTCTCCATGGAGATGTAGAACTCCTATATCTAGAGATCTTTAAATGTAGGATTAAAAATAAATAAATAAATAAATAAATGTAGGATAAATGCTCCTTTGAGGTGATTCACATACAGTCAAGCTTGACGTCAAGGAATGAGGAGCATTTTAAGGTCATTTTTGTTCTAGTCTCTTAATAAAACAATCTTGATCTCATATTTCCTGGGATCTGCCTTCCTAAAGTGAATCTTAAGTTTTCTTCACCAGTGGAGTTTTTGGAAATTCTGTTGTAGCACTCTCATCGATAAAATGGAGGAGAGCGTCCATTTCTTTAGACAGAAATCTGCAGCATTATGCTGCTCATCAAGAATAGTGCAGATCAGGACGAATGAGTTGTATTATTGACTAGAAAAGTAGCCAAGTAACCATACATTGCTTAGATAAATAAAATAAACGTACTTGGACATCAGAAAAAGAGATACCATCTTGTAGCTAGTGCTTCTCATCTTGGCTCTGCCGCTGACTATTCATCTTTATTCACTTTAGATTAACTTTTAGATTAAGTTTGGGTTCTAACACAATACATGTTTTAAAAGTTTATTTTATGTTTGAAGGAAATTCCTTCGTGAGAAAGGCTAAGGGCTATAAATGACAATGGAAGCAAGCATGATATACTGGAAAGAATGTGAACTCGGGTAACTTGGATGTCACACTGACCCGGGAGTCCTGCCTCCACCTCTTGCTACCCCTATGCTTCCGCCTCTCCAGCCAGTGTTTTCCTTGGTTGTAAAGCGGTAACAAGGCCGGCTACAGTTTCAAGAGCAGGGGTAGAGGAGAAATTTCGTTTAGAAATCGAATGCCCCACAACAAATGGCGATTATTCTTGTTTTTGTGAGAAGAGCCTGTGAGGTCTTAGAAGGTGTCAGAGACCTGGCAGAACCTTTTGTTCAAGAGGCAACTGCAGAGGCAGGCTGCCGACTGGGATAAAAATAGGAGGGAGCCTCGCCTTTGAAGTGGCATTAGCACCACACGCCTCAGATACCGCAGCAACAGCCCCCCCTCCGACCCCACCTCTCTACTAGCTCCGGGCGGGGGCGGGGGGACAAAATACAGACTTCTTGATCTTTCTTAACCCGCTATTATAAAAGAATAAAAATAACCACATTCAATGGAAGGTCATGAAGACCAATGTTAGGGAGGAACCTGCATATACTTCTGTGGTCCCTTTCATCTTAGATAGCGATGATAGCAAGACCTAAAATGTATAGAATTTTTACTATGTACTAATCACAGTGCTAAGCAAGTTTTTCTATGAACTCATTGAATCCTCTCCACAACCCTCTGATCCCCAATTTGCAAATCAGGAAACTGAGGCGTAAAAATGAGGTAATTTACCCTAGGTCGCACAGCTGGGATGTGTCTGTATAGGGAAATTTAAAAATGAAAGTCATAGGTGATAAAATTGTATCTAAATTTTAAGGCACTAAATCTATTAGTGAAGAGAAATTAACTACACAGCAATGTTTTACCCTCTCACCTCCCTTTATCCTCAAAAAAGTATGCCATTCTAAAAACGATAACCTATGAAAACACTCCTATTACTATACTGTGTTCTATTTAAAAAGCTGGAATTGCCATTTTAATTTTTTGTACAAAAAATATAGGCTACAAAAAATATAGGCAAAATAAAGGCTTGGGGAAAAGCCTTAAATATGTGTTTATAAATGTCTACTTTAATTGGTTTGAACATGATAACAAAATTTTTTAAACACATTTCAAAATATTTTCTGAAGAGAAGTTCTCTCTTCTCAGAAGATTTAAGCAGTAAAAATCATATGGATTCCCACCATAGAAAAAAATGAGTAACATATCAAAAGTTCAAATTTCATCAGTTTCTATAGAGAAAAGAAGGGAACTGTCCAATTAACAAAGGCTGATGATCCTATATGAAATAAATGAATTGTTGACCTTTTGGATAACTTTTGTAAAGAAAACTGTCAGTGTCTGGCATGTAGTAAGCACTTAAGGAGAGTCATCATTATTAGTATAAAATTATTACTTACACCTAAAGCCTACTTAAAATGTATTTCACTATCTGAATATAGCCTTAGCTGTCCATTGTATCCTAGATACTTTTCCTAAAACAAATCCAGGTAACCATCTCCTCCTTCCCTCATTCACAAAAAGGAAAGTCACCATGAATGTGCACTTATCCCTAGGAAAAAAAGTGGGATGAAGAGAAACAATTTTTTAATATATTTTACAGATTATGTGCTTGCTATCCGACATGGAGCTAATATCCCTTAAGCAAACTCATTTCCAAATGGAATAGCTTTGACTTTCTCAGAGGAAAATTTTATCAGTTAAGAGTTTAAGAAAAATAATTCTTAAGAAATGTGTGCATAGCATGTAACAACCTTGATCGGGCCCTTTGCATGATAACATTCTCCAAATTTCTCCCTGGCATGTTTTTAAGCCATTCTTCTATCACAGCTCCTAATCACATTAAAAAACTGACAAACCAAAGCTGGTTAATGGTAATGACAAAGACACATCAACAACTATACAACATGTGACAATATTATTTCACAAGGATGTGGAAAATACAGTATGAGAAAACTGACTTAGTTGATCTTTGTAACTGTTTTTCTGTCCATTACGTTTTCTAAGCTTATGAAATAGATCCTTTGATTCATTTCCTGGTCCCTGGGGAAAATGTTTAACCTACTGTTCCTGGGAAATTTAAGATTGACTGCCAAATCATATTTATGTTTCCTTCATCAAAAACATGGCCCCAGAGTGATGTTTAAAATTAGGAATAAAAAAAATACAACTCTTCATCCAGGAAATAACCAATAACTTATTTTCTTAAGCACAGAATAGGAAAAAGTTTGCTTAATTGCCTTACCACATCTCTCTGGTGCAAGGGGTAAGTTTTATTTCATGATGTCTTTCTTGTCTGAGGGATTTATGTAGTAATTCCGTGTATGTCATTTCATTTTATAGACACGGAGATGCCATAGAGTAATTGGGGTTTTCAAAGGAATGATTGTTTTTCTGGAATAGATAAAAGGCCACTCGGGAAAATACAGATTAAAGCAGAGTATGCGGTGAGAGTCATGGTGGTGTATTTTTCAAATACAAATGGAGAACGTGGAAACATCTATTACCAGTAGTGTTCCAGGAACGTATCTTCAAAATAGGAAGAATTTACTTCACTTGAAAATACTAATCGCAGCTGTATCTGGAATCCGATGAATGGTTCAAGGAGGTGTCTCAGGAGGCATTAGTATGCTTTACTTCCCCCTCTTGTTAGCTATTATTACAGCTTCTCTTATTGCTATAACTTTCTTAATGTTCTCACAAAACCGCAGTATGTAATTTCTTAGACATAATATTGGATATTAATACTATAGCAAATTTGGCTATGTGGGCCACACATTTATTCAAAAGATCTCACTCCTTATCATTCCCCAGACTACTCCTCATTCTCAAGTTCACTTTCATATTGATATAATGTTAGGTAGTCTTGACTATCAATTGCTAAACAACTTTTTCCTCTTTCTGGATAGATTCATGCAAATCACAAGTGAATTAACAAAGCCTGGTGAATTAGCTACAAACATTTCATCAACCCTCTAAGCCACATTGGATGTGTAGTCTTAGCCTAAGATAAAAGATAAATTCTTCTGGAGGTACTAAAATGTCTAGGTCCTTATAAATACACATTTGAGATTGAGAGAAGGGACCCTTCGGTAATATGCATGTCTGAAGTTCTTAAGCAACTATCCCTTAAAACAAGGAAACAAAAAAGAAAAAACTCTGGGGCAGGGATGGAAAAAGAACTGGGGCGCCTGGGTGGCTCAGTCGTTAAGCATCTGCCTTCCGCTCAGGTCATGATCCCAGGGTGCTGGGATCGAGCCCTGCATTGGGCTACCTGCTCAGCGGGAAGCCTGCTTCTCCCTCTCCCACTCCCCTTGCTTGTGTTCCCTCTCTCGCTGTGTCTCTCTCTGTCAAATAAATAAAATCTTTAAAAATAAAAAATTTAAAAATTTTTTAAAAAAAGAAATGTCTAGAGCTTATCTCTTTGTAAAAAGATTCCTAAGTTACACCCGTCAAAAAGGTCCTCTCAACTTTGTTCTGATCTATTTCTTAAACATTATGAGACACTTTCTGATAGTGATGTGCAGACTTTTCAGTTGCATCCTTGCTATTAACCTTGCCTGTTTTGGAAGTGGTAAGTCTAATGCAGGTAAGTTCTTTTTAAAATTTAATTCATAGATCAGCAATCATTGACCATCTGGAATCACACATGGGTATGACCTAGGCTAGAGCTTTTGCGTGTGTTGTAGCTGGGGGGAAAGTTATCTCCAAATTCTTTCATTTAAAGGGCCTGAAGGAGGTGGGGACAGAGAGGACGATCACCTACAATTTATCACTGTGGGTCAGTTATTCCCAGGCAAAATGCAACTTTGATATTATAACTAGTTGCTAAATGAAGTTCATTCTAGATCAGTACTTTTTTTCTTTTTGCAAAAAAATGAAGTCTACATGAGACCAGATGAAGTCTGACAATGCAGTGCATCCCCAACAATACACTGATAATTAAACATTTATGCACCATTCATAAGACAGGATTTTGACTTTGACCATGGTTCACAGTGCTAGGTAGACTACTATAGAAGTTTAAAAAACAAAACAAAAGGACAACAAAACAGAGGTTGAACAATGAAAGAAAAGAAGATACATACTAAATGGTTCTTTTTATAAGAGATTGCTTTCTATATGAATGAACGGTACATTTGACATAATTTTGTACAATGGAACATGGGCGTTTTGACAGCAAAGGATGGAGATCTCGTGATGCAGGTGAAATGATAAGCAAAGGGTACTGGAAATTCTGCTTTACAGCATCACCAGCTGTTTCTCACCTTACTCCAGGGTGCCTTGTGGCTCCCGGAGGCCTAGAGGTCCCTCTGAGCTTCACAGTGCTCCCCCTTCTCAAGAAGTATCTGTGTATGTTTCAAGAACAGTCAGGAGGAATTATAATCACGCTTTACAGACACTAGAACTGAAGCAAATCATTCTAGTCATGGCTTGGAGAAAAGAAAAATTATTCTCACCTAAGCTCTGCTTTTCCTCATTAGAAAAATGATGTATTTAATTTTAAGATGCGTTTCCTGCAAATATCCTGGAATTGAAGGGGTAAGGAAGAAACAAATTTTGTGAGGTTTTAAACTGACCTTGCTTCTTTTCTTTCTTTTTTTTTTTTTTTACGATTTTATTTATTTATTTGACAGAGAGAGACATAGCGAGAGAGGGAACACAAGCAGGGGGAGTGGGAGAGGGAGAAGCAGGCTGTGGAGCAGGGATCCTGATGCAGGGCTCGATCCCAAGACTCTGGGCAGATGCTTGACGACTGAGCCACCCAGGCACCCCAAAACTGACCTTGCTTCTTAAAAAGTATTGGACTACAGGGCGCCTGGGTGGCTCAGTTGTTAAGCCTCTGACTTAGGCTCAGTCATGATCCCAGAGTCCTGGGATGGAGCCCGGAATTGGGCTCCTTGTTCTGTGGGAAACCTGCTTCTCCCTCTCCCACTCCCCCTGCTTGTTTTCCCTCTCTCGCTGTGTCTCTCTCTGTCCTGTAAATAAATAAAATCTTAAAAAAAAAAGTATTGAACTACATCAGAATACTCACAAAACCTAAAAACCCAATTTTTTAAAGAAGATATTTATATATTATAGAATCTCAGAGGTGGAAGGGATTTGAGATCTGCAATCAAGCTTCAATGAGGTACAGGAGTTCCTTTTACAACACACCTGATAGGCATTGTAGTGGGGAAAAGCACAGGCTATGAAAACAGATGAACTTGGTCAGCTGGTGGGTCTGCCATCTTAGGACTAGCTGTGTGACTTTGGGCAATTTTCTTAACCTCTCCGAGCTCCAGGTTCCTTATCAATTAAAAAAATGATAATTTTTCTTCAAACAAGGTTGTTATGAGAACTAAATTAAGTACATGTATTAAAGCTCTTAACACCTTTTGTATGTCCAATACATATGTTAATTCCTTCTCCATCTCTTCCCCACACGATTTTTGAAGTTTTAAGTTAAACTGAAACTTACTGTCTTGTAACTTCTGTTCATTACTCCTAACTTTTCTTTTTCATCAATAGACACATTTACTCCCTCATCCACACCATAGTTCCTCAAATATCCAGCTCTCCTATCTCTCGTTGGTCTCTTCTCCTCCCACTGGTAAAAGTACAAACATTCATCTCATATTACGGAACTTCCGACGTCACCATCCTTTTTGTTTTAGAAATAAACTTTAGTGCGTCAAAGGTCTGAAAACAATGGTCTTGTTGGGATCAAAGCTGCTACTCAGTGGGTCTACCTGTCCCTTTGTTCTGTACATTCTTCTAGTATTTAAGCATCCTCTGACTCATTTTGCATTTTGTCAATCTACCACACCATTTGATCATCATAATGGAACAGCACAGCAAAAACATTGGGATTTTCCCCGGTGAACCTTAAAGTACACGAATTTGGGGGGGTTTTTAGTTTTGAAAATTCTACAATCATATTTGTTTTCCTTTTAAAAGGCTAATTAGCATTCAAAGTGCTCCAAAATTCTCCTTTAGCCTAGATCCCAAAATAAAAATGTTTTGATTATGGCCAGAGAGATTTAAGTTAGTTATTAGGAAGAACATTTTTGATCGGAGATAACAGACTGTATTGCCCTACAGCCAAGGGAAGTCATACAATCCCTTTCCCCAGAGATAAGAAAAAAGGGCCAAGGAACTTTGTACAGTCCCTTCTCTAGATGATAAAATTGTATGATTCTATTCCTAGAGATATTTCTTCTCAGCCTTGATTAGAAGCAGGGGGTCCGATAAAATCACATCTGAAGGCCCTCTTTATTCTCCTATTTAAAAAAAAATAAAGAAAAAGAACGTTCAGTGCAAATTATTCGCAAGTTTGAGAATGGCTGCCTGCGAAGCGCTTTGGGAGCGGGAAGAGGGTTTGCTGCCATCTGCTGGAACCCTGAGGTCAAGCCCGCAAGATCCGTGCTTCACTGCCCACTCAGCGCAGACTAGGCCTCCAGAACAGTGGGAAGTAGGTGCCGTTTACAAGTCTGGCTGTGCCTGACTGGACAAACTGGAAAACTATTTATGGGTCTTAAAGAATAAGGTTGACCTAAGTGTTTTGTGTGTTAGAAAAGTGTTTTACAAAGTGCGGTTCACAACCATCAGCATCACCTGGGGGTGTATGTTACAAGAACAAATTCCTGGGCCCCATCCAGACTGACTAAATCAGAATTTCCACCGTGGGGCCAGGAGGGGGAAAAAAAAAAAGGTCTTAATTTCCTTCTGGGAACAAAAGTTGGAAAATGGTGTGTTAGAACCCTCTGAAGGCAATGGTTGGCTAAAACTCAAGTGCTGTATATAAAGGAAATCTTGTTAGTTGGCATACTGAAGTGTAAAATTAAAATAAAAAAATTCTAAGTGATCTATTTTGCTTTGCTTTTTATTTCAACAATAGCACCCACTCTGGGTTGTAACATTTCGCTGGCTGTTTTGTAAAGGAGAATTAAAAATCTAGTTAGCTTATTTGGGTTTATATAAAGAATTATAATTGGCACCATCTGATAAGCATTAACAAGTAGTCAGTGGGCCAGACCATCAATTAACTCTTGAGTGTGATATAAAGAAAAAACAACTAGTAATGGAAGGATTGGTATGACACTTAGCACTTTATTTATATTAGTGCAGCCTAGTCTTTGGTGATCTTGAGCTCTAGAGGACAGTTTTGTGACTATTTCATTACCAATCTGAGACATGTTAGGAGAAAACAGGACTAAGGGGTATGCAATTCAAGAAAAAGATCTAGTTTTTTTACTTTCCAAGAAAAAATGTAATTAAATGGCACAAAAGGAAAACAGAACTAAATCAATTTAAATGTATTTGAAACAAAAGCGATTTGAGATTCAGATAAAATTTTCCGCCTCTCAGCTTGTTTTGATTTTTTTTTTTTTTTCTCTTCAAGATTAGTCCCAACTTCTGCTTCTGACTCAGAAAGATTCTAGAGGCACACCAGAAAACCCACAAAAATGCCCTGGGTTTGAAAAGCAGCTGGAATTCTAGGTTCCTCCCTGCGTCAGTCACTCAACTTCTGAGAATTGTTTTTCATCCCTTGCTCTGTGAACTGGGAGTTTGCTCTGTTCAGAGAGAGGGTTCGCTCTGTTTTTGGAAACCACTCATGCTTCTCAGGCAAGGGGATCAATTACTCTGAAACGGCCAGGTTGCTGACCCTTTGTCCTGGGACAGTGTTGGGGAGGAGGGATAAGAAGAGCTGTCTGCAGCGCCTTCCGAGGTCAGCCAGGTTCTGTCAGAGCCCCAACTGTTGCAGGCCCGAATTGGGGCGTCCTCGGCAATCGGGTGGCCAGCTGTTCCACGTTCTGTGGGATGGGGCCTATTTAAGTGTCAACTATCCTACCAGAACCTTCCTCAGGAGACCAACCACCCAAATTTACAAGCATCCCCCCCACATAACAATTCTCCGTACATTGCAAGGGCACCACACTTGTTTTATTTAACATTGATACTTTGAATTGAATGCAGTCCCTTTCTAGCGGAGTCTCAAAGCTGATGTTAAGGTTTTAGGTTTTTTGTTTTTTTTTTTTTTTTTAAATATTGTACCATCTCTTTGAATCCTGGTCTCATTTTGTACACCATTACAACAACGCCAGGACAATAGATGAAGACAAAGAAGAAAAAAATTGTCCAACAGGCTGAAGAGAGAGGAACATAGACATATAAAGGTTCAGTAAGAAGAAAACAGAAGACATAACACCTTCTCAGTACAAGCCTCTTGAGAAGAGATTGCTTGTGTCTGTAGATGTACAGACACCGTTTCCGCTTTTTCTAGTTTAGTTGTGTTCGATCCCTAAAACTGGGATGCACATTAACGGAAAACAACAGAAGAACTTGTCTAATGGTTGTGTGTGTGTTTTCCTCCTTGGAAGTTTTTGAAGTAGCTACTGTTTGTTAAGTGGCCTTTGCAATAACACTGGTAGCTAACACTTGTTGAATGCTTTCAATTTGCCAGGCACCGTTCTATACCCCTAACACTATGGATTCATTTAACCTGCACAACCTGTGATGTGCACCCAGTACTGTCTCCATGTCACAGGGAGGGACACTGATGCTCAGAAAGGCGGAAGCATCTGCCTAGAGTCTCCTTACAAGCCAGAGGCGGGCCTGGATGCAGTTGCAGGCACCTAGGCCCAGGGCCACACTTACCCACTACAGAATGTGCCTCTGTACATTTGGGGTTGCGTGTATGGTGAATTTCACTTAAGAAATGGTTCTTGCCATTTGCAACAACGTGGATGGAACTGGAGGGTATTATGCTGAGCGAAATAAGTCAGAGAAAGACATGTATCATATGATCTCACTGATATGAGGAATTCTTAATCTCAGGAAACAAACTGAGGGTTGCTGGAGTGGGGGGTGGGGTGGGAGGGATGGGGTGGCTGGGTGATAGACATTGGGGGGGTATGTGCTATGGTGAGCGCTGTGAATTGTGCAAGACTGTTGAATCACAGACCTGTACCTCTGAAACAAATAATACATTATATGTTAAAAAAGAGAAGATAGTAGGAAGGGAAAAATGAAGGGGGCGAAATTGGAGGGGGAGACGAACCATGAGAGACGATGGACTCTGAAAAACAAACTGAGGGTTCTAGAAGGGAGGGGGGTGGGAGGATGGGTTAGCCTGGTGATGGGTATTAAAGAGGGCACGTTCTGCATGGAGCACTGGGTGTTATGCACAAACAATGAATCATGGAACACTACATCAAAAACTAATGATGTAATGTATGGTGACTAACATAACATAAAAAAAAAGAAATGGTTACCTTTTTCATCCCTTAAACCAAATCATGACTTTTTAAATTTAAAAAAGGGGGGTGGGAATATTTTTCTGCATATTGTTCTTAAAATTTGAGAGATTTCTCTTCATCACTATTCTTTTTTCCCTTAATTTACCTGGTGTAAATGAGCACAACCCTAGTAGTAATATACAATGCTAGTTGGCTGGAAGTGGGTGTTTGAGGAGTTTGGTCTAGTGCAAATTCTGTTCAATGGTAACTAGCAAAATGTTAGGCTTCCCCCCTACAATGTATTGAGTTATAAGCAAATAGGCCGACAGAAATAAAACTATAGCTTTTCTTCTCCCCTTGTACCTGTTTACAAGTGTCTATCATTTGGGGCTACCAAACTCTAAGAAATCTTTTTAATATTTCTTACTTTAATTTAGAAGATTTATTTATTTTTTTTTTAAAGATTTTATTTATTTATTTGACAGAGAGATAGCGACAGCAGGAACACAAGCAGGGGGAGTGGGAGAGGGAGAAGCAGGCTTCCCTCCGAGCAGGGAGCCCGATGTGGGGTCCGATCCCAGGACTCTGGGATCATGACCTGAGCTGAAGGCAGACGCTCAACGACTGAGCCACCCAGGCGCCCCATAATTTAGAAGATTTAAAGTAACTTTTGAGTTATTTCTAAGACAGCTAAAGCTTATCGCTGTGATGCCACAATTCCTTTCATCTGTGACCTTTGTCTTGCGATCAAGAGAGGTAATGTAGCCTTGTGGTTAGTGAATGGCTCTGGTGCTTGACTGTCAGGTCTTGAGCCTTATCCCCACCTCCTGTGATAAGTTCCTTAACTTTACCTCAGTTTCTCATCTGTAAAATGGGATGATCATAATATCTACTTTATAGTCATTTTGTGATGACTAAAAAAGTCAATGTTTGTTACGTATCTAGAATGGCAGCTAGCATATATCTAGCATATAGTAAGCCCTCATAATTATCACCTTAATTAGTGGCTCTATGATTTTTAAATTAAGGCAGTGGAGCCCTGTAAATATAATGAGGGCGTTTTTACAATGAACTTAGAAGTTCATGTCTTCTCTCCTTGAAGTTAGTGATGGGAATGTTCAAACCCCTGTCTAGAATCCATTACACCAGTTCCTCAGGAGATGTTTTCAAAATAACAATGAGACATAGTTGAAGAAAAAAAGAAAAAAAAAAAAGCTACTGGAAAAAACATAAGGTGTAAAACTGTCCTTGCTGGGAAGTCTTTGACAGAAATAACTGTTGAGAAATCTTCCATTGAGGACACAGTGGCTGGAAAGTGTTGCTGCCTCATGCATATCCAGGAGAGACTTAATGGAATGCTAAGATTCCAGTGACAACTATATTTTAGATTTGAAACACTGAAAGTTTGTGACTCTCTCATTATTATTCTGTTTAGAATTATTCTTACTGAAATGTCTTAAGTTATTATGGGTTTAGTAACAAGCCAAGCTGGGTACGGTTTCACTATTTAATAAGAATATAACCTGAATTACATGTAGTCAGAATGGCATGAAGCCTAGGAGAACACTTCCTTTTATGTAGAGACTCCGATTTTACTTTATTTTTTTAAGTGACATTCCTCCCCAATCTCAGCCCGTAAGTATCACCTATTCACCCTAACATAAGAAAATAAGAGAATTTGGGTAACTAGTACAAAAGCACTGTCAAATTCACCTTTTTTACTTATAAGACAGATGCTTCTTTCTCAGAGACTGGTTTTCATTTCCAACATACTATCAAAGCATCTGAGTTTATGTGCAATCTTCTGAAAGTAAGGGGGGTCTTTCTAATGTCATTCAACAGGTCAGAGTCACCTATAAAGCCCATACAGAGTAGGCTCTTGCTAAACAGTTTGGGGAACACACAATTATCAGGTCTCAGGGAGTGGTATTTTGGGGTCTAATGAGACTGTGGAAACCATGCAGTACGGAAGGGAGGGTCCAGGCTTGGATGTCAGACAAAGGTCTAGTTCCAAACCTATCCTACGACTTAAAAGCTTAATGACTGTCGGACAAGTTGTTTAGCCTCTCCGAGCTTCAGACACCTCACCTGTAAACTGGGAATAATACCTTCCTTTCAGCATCATTCTGAGGAGTAAATGAATTCACAGTATAATCAATTAGGAGTGCAAGTCCACATTGAATACAGAGTCCACTAATGAACACTGTGTGATCTTGGGCAAGTTATTTAGCCTATTCGTGCCTCTGAATCCCAACTATAATTTGTCAACTGGGGATAATGATAGTAGCTATTCCATAAGGACTACTGATTAAAAGACATAATCTGTGGTGATCACGTATGGGAATGGAGGGAGGTGTGGCTGAAATG
Organism: Neomonachus schauinslandi; assembly: GCF_002201575.2. Taxonomy (NCBI): domain Eukaryota; kingdom Metazoa; phylum Chordata; class Mammalia; order Carnivora; family Phocidae; genus Neomonachus; species Neomonachus schauinslandi. The sequence continues at coordinate 105,184,523 of NC_058404.1, forward strand.
GGTGAAGGATGTCAGAAGGTACAAACTTCCGGTTTTACGATAAGTAAGTCTGGAGAATACAATGTAGAGCATGGTGACTATAGTTAATAATGCTATATTGTATATATGAAAGTTTCTAAGAGAGTAGATCTTAAAAATTCTCATGACAAGAAGAAAAATTTGTAACTGTGTGGTGATGGATGTTACCTACACTTATCGTGGTGATCATTTCACAATAAATACAAATACCAAATCCTTATGTTATACACCTGAAATTCATATAATGTTACATGTGGATTGTATCTCAATAAAAGAAAAGAGATAATCTATGAAAGATACTTGGCACAACTCAGGGCCCCAAATTTGTGTTCAGTTAATGTTAGCTATTGCTATAACTTATGGGAAATATTTAACACAGTTCTTGACACATAGTAGAAAGGTAATACATGAACCCCTCCCCGCCAACCTCCTGCCTTTTCCTCGGGCCTCACGAGGTTGTTTGAATGGCTGCCCAGCTTCCATCTCCATCCATGTAATCCTGCATTGGATCATAATACTTGACTCGAGGCCTTTGGGTGGTTTTGAAAACAGATTACTGCATCAAGTAAGGATATCAAAGATTCCTTGACTTCTAAAATGTCTGCTAAAGAACAAAATACTTTGCTGCTTGATATTTATTCCCAAGAAGAAAAATTTTCTCAGTTTATTCCTAGATTGCGCACTACTTTTCAACTCAGAGCTAGCTGCAATCCTTTGTTTTTTGGTTTTGTTTTGTTTTTCCAGGAATGAATCATTAATAGTTATCAAGGAGCTCAAGAAGTAGAGGCTGTGAAAGCAGGATTCCTCCATGGCACATATGAATGTTATTATTCTGGGTATTATTAGTGTTATCAGGGAGAGGAAGGAAGGTAGGCTGGAAAGTAGGTCCTTGGGACCACTTTTATTAGGGACCCTGAATGTATATTTCACCAGTCAAAAAACACCCATAATTTAGATAAACATGCCAAGAATGAGGTAACAGGGGTAAAAGAAATTCTATGCATCAATAACAAAAAATGACTTAAACTATAGGACCCCATAATAAGCCTAACTTTCTTTTTGAGATATACTTTATTAGCTAGCAAACCTTATATAAAATCAGGAGTCAGAGAAATGTCTGACAGGATTTGATATTTTCAAATTAAATTTTTTCTTCACTCAATTGCCTCTGAGCAATAAGCTCTGTGATTTCCAAGTGCCAAGAGGTAATTTAGTGTACAGATATACATACCATAGAAACATACTAATTTTTTGAAAATTTAATAAACTGGCTGTACCTGATAATGTTAAGGAAAGAATAAGTCTGATTTGGCGGTCTCTTCCAGAAGACTGATTTTTATTGGCCTGCTGCTCCATAGGATAGACTATAATTTTCATACTTTTCTTTTTTCTTTTTTTTTTTAACCATAGAGGAAGAAAAGGAGACTGGCCTCTTTTAGTGATTTTGCCTGGTGTTTGGGTCCTGTGGGAATTTGTGAGTTTGCTTTATGGCCTTTGGCCAACCCTGGTGGGAAGTCTAGAGAAGAATTCAATTCTGCTTTTTCCCAGAATACTTGTTGACGAACTTAGTAGCACTGAAGTGTTACATGAGTCTTTGTGTCCCCCAGAGTCCAGTGATAAGGGGACATGAGACCAGTGAGGGTCAGTGTGTCTGGGAATATAATTTGGTTCTTAGAATTTACATATTTTTCTCATGAACTCTTAGCAATCTTTAAAACAAACTCAACAACTCTGATTTTAAGAGGGAATGAGCACCCTCGCTGCCCACTGCTTCCCTTTGAAGCATTTTAAGCATTTAGCTTTTCAGAAAACAATCACTTCTTGTTGATAACCATGACTTCAAATAGCCTTCCTGCTGGGCCGGTTGTGACTCATAAAACAGCAGGGGATTTCAGGAACTCACCCTTAGAATACGGGTGCTTGCAGCTTCTCAACTTTATAACTGGATAAAATGATACACAGCAAGGGCTTTTGCCTGAAAGGTTAAATCCACCCTCAGACACTAACAGTCCTGTGTCTTCTTGGGCTCTTAAGAGGCTGAAAGTGCCAAAAGAGTGTCAGTGTTTGATATGCCTGTCAGCAGCACAACGACCTTCAAAGTTCTTTAACCTAGTAGCTGTAAATAGGACAGTGGTCCCAAGTTTGCTTTAAACGTAGATCATTTGTTTTTGACATCTCAGATGTGACTCTCGCTGCCAAGCTAGAATTCAGGCTGTGTGATAATACTGAGCTGCCCTATGAAGAAGCCCTCTTCTAGAAAGGGGTTGGCACGATCTAGAAGAATTAAAGAACCCTGGCTTGCTTGAAAGAACTATGTGTAACTCGGATCAGTTTTCCTATAGTTAAATGAGTTGCTTCTTGTGCAGATTAAATGAGATACATGTTACCATTAACAATCATGCTAGATATATTTTGAAGTACAAACTTTTACATGCTCCAGAATGACAACCCAAATGTGTCTTATAAAATACATTCCTAAAAACTTATGCTTTATGCTACCAACGAATGGTCAAAATGCAGAAACAGTGTGATTCTTCCTCTCTCAAAACAGAATGTGTTTTTATCAAAATATTAGAAACAATATCATAAATGTTTTAAGATTGAAGTGTCAACGCTCCGATTCCCAGTCTTACCAGTTCTGTGATTCAGTCTGTTCTCCTACAAGACTGAGAGGCTTATGCTCTGTTTCGATTTACATACGCCTCTCTTCCTAGATTATCTAGTGTTGTGCACATTCGTCATGGCACAACGGTCCAGGAAGAGAGGTTTGAGACATTGTTAAGGGGAAACTCACGGGGAAAACATGGCATGAGATCCTGCAGCAAGTCAGTGACTGTGGCTACATTTTCTTTTATATGCCAGTGCCTGTAAATCATGCAGTGGATTCCTTGGGATAAGGTACATAAGGCCCCGAACGTAACACAGGCCCTCAGTAAATGACCATTGCTATGGCGTTGATGATGAAAACTTGACTTCACAGGTGCTCTGCCTAGAAACTGAGCTGACAAAGGACAAGGGAAAAGGCAAGGTGCTAAAACTAAACCAAACCTGCCTCCTCACACCCCACAACCAGCCAAACATCTGCCACCACAACGAAGCAAGCAACACCCAGATTGCAAAGGGTGCCCCGTGGGCGGGAAGCTGAGGTCATGAGTTCTAAGTCTCCCACCTGCCACACTGACATCATTCCCATAACTCCAACCTGAAAGGTGGTACATACAGCTTATTCTGCATGCAAGTTCCCAGGAGCCTCTCTGGTTGAGGAGAAGAGGCAAAGGGAATCCCTCTTACTCCAGGGAGCTGGCTTGGGCCTTTTCTTTCCCACTCCCCCAGCCTCACGGTGTGGTTACACTCTGTCTTGGATATAGTTCGGGAGGATTCCACCCCTCCTCCATAATGTAGGACCATACGATTCAAGATGAGACCTATGCTTCTAGTTCCCAGTTGAGGTTGTGGATGCTTTGATTGCATGCCTGGCATGTTTCTTAGAAGCATTTTTGGGCACCCTATGACACTCCCAGTTATACTAGTGGTGTGTTTAGTCATCAACTCCAAATAGTGGCTCTGCTAAGATTGCCACCTGTCCTACAGGAAATGGACTGAAAACACTTCTCATTCCTACATACCACAAACCCCTGGACAACTGGGAATACTTGTGGGTCATTACTAGCCCAGGCTACATTTGAACTGGTGATCTCAAATTAACTACGCTGTGTTCCATGATCTTTCCTCTACTTCATACTTCATTCTTTAAATGCTATGTCAAGAATGCAAAGTTATAAAAATGATCTCCTTTCCTGCTTCACCTTATGAAGCCTTTTTTGGTTGTCCTATTAAAAAAGAATGCAAAATGCACAGCATTTAACAGACTTCCTTTGCAGGGAGCAAGTAATCCAAACAATAGTGTTATATAATGGATAGATTGCTTTTTCCTTTACCCTGTATTAATCCTCCTAATTGATTTCCAAAAAAGGCAAATGAGGGACCTAGCTGCATCCTGTGGTTGTAACCTCTAGGTAAACTGCCACCAAAAGGTAATGGAAGATTTTCCAGAAAAAAAGCAAAAGAAACAGCTCCATTGTCCTGCAGCTGACTTAATTCTTTTTGTGTGTTCTGTCGTAGAGTTTTACAATGTACAGACAAATGAATACACTCACAAAAGGAAATTCAGAGGTTTGGGGGAGCAACAGAAGAGAAACATCAGCGAAACGACTTAGGTCAGAACAGTCCTACAGGGAAGATTATTTTTAGAAATATGTACATTAAGCAGATAAAGAAGGAAGTGATATTTTAATGGGATAGTGAAAAATAGCAGGTTGACAGTGAAAGCAGTAAAAGAACAGGAATACAGACATTTTCAGAGGATTAAAATGGTACCATGTACCCTCAAAGCCGGCAAGTTTTTATAAGAGGTCTCTAAACATATCTCCTGTATTGAGTAGATGGTTTTCCTCGGAGCTGTCAAAAACGCTTTGTGGCTCTCTACATTAATTCCTGTTGAATATTTTCCATGGTTGGTCAGACTTGGACTTAAAATAGATATGAGGAAGGTCTTCAGGTTTACCGTCAGTAACATTATTAACTTCATAGGCAGCTGGATGATGGCATGGTGTGTGACCAATCCAAATTTACAAGGTAACCTTGCCTGAATCCTCCTGGTCCATCAAGTATAAATTACAAAGTGAAGGTATGAGAATAGAATTGCAAGGAACAGTGGGAGAAGCAGTGGCCAGAAAGCAAAACAAACACAAGGAAAACAATCTGTGAGGTCACTCAGAAGTGATGCTAATCATTGTGTGTTCTCACCCTACGGCCTCCGCACACATGGGGTTCCTCGTGCTTCACAATCAGCCCCTGTAGTCGGTAATCCTTCATGCCTCAATCGTGTGCTTTCCCAAGGGAAAAGAATAGTCCTATGTACCTTTATCTGCAGCCTGCTCACCTCTTTCACGTTATTCCTTTATACTGTACTCTACCACTTGCCTCGGCTGAAGAACACAAACTTACACTTTCATGCGCAATTGGTGATACACTCACTTCGTTTCTTAATCAACTGGGAAGAGAAGATGGAAATCCATCTCTAAGGATAATTATCCTTCTTGCCCTATCTCATTTACTTTAAGGAAGTCTTCTGAAATGAGTTAATACATAGAAAACCTAATACATAATAAGTGCTCAGTAATCACTGACCCCCTGTTCCTCACCCTTCTGATTAAACTATGTACATTTCAACAATCCCCAGAGCACCTCCTCTGCAACATCCAACAGGTGGCTGAGGTTGACAGACCAGAGCTGATCCCTGTCCTCAATAAATTTCTTATCCCTTACCACTAGTATTAGCGATAAAGCACTACCTAAAAAGGAAATCTCCGTCAATACGTGTTATATTTTCACTACATTTGACCCTTTTCACCATAGAAGCAGAGCTGTTATGCTACGTAAAGGCTGTGTGCAATGTCTGCTAACACCGATCACTGTCTTTCTTGTGACTAAAGCATAAATCCTAAGCATCCTGCTTACTTAATATAATGGCACATGTCTATTTTGGGGTGCTCCCATATTTTTTAAGTGTGCAAAGGAGATAAATGTGTTTTAAGTCAATCTGAGTTAGATTTTTGACCCATTAAAAATAGTATGCTCCTTGGACCCAGATTGGGAAGTGACATCTGAAATTAAGTAAGTTGAGGACTTGCTAGGCATTCTCGGGGACTCAAGTAACACTGCAAACAACTTGTTTCAAGCAAAGTGGACACTCAGCTTCGGCTATAAGATTACTCTTCCGCGATAGATGGTTTCCACACCTGAACTGGGACACCACTTTTCTTGGCTGAGAACTTCGGCCTCGGTGCCACAAAGTAAGACGTAGCCTCTGATTCTTGCTTGGGAGAGGTGGCAATGCCCACGGGCACTGGGGATGCGCTCACCGGTGAGGTGGCCTCTGCAAAGAACGCAGGCGGAGAGCTGTATGCGGGCACCGAGTACACAGAGGAGGCCTGCGCAGTAGTGGGCGAGGCAGCGTTCACGGGCCGGGGAGGAAGAGCTTGCTTCATGGCTGGCACTGGACTGACCTTGGCGGACGACTTCTGGAGGAGGCCATCCTTTGCATCTGGAGGTTGGAAAGTAAACAAGGATGCGTTTAGCTGATACGGTTGGTGCTTCATGACGTCCAAAGCATTGAGGGGTTTTTTGCCCTTTTTCTTGCTTGTCTTGGAGGCCTGTGGGGCTGGAGACTGAGACTTGAGAGCAGCCAGAGGGTAGGAGGGGGAGTGGATAGGATTGTAGGCCACAGGAGGAGGTGCGCGGACGTTGGAGGAGTACTTCCAGCCGGCCGGTAGGGACGGAGTGGGAGACTGGGCGCGAGCAGCATGGGCCTGCACCGTGTCTGAATCGACCACATACTTCTCCATCCTCGACTGCCTTTTTGCAAAGAGCTGGGCTCCTTTCCCACTCATTCCTGGGAGCTCATTGGATGGTCCCGCTGCACCAGCGTGAGCAGCGTTCACTGTTGCTGTGGGAGCCGCCGGCTTAGGTGTGTAGTTGGGACTGGCTACTGCTGGTTGTGGTCCTTTGAAGGGACCAGCCAGGGTCAGAGCGCTCGCGGGCCGGGCAGGAGCGTGGGCAGGCTGGGCTATTTTGATGGAGGAGACACGGGTGCCCTGCGACGGGTTGGACGTGGGGAAAGCAGGAGGCTGGGTCGGAGGCACGCCTGGGGACCAGACCGGAGACATTGGAGTTCCTGGTTGGGAGGACGAGGACTTGACTGCGGGTTTCGGAGCAACAGGAGGCGGAGTCTTTTGTTTTGCCGAGGAGCTCTGCATGAAATTACAAGCCTCTGCTCCTAAACTGAGGTAGTCTTCTTCGGGTCCGGAATCGACTCCGGCTCCAGCGACCTTTTTGCCTTCCGAATTTTGAAGAAGTGACAAGAGTTCAGGATTTGGGCTTACTTTGGGCTCTTTAAAAGTGAACATGGGCTTCGTCGTGCTTCTCCTTTTGGCCTCCTGCAATATTCCTGTTCTTTTTGCGGGCACAGCGATCCTTTCATCCCGGGAGGCTATTCGCTCAGATGGGTCGTAAAAGGCTGGCTGGGACCAGGGGGCAGGCTGGGGCCACGGAGGAGGCTGTGCCGGGCCAGCTACCGGACTTGATACCGCTCTGGAGAAGGCTTCAGGTGGAGGTGTGACTGCAGAATAAGGTGGAGGCGCCGGGAAGTCCGCCATGGGACTTGCCATGTTTCGGGTTGGGGAGAAGGGGGTCGCTGGCTGGTTCACAGACCCCGGGAAGGGTTTGGCTGTTCTGTTCATAGGGATCATCCTCTGGGCCTCTGCTGTTTCGGACACCCCACTGAAGCCATTCTGTTGGGGCACATGGCCATGACCATGGCTCACCTCGATGTAGCTTCTGCTCACAGAGCTCTGCACTCTTACAGATTCTTCCTCCTTCCTTTGGTAAGAAGCCATGGTTCTCAGGCCCTCCGACTGTGCAGCATCGGGTTCTCTGCTTGGCACTCCACCCACCCTCTCCTCCTCTTTTTGGGCTGTGATCTGATCCATTCGCTCCCTCCTCTTGGCAAACATGAGGGCGCCCTTGCCTGAGGTGTCTGGCAACATCTCCATCTTGTCGCCTCTGTTCAGTTTCTTCTCGATGTCCACTAGTCCGGAATCCCAGTCAAAGTTCACAACTTGTGCGCTGCCGTCAATGTCAGACAATAACTCTTCATCCACCTCTGATTCACTCGTGCCCAGAAAGGCTACTTCACAGGTATCCTCTTTGTCACCTCCTTCGTCCTCGTCTGCCTCGCGCTCAAGTTCACCAGTGCCGTAGCTAACTAGGGTGTATTTCTTGGCCCGCCTACGACGCTTCTTAAACATCAACACCCCCTTGGAGTTGGGGTTGGGGGCATCTGTAAGAAGGAGGGCAATGCTTTTGCATTTAGATTTTGCTTCTTTCACCTGCTTTTCTGATAGGCTTTCACTCCTCCTGAGCCCTAGGGAAAGTACAAAAATTAAATTGAGTTTATGAATTCCAAGAAGACCTCATAGCAACCCAGAAATCAACTCTCCTGGGGGAAAGTAAATATGGAAAAAACATGCTTACAATTGGCCGCTGAATTTTGAAGCAATCTAACTCATTTAATCTTTCTTATTTCTTTTAAAATGTATACTTTTATGATGGTATACAATGAAATATATAACTGCACAATGGTCTGTTTCACTTGCTCATATAAATACATCTTTATGTATGGTGATTAGAATATATGCAGTATATGGATCTTTCTACTTTGACAATAAATGTTGGCTACTAAAAGTCCATAGGATATAATCAAAACTAAAAAGGAAACAATTTAAGGACATAATATAGTCTGAAAAACAAGGTAAGACATACCTTGTACTTCCGTATTTAAAAAATAAAATGTCAATATAAAACTGTCTCCAAGCATTTTTTAAAAGTGGGAGTGGGGAGGGCAAGAAACTGTTATTTTGAAGTGTTTCAGTGTAATGAATTTAAATATTTAAGTTTTCTTCTTTTTTTTTAAACTCTGACATCTCCCCAGAGGCCCTGTATTCATGGTGACTGGATTAATATAAATTCAAAAAACTGAATGAATAATAATTGAAGGCACTGAATCAATAATTGCTAATGATTTGGAACACGGGATCATTGTGAATACATGTAAGAAATTCAAGCTACTAAAGCTGTCTAGATAAATTTGTTTGAAATGGATTGCTATTTTGGAAATATAACACTGCTTCAGTCGCAGCAAGAATAAGCATAAATCTTAAGGAAATTTGAAAATTATGTGACTAGTGACCCTCTTAATTGTGGGTAAAAGCTGATGCAGAAATTCAGTCATTTAAAATGAGAGTTTGACAGTTTTAAAGTAACAACATTTATATTTAAATTTTTTATTTTCTCATGACTGTTATACAAAATAAATTGGTGGCAAACTAATGTATAGCATCAGTTAATTGTCATCATGTATTTAACGATAATGAGCATGATTCACAAGCAAGTTTAGAATTCTTCAAAATAGTTCAGTGGAAATTTCAGAAAAAATTTTTGAATATTTTATGACTGAAAATTAGGTGTTGGGTTTTTTTTTGTCCCTGGAAAAAATCAGACTTCATGATTTGTTTTTTTAAAAAATAAAATAGAATCAGAGTGAATAGTTTTCTAACAAAGTTACAGATATTCCCTGGCAATCGAATTTTATTTAGAGAAAACAGTAAAATACGTAATCGTTACTAAATGTAACTCCTTTTTTGACCAGTGTTATACAACTTCCTATTAAATTGACAGTCACAGTTGCACAGTTGTTGCTCACTTCACTGCCAACATGTAAAGTATGGGAGGGATGCCTTAACACACTTGTTTAATATGCCATAAATGTGATGCTTCAAGTCTAAGGACGATTAACAGCACTTGCCAATAAAGCTACAAATGGTTATGCTAAAGATATGCTTGGAAGGGAATAATGAGAGGTTAGAAGATTTAATATAGTACTTTGAATAACTGAGTTCATTACCGTTGCGTATCATTCATACCTTCAAGTGCTTTTGCTAGTCAGCCTTTACCTCCTCAAATGAAATTCTAAAATTTGTTTAAAAAAAAAGAAAAAGAGAGAGAAGAAAATAACAAAAATCATAAAACCTAACTGACACTCTTATCTTCATTCTCCTTTCTGTAATCACTCCCTTGGGTAAAACAAAATACCGTAGACAGCCTTGAATTTAAATATATTTTACATTTGGGGACATTTAAATGCCTCCACGGGTCCCGGGAGACTGACTCGTGTGTCTAGAAGGTAGATGAAATGCTTTGCAGTCGAGTGAAGACATACAAAACGGAGAGGATCATGTAACTGCTCAGTATGCCATATGTCCTTGTCTGTCAAACTCACTTCTGCAAGCATCATCAAGCTGCACGACAATTTTTTTTTTTTTCAAAATGAGGATCTGCTTTTAATATCAGTGGTGGAGCCTGTATTTTCAAGACACCACTCAGCAGCAGACTCAACCATTTTTGACATTTAAACTCCGAGTCCACCTGACTTCAGATACTCCCCTCTGCTATTTTACCTGAAATCTTACAACATTCTGAGACAAATCAAAGAGACGTGTTAACAATATTATTTTCTTGAACAGTTCCTGTCCCTTTGGGGATAAAAGAAAGTGCCTTAAATACATTTAAATCTATGACAAACTTCCAACTTATTGCCTCCTCCATTTCAGAAATTGGTGTTCTCCACAATTTCCCATTTGTTATTCTGTGCATTAATTAAAAAAAAATTTTTTTTTTTTAAACCACAGAGAGAGACATAAGAAAAATCTTAAAAAGAAAAAAAAAATCCATGTAAGTGAAGCAGCAGCAAAATGCCCTAAGCTCCCAGGGCCCTTCCAGTAGCCCAGCAGGGGCCCTGGGCCGGACTTACGTGCGTGGCGCGCTCGGTGCTTGTGAGGTCGGCTGTGATCCCTTTCCGAGCGTGGATCTTCTCCCTGCTCTGTGCCTTCTGATGAGACTGCAAAGGATACCAGAGAAGGAGGTGCTTCTGACTGCCCTCCTTCCACTGGAGAATCCACACACCCCTTTCCTGCCTGAAGCCTGCACCCTTCCGTCTTCTGCCTGTCCAAGCAGTCGAGTATCACTTCCACTCGGGGCAGCCCCGAGTCTCCTGCTTCACTTCCCTGGATCACTTTTAACTCTTTGCCACTGGAGAGCTGGATTATCTTGCTGGACCTCAGAGAAGCCTCCCCTTTCTCCTTTGTGGGGACTGAATTTATGTGGACGATCCCGCTGTGGTGTACATGGGGAGGATCTGGGTCAGGAGACTTGGATTTTTCAGCTCCCACGAGAGCCACCACGGGGACATTCGTGACCTTGTGTCTCTCTTGTGAAAGGGACAGTTGTAGCTCAACCACAGGGCCTGGCTGCCCAACTTCTGCCTTCTCTCTTAAGATAATCTCGTCTGCTAAGCGTCCTGTTTGGGAGTCAGGCATAGGGGGTGCCACATGGTAGCTCAGGCCTGTTTCTTCTTTTATGCTCCCAGAAAAGCCAGGACCACTCCCTTGGTCCTCAGCTAGAGGAGCCCCACTCCTGACTGAGGCAACGTACAACTCTCTGTGCTGGTTCTTTGCGGCTGGTCGAATCTGCAGGGTGGTACTTTCCACGCGCCCCTCATGAGTGAGATGCTCGGGGGGGTTGTTTTCAGTTTCAGAGATGGAAGTCTCATTTACTCCACTGGATGGTCTGCACACAGAAAAAGCAGTCCAGAAGGTTAAATCAGAGTGTTACACCTGCCAAAGAACTTTCTGACACTTTCATGATACATGATACAGTCAAAATATTTCCTCTTAAATGTCAACTGCAACATATTTGAGAGCAGAAGTTGGCAACATGTTTATATTATTATTTAAGGATCTTCCAAATAAACTTTTCTTTAAAGCAAAGCAAAAATGCTTACAAAAGGTTATGGAACCTAAATCTATCCTAAATTCAGCTTTGATTTTTAAAAAGGCTCAGGTTATAGCTACACGGATGTCCAAACTTTATCTGTAATTATTTGGGTGTTTTCAAACAACCACGTTCGTTCTAATATGACAAAGCATTTCAGTGTCTTACTGACTCTAAGTTTAGGTCTGAACATTGCAATGTCATGTAAACATATTCAGCAGCTTCAGAGTAATATTAATATACAGATAATTCAAATAATCCTTTTAGAGGCTGTGCTTTCTTGAAAGGAATGAAATAGAAGCTGTTTTTCAAGCTCCAGAGAGCATGTGTTTTGTAATAAGTGGACCCCAGCCCAGTACTCTTGTGTAAAGAGAAATCCTTTCCATGCTGCAATGAACCACTGAGTCATGGAGTATTTATAATCGGAGATGTCTCCCCTTCTCCCATTTGAACCTGTCTCTCGGAGCATTTCCTTATAGGATGTCTGAAGTCAAACTGTTCCTTTATCTCTCAGCTAAGAAGCCCAGCTCTGTTCACCACCATCCTTTGCTTTCGGCCTTAACCATTCCCAGCTGGTTTTGCGAATCTGGGTTTGCAAGAAGCAATGCCAGTTTAAGAGTCAAACGACTTCTTGCTAAAACGCTAATTTAAACTCTGCTTTTAGAAGAGAAGCATCACTCACAGAACAGCTGTAGGAGATGACTTCATGTTTCACATTTGTAAGTTTTTTTAAAAAAGCAGCAGTGTCCATCTCTGCCCCTTTCCTCCTCCCTCAAAATGCCCCCCTGGTTAATGCCAGATCATCATTTGAAGGGAGTGAACCCCTACTCAAGAGGCTACCCAAAGGAATGTACCTTAGAATCTGTCTGATAGAGTTTCTGACTAATGTTCAAAATCATTGCTCCTAACTTTGCTTTTGACTGCATTTAGTAAAGCAAAACTAAACAAAAACAATAAAAAACTAACAGTCAAATGAATTGTGGCTTTCTTTAAGGAAGTAATCTGTAAACCTTCCTGGTAATTAAAAAAAATTATAACACAGCATTTTAAAAACATGATGATAGCAAATTAGATCTTTCTTATATAGGAAATGATTAATACACTCTATGCAACTAAACTTGATGGTACCAAAAGGTCAGAGAGTTTTAATTTAGGAGGGCCTCGGATGGAAGTAGATTCAATCACTTTGAATTATGTTAGCAATCAATTATGAAGCTGAGAAGAGAGTCATTTGAATTTATTCCAGTCTTACAAAGTATAATACAGGCAAATGGATCATATAAATGTTAACATTTACTGGTAGCGGAAGCAAAATGGATATACATGAATACAAATCATGAGAGCACTAAAGGTTAAAGATGTGTCCTTAAAATGCTCATTTCCTTTCAGTCTACATAGGGACAATGTTCAGATACCCAGAACGGTGGTGGTGATGATGATGATGATGATGATGATCATGATTGCCTTTGGGCTGATTTTAATTTGAGATTCCATTCTAACCTCATCAATTAATTATTTATTTTGCCGATGTCAAAATACTTAAGAGAAAATAATCATCATCATAATTCCAGTTATTAAAAGTAGCAGAGACCTAGTTCATGTATTTCTGGAAGTAAATATGTACCTAAGGCTCAGCTTTAAATCACCATGGATTTTCCCAGTGATAGCCATTGTAATCAAAACAAGAACCAGCAGGGAATGTCCCAGACCACAAATATGTTCCAAAGAAACTGGCCTCATTAAAAGAGTAAAGACACTAAAAAGGGAACAAATTAGAAAAGGTTTTCCCCTTATTTGGGATGTGATTAAACCTTTAACAAAGATGGGAGTCTTCAAATACCTCAGAGATTTATGGATGATAATGGCAAACGCTGTGTCCACCCTTGGCAAGACACAGTTTTCTTTTAAACGTTTAGTTTTCTTTTAAAAGCAAAGGGCAGCTTTATAATTAAGTAGGATCCTAAAGGCTTAGACATTGGGCTTGCTGGGTAAATACTTAGATGGGAGAGTCTAAGAATAGTGCTACATTTCTTTTATTTTCACAAGATTATGGCCTTACCGAGTTCATGTGTGAAATAGAATCAATAGTGAATGATTATCAGAAGGGTAATGCCACACGTCGTGTTTCTGCAGAGTTAAGACAAAACCTGGAGAGCTTTCAATTCTGTGTGAGATTGTCCTCTGGCATCTTCCTGAAGGCTGCTCTCCAGGAAGCCAGAACTTTCCTTTCTGGAGGCATTACAGTGCATGGTCAGAGCCTCACTTGCAAAGTTAGTAGGGATTTGTACATGGTCCTGTGGTTTTTACAGGACTGTAAAAATGTTGATGCTGTCGCTTTTTTGTGATTGCCCTTGTTTTCTTTTGTCTTAACGTTTAAAGTTTACTACTGCGTTTTTAAGCAATTAGGTAGGGAGGGTGGTGTTTGGGGAGATCAAATTAACAAGTGATTTCCATTAGTAGTCCACAACCTTTATTCTAACCATCTGCTTTTGTCCATACCCAGAAGGTTTTGCTACAGGTCCTGACAAGCAGAAATTGAGCTGCTTTTAGGGGATTTTGTTGTTCTTTTCCTTCTCCTAGGCATTCTCTTTGTATAAAAAAAAATTGTTGTACAGTGTAACAGTTTAACACTTAAACATTTTTTAATGGAATTGATTAATGTTCTTTTTTAAAATTTTAATTCTAGTATAGTTAACATACAGTGTAATATTAGTTTCAGGTGTACAAAATAGTGATTCAACACTTCCATACACACCCAGTGCTCAACATGACAAGTACCCTTCTTAAGCCCCATCTCCTAACTCCCCCTCCACCCCCCCCCACCACCCCACTGGTAACTATCAGTTTGCTCTCTAAAGTTAAGTTAAACATTTTTAATTCATTAGTGAATCTGGAATTATAATGTAGTGATCCTGACCCACCACAAAATCTTGACCTAGAAGTATTAAATTATGTTCAACATACTGAGCTTTCTAAGGAGCTCGTCTAAAATACCTAAGATTTTCAACAAAGTTCATGACACAAAAATTTTCAAGTTAATTCTCAATTAACCAGAAAATTAATTGCCATTTTTCAAATACGGTGGTTCTTCTGTTTAACTATACTACCCTTCTACAGAGCAACCCCAATTTCCCCATAAATGACAAATTATATATTTAGTAAAAGCTATAGTCATTCCCATCTAACTTCAGGAGAAAATCAACATTCCAACAAATGTTTTGTACCTTTTGATAAGCATTTGGAGAGAGTCCGTTATGCTCTCCATGAGCTTGATGACTTGGGGGTAGGTGAGGTCTGCACAAGGGTTGCCATTGATAGAAACCACTTCATCCCCCTCACAGAGCCCAGACCCAGAGGCTTTGCTCTGGCTTCGGATCTGAGTGGAGTGAAAAAAGAAAGAAAGAGTTAGAATCATATAACTTGTAAAAAAAAAAAAATCCATGACACCATCTCTGAGAAACGTTTATTTGGGAGGTAAATAGATCTGCAAAGTATAAAATCAGCCCTGGTTTTTAATCCATCTGTTGACCACGAAGACCATCTTAAACCCTTCTGACCCCTTTCACGCACACAATGTATTATGCACCATCATGTCAACATTTATTCATAGCATTGTAAGTGAATGGAAAAGGAACATAAATCTATAGTAAAGGAACTGGAATAAAAGAAATAAAGAATAGAGAAGAATGAGGGCAGACATGTGAAAATAATTGAGTTTACATTAAAAAGAATTGTCACACTGTGAAGTTTGATCCCACTCAGAGAGTGACCGCTCACATTCAAAAAAATGTTAAAAGCTTTTCCATTGTGGAGGTGGGTTGAACACTGACTGAAGAAGGAGATGTAGGGCAGGACAATTTAAGGAGAGAGCAGTACAGCTAAATGAACTAATGAAAGCTGTCCCAGCATAATGGGGAAGTTAGGCAGCCAGGATACTAAGAATTATGTCAAAGAGAAAAATCCTTTATTGAAATCAACTATTGACGTCTCGGTACGAACCAAAGTTTAGCAAAAAAGAAAGAAAGAAAAAGACGATTTTGCAAATAATAAAAACATCCCTGCTATAACGATTGTATCATATTCTTGCCCAGAATGACGTGGAACAAAAAACTGGCTAAACCTAAAAGAGAACTTTTAGAACCTGGAAAAGAGAAATTTAGAGAAGTAAAATAATGGCAGAGAACCCCCACCAGCTCCTTAGTGAGGAATAACTGGAGGTTTATATCACGTATAATTCGGATTATGGTAAAATGTCATGCCGATTATTCTCCCTCTGCCCTTCCAGGTTCCTTCTCCCCCTCCTCGGTGCTACATCATGCCAGTGGGGGACCGGCCTCTAGAGACAGCACTGGCTGAGCTCCCTGCAAGCTGCTCCTGGTTGGATTTGGTCAACAGTAAGCCCCAACAAGTGCTCAAAGAGCAAGAGGAATGAGAGATCAGGTAGACAGATGTTCTCCCTACTGAATGTGCTTGGTCGTGGTTTGGCAATGGCTCCATTCCTCCATCTAGAGAGTCACGGCTCCTGTCTGTCTGCCTCTCTCCCTTGCCTTAACTCTTGCGAGATTCCAATTAACGCGTACCATCTTCTTGCCTCTTCAGGCTTTTTATCTCCAGGTCCTTCATTATCATTTGGTGGTTCACTTAAACCTGCCTTTAGTCCCTGCATTATATTATCTTCAGTTACCCCTCTGAGCATGCCACCTATTTCCTGCTGGGACCCTAAGTGATACTAATGTGGTTAGATGTCACTTTATAATGTGAGTTTACTAGTTCTCCATGAGCCATGTAACATGTCATACAATCTGAAACTTAACGGCACTTTAAGATCCTATTCTGGATATTTTCCACCAAGATGATCCCTTTCTCACTATTAAAATCAAGATTTTTTTTTTTTAAGATTTTATTTATTTATTTGACAGAGAGAGACACAGCGAGAGAGGGGACACAAGCAGGGGGAGTGGGAGAGGGAGAAGCAGGCTTCCCGCCGAGCAGGGAGCCCGATGCAGGGCTCGATCCCAGGACCCTGAGATCATGACCTGAGCCGAAGGCAGACGCTTAACCACTGAGCCACCCAGGCGCCCCTAAAATCAAGATTCTGAGTCCAGAGAGATCAAAGCCTTGTCAGCAATACTTCTTGAAGAATGTTTTCATAGCCAGGCTCATTTCTGACTGGGCGTGAAACGTATTTCAACTTACCTCCAACAGCTGCCCACTAATCGATAATCGGCTGTTGACTAATAAGGTTTAAGTTTCTATCTCCAGGTGCATTTACATGTTAAGTGGCACTCTTGAAAGTAAAAGATACCTTTAAGTGCCAAAACAATGACACTTGTGAAGTTTAAAGTGATTCAGGTAGTTTTGCTCTGGGAAGGTCTGTCCTTTGATGGTCATAAATTATAATCTACAGTGGTTTGCTGTTTTCTGACAAAATTATCTCATTTTTGTTTTGGAAGAACATACTAGTTTATTGCAAAATATTTGCAAGGCTATAAGGAAGCAACAAAAGCAATGAGAAAGAGCATATGCCCCCAATTTTGAAAAATATCTACTTACCTGCCAAATATATTTGTTTTGTTTTGTCTTGCATGAAATAATTAAAATAAAGACTCACAAGAGAGCTGTTAATAAGTCAGGGATAAAATAATATCCAACAGTGAACATTTAAGTTAAGGTTAGAGTTGTTTGTTCACATTTCAGTCATTTAAATTTATTTATTTATTTTTTTATAAAATAAGATGAGGTGGATAATAAAGCATTTTTTGAAGCGTAAACCCATTCATTCAGTTGAGTCAGATGTACTAGAACACAGACAGGAAATTCATCCTTTGGAGGACCAAAGAGGTTTTATGTTTCTAAGACAGATGTATCATTACACCTTGTACCGCTCAAGGCCCAGTCTCAGGGGTGGGGAGAGGGGGTTTCCCTTTTATCGGCAGTAAGTTGTGTGAGTTTTAAGCAACTTCATGGGTTTGCAGAACAAGTTGAAAAACTGATCCTTGGAAGAGAAATAAATCCCCAGCTTAACAGAGCTGTCTATCATGCAAACGTTTTGCTTGATGGGAAAAGGGCAATTCATCATTATGCTTGTCAAGTGGAGCTTTTAATGGTATCCGAATAAGCAAAAGCATTATGGGAGGAGTAGTTAGCATTCCTTCAGAGCATGCATTCTGAGGTCAACATTCAGAATCAACTGCGGCAATTGTGTTTCACTGACCTTTTACATCTGTCTGAAGAGCAGGAAATATTTTCCTCAAGAACCATGTTAAATGTGGGGATACTGTCCTTGCCACAAAGTAGTTCTGAAAGAACTACTCTTCTTCCATTTCTAATAGGAGTACCAAAACAAACAAGATGGTACGACAGCGTCTATTACGCCCAGACATATCCTTTGCAATCACCAACTTCACCAATATGGCTCATTTATTAGTGTACAAAAGATCCTTACCTTATGTTGTGTGTAATCAGGTATTTTAGAATGTATATATTTGTGTATTATTACGTACATGAGTAAAAATTCTAACTCCCAAAAATATTCTTATTTGTGAAAATGAAATACACTGTCAGTAGTAAGTTTGGATATGCAGATCATTAGCATTGACAATGCTGAATCTCAGTGAATTTATCAACCAGTCCTCTTCTTAGGCCATTAGTGCTAGAGTCATAAAATACGTAGTGGGAGAGAATGCCAACTCAGAAGGAAGAGAGGGTTCAATTGCGTAGCTCCAATGATTACTGGCTGACTGAACTTAAATAAGTCATATTACACCTTTGAGCTTTAGTTTTCTAAAGTGTAAAATAGAGCTAATGAATTTTATTTCCCTAGATGGTTAAAAAGGATTAGAAATAATATGTACTAAGTTTATGACACACACACAGCTCCTAGAGGTACCCAAGAAGGGGCAAATGCATAAAAATGAGTTGGTTTCACACACACACACACACACACACACACGAAAGGAACATGCCAAGTAAAAAGAAAAGCCATAAAATGTTGGTACTTTGTCTACAAGATGTTTGAAAATAACTGGATTTATTTTCAGTTTTTATGCCTATATTTGGCATTAACTCATCATAATCTAAAGATAAATGTTTTATCTGTCTTTTCCTCAGTAAGTACACATTTCATAACTGAGAGGTGAAAGAAGACAAGCCTATTTATTGTTTCCCAGCAGAAATAACAATACAAATATTTAAATACTAGGGGCTTATCTTCACTGAGCACTTACTATGCTAAGCCCTCTACATGCTTACACCGTTTATTCCTACAAAACCTCAATGAGAATTATACGTCCACTTCCATTTGTGAATGTTCAGATGGACTGCACCCAGGCGCCCCCTATCATGAATCTTAGGAGTGTAGCAACAATTAGCTGAGGCCGTAAGGAAAGTCAGGGAGGAAATAAAAACTTGCCAAGTCAGTCCATAACCTGGGAAAGAGAGATTTTGTTTTATTTGGTTTTCTTTCTTCTTCTTTTAAGATTTATATATATATATATATATATATATAAGGTATTCTTGAAAGATTGGAAAATAATCAATATTATGACCCAATATGTTAAAAGTTCAAACTCGAGTATAATTATCTTTTGCAAACTGTGATTTGACTCAATACGAGCATGCAATGTATGCCTTTTTCTTGAGAACATTCCCTTAGACACTTCATTCCACATCTAATATATTAGACAGAGAAGGAGTTTCTATCCATAAAATACTGTATTTCCTATTAGCATCTCTCAGTTTGATCAGACCACAGAACTAAGAGATACTGGTAATGTAAATATTTACCAAAGACTGTATTTTTTTGCTTACTACTTCTTGATCCATACCAGGAGAGATTTATTTTACTACAACCAAGTGAAAATGGGAAGTTAGAGCTTCTCTGGGAAACTCAACAACATTATTTTCATTTCACAGAATAAATCTGGGAAAGGTTTCAGCTATGCTAATTTGGTTTTAGGAGTTAATAATTCCCTGGCAAAATGCAAAAAGTTTCTTTTTCTATTCTTTTATCATCACTTCATTTCTAAGTCTTCCAGAACCGACTAGAAAGCAGGTATCAGATTTGAATTCTCATAGAACTTTGTAGTTGAACTATTTTGTCTTGTGTAAATGGCATATCAGTTGTGTCAGCTTGCTGCTGGTGAGACTAAATCTTGTCTCAGGGGCTGCATTTTCACGTATAGCTCATTGACAAGTCCTGTCGGAACATGTCACAGTAAATGGCAGAACCAAGACAAGTAGTAGATTCCACTACTCTATCTAGTAAAATATATGAAAAGGAAAGAGGAAATTAGCACAAATCTAACCTATCACAGGTGGGCTATTCTCAATCCATAACATGAAGTCCCAGGGACCTGGAGATAACTAAAAGAGGATGAGAGAGATGATCTCAGACAAGTAAAATTTCAGAAATTAAAACATTCTGATGGAAATTGGAAAGTAGTCTATGATCTAGCAGCTCTTTCTGAAGCTCCAGGCTTTCCTCAGTTTTCCGCTTCAGGCCTTCAACAAAATCCGCCTCGTATCTCTGAGACGAGACTTAATAAGCATTCCCTCAGCCCAGCTGGCTCTCACATGGAAGCCCCAGGTAGGTCTGCATTCCTCAGCTGACCAGAGAAATGGTCGGAATGGTCACGGGGAGGTACAGCAAGAGCAGTGATGATGGTAGATTAAGTTTTAGAAATTAAGGAAATAATCCAACTTTTAAAGGACCAGATTCTGAACTACAAACCTCCATCTTTGGTGGTGAGTTTCCTAGTACCAAAGATGAGGTCACAGGATGCTGGGAATTCATGTTTACGGTGGTACAGTATTTCTGGAAATCAATAGCAAATAGCAGTATAGCTTCAGGATGACAAGGCAAAAGAAAACAAGGACCAGAATACAATGGAATAAAAGCAGTAAGAACCCCAGGAAACTCTTTATTGTGGGAAGCAAAAGGCATCTGGATCTTAGTGCGAAAATTCAAACAGTGCAAAAATTCAAACAGTAAAATAGAGGGGGAGAAAAGACTTGAGAAAATACCTAGAATATGGTAAATAAATATGAAATATAACTAATAACTGAGTAAATCAAAAGTCAGTGGAGAAGACCGTGGCAGCGTTGGACGGACTGCTCAACTTGTGTCCCAAGCTCATTCGTGTGTGCCTTGGATGTCACAGAGACTGAGAAGATACAGCATAGCCCAGACTCTCCTGCAGCCAGGGCCCTGGGTGTGATGTAGTTCTAACCCAGCGGGTGTAGCTGCAAAAACACTTGTATTTGGGATTGAGTTCCGCAGACAGGGACGTTAGACTGTGAGGCACCCATTTCGCTGGTGCAGATCTGGGAGACGATTTTACTCTGGATTCAACACTGTTGCTGGCAGCTTCTTAATCCCAGATCAACGCTAAGGTGTATAACCCTAGACCCAGCGCTGGGCCCAACGGCTCCGGACTCCCCTGCTTCCGTATCGTGGCAAATGTTGCCAATCCCTTGGGTAGCCAGTCGTGCAGTGTTGTTTGAAGTCATTCCTGGAGGCCCTGCCTCAAGCCTGCCTTTCCAGATTGTTCAACAATTCTACAAGTACTTATTGAATTCCTTTCTGACTAAAATAACTAGAGAGGTTTCTATTTTCTGCAAATGAACCCAGAACTGATACAGAATGATAGAATTAATGGCAAACACAGAAGGTTAAGAGAGGAGCGGCAACCAGTCAGGTACAGATAAGAAAAAAAGATGGATACAGACTCCGATACTTCAAGACAGGAGAGACAATGCAGAAACGTATACCAGATAAATGGTATTAGGTCACCATCTGCTAAGAACAAAGGAGGAAGGGCAGGCAGAGGGGATGAAAACTTGAGGACAATGAAGGAAGCTCAGAAAAGCCATTATAGAGTACATACTAGGAAATCAATACAAGAGAAAGAAGAGCTTTGTGAAGAATTTGTAAAGAAGAAAGTGAGATGATTATCAACATGCACAGTTACCTCAGACAAATGTTCTAAAAGGACAGTAGTTGATTACTAAAAGGAAATGAGGCTTTTCTCCATTAAAGCATTGACAAGTGCATAAAAAATTGAATAAGGCATTCAATTTACAAAATGTTTGTCTAAATAGTGACAATAGGTCTTAAACTATATTCACATCAGGCCACGAGTGCAAGTGCAAACACACACTAGGATTTTTCAGTTATTCTATCCTCAGTACCTCAATTCAAGCTCAATAGCTTGTTTTCATGTTGAGTTTTGGTTTGAAGGCTATGAACTTTACTGCTCTGGTCACTAATATATATACAGATACTAGGCAAAAAATTTTCCTTTTGGACGACTGTCTTTCCCCGTAGGGACCAAGTCACCATAAAAGTAAAAAGCATTCCTGGTAGCAACCTTGGAAACATTCCCGGAGTAAATAACTATCTTTGACAGGAATGAGGGCCCTAATCCATGGGGCTGCATACTTCAGGATCTGCATACCAATGTGATTTCACAGGCAGAAACGATGCTGCAATTTAACTACTATGAGCTCTTATTAAGCAGCCACCATGATGCTAGAAAACCAACAAGTACAAATATGGAATGGTATTCTTTGCTCTTCTTTTCTTCCTAAGAATGTAAACATCCTAGCTCTTTCAGGAAAACACTGATGGACCAGAGCCTATGTGGACATGTCGTCCCTGTCTGCTTTTTTGTTGGATTAAATGTGAAAGACAGCATAAAGATTTTTGACCCATAAGGAACATTCCTTCTATAAGCATTTATACAGAATATTTTTAAAAATGCTTTTTAAAGAATTCATTAAAAAGCCTATGTGAAATCTAAGACTAGATAAATATGTAATCAGTAGAAGCAAAATTACTCAGAAAAGACAACAGAACTAGAATTCACTACTTTCAAATATCTGTTTATTTTTATGATTTTGTTAGCTGTACACATTACTATTAGCTAAATAATTATTATGCTGCAATACCTCACCTAATACGAATTTAGTCAGTCATCTAAAGAACCTATAAGGGGAGCCTGGGTGGCTCAGTCGGTTAAGCGTCTGTCTTCGACTCAGGTCATGGTCCCAGAGTCCTGGGATCAAGTCCCACATCAGGCTCCCTGCTCAGCCAGGAGTCTGCTTCTCCTCCCCACCCCTTCCCCCCCCCCCACCCCCCCCCTTTGTGTGTGCATACTCTCTCTCTTTCAAAAATAAAAAAATAAAATCTTAAAAAAAAAAAAAAGAACCTATATAAGTAAGCTCAACAGTCTTTTGAGTGGTCAAAATACAATAATAAATAAAGCTCACTAAGACTTCTGTGCATCACTGTAAGTGTCTGGGGCCCTTTCTCATTCTATTTGTTCAATTTTATATAATTCTGATAAGGTTTTTTATTTGGTTTACAGAAAATTAGAAATAGAGAGGTAAACATGCATCCTGTATAAAGAAAGATGTTACAGTTAATACAATGCCAAAGCAAGAAGGTAAAAGCCAAAATTTAAAAACACATCAAAATCTTAAAAGAAAAAAAAAAAAAAAAAGACTCCAAATACAGGATCATTTAATGAAGGTGTAAAAAAAACTCTCACACGCTCAATGGGACTTGATGCCTCTATTGTACTTGAGTGAAAGAGTGAGCATTAATAATAATGATGTCAAGTCATTTAAAAAGTTTCAATCAACTTTACTAGATTGATTAGATGCAGAAAAACAGGTAATACCTTTTAGAGAGTATCATCCCAAATAGCTAAAACAAGATTTGCTATTTAAAGGTATAACTGGATCTGAGGCATTGCCACATTAGGTACTGGATTAGAGTTCATAATCTGAGGTCCTAAATACTTTTCTTGTATTGGTGTTTTTACTGAAATGGATTAGTTTTAGACACTGACTATGTCTCACATATCCAGAAAATGTATCTTTCTGGAATCCCCTTTGGCCATCTGAAGTTTTACTATATTTGACTAAACTAGACAAAGCAGTTTTTTCTTCAGATGGCTCATACATAAAACTACACATAAAGAAGGTAGACATAACATTAAAAATGTCCTCCCCATGACAAGGGTACAGATTTTTAAAAAACGTATAAATTCTATTATTTTGCTCTAGTAGCAAACTGGAAATCGTACCTTAATTAAGCAACCAAATCACGTGACAAGGCATTTAGGGTTTCAGGGAATCGTTTGCCTTTCAGGAGAATGAAGGATCCCCACCCAGATTGCTAATTCTATGCCTTGAACTGCAATACACACACACACACACATACACACATACACACATACACACATACATACATATAAGATCTGTCATGGTGCTTCCATTTTGGAAAGAATCATGTAAAATTTTTGAGGAGGTTTTAATTAGAAAACTGTCAACAGTACAAATTTATAAATATTTTGCATAGTTTTAATCCAAGAAAGTCACTGACTGCACTGAACATTTATTTTAGTAGGAAAGTGGGGTAAAAGACAATGCCAATGTTGTCTTCACATAACTAGAATACTTGCCACCAGCCCAGCCACAGGACCTGCTGAGCCATCTGGCTGCAAAAAGGAACAAACTAGCTGATGCGGAAGCCAGGGGAAGTTAATCAAGGACTGTGCCCTTTCAAGGAAGGGCCCGGGTTAAATGATCACTTCCAGAGCTTTGGTTAACTGGAATTTCGTTTAGCCCATCATCAGTATTTAAGAGTGTGTGACCCAGAGCAACAATGCTAAACCTTTCGGTCTTAGGACCCATTTGCAATCTAATGAATGATAGCAAACTTTAAAAATATTTTGTTCTTAGGGGTTCTATTGATACTTACCAAGTTAGAAATAAAAAGTGAGACATTTAAAAATTGTATTCATTAATTAATTATAAAGTACAATAACTGGTATGTTAACATAAACAGTATGTTTTTATGAAAAATAACTGTGCTTTTTAACACTAAGATAATTTAGTGAGAATAGTGACATTGTTTTCCATTTCTGTAAATCTCTTTAGTATCTGAGCTTAATAGAAGACAACTGAATTCTCATATGTGCTTCTTCATTCTGTTGTATTAATGTTGTGTTGATTAAAGTGTATGAAGATCTAGCCTCACACAGATATATGTATGTGTACATATATATTATATATATATATAGTTGGAAAAGGGGAGAGTATTTTAATAGCTTTTCAGATAATTTTGGATATTTTTCTTTGATACTACATCAAACTCAACAAGTGGTAGTTTCTAAAGTTGCAATGTGAAATTTAAAACCATAGCAATGAACTTTTCATTACTTGGTTACATTAAAATCCATTGGCGTATTTTGCACTTTGAATGGACCTTTTACCGATTCATGATTCTGTTACACCACACATTGTCATTTGGAAAATATTGATTCACTGAGTCAGGCAGATCTTCCAAATGTTGACACACTTCATTATACAAATATACAAAATCACCCTCCTTAATATCATCAATGTTCTCATCAGAGAAGTCTTTAAGTATTGAAAAGCTGTCAAATTCACAGTGGCAGATGAAACTTAATTTTCCCTTGAAAGTTCAAATACTGGCAGTGTTTTCCTTGAAGTGACAGGTTCATTTTGCTCATTTTTTAGAAGGTATCTACCAAATACCCAGTCTGATTAACCACAGTGTGTCTATCAGTCATTCTTTAAAGTAAAAATGGTGAAAAAAAAGGCTAGTAGAGCTTGCAATTAAAAGGATTGTCCAAGTGTTTCCTCAAGACAAACATTGTTCTTCAGTATTCAGTCAGAGTGCTTTATGTATATTTTCATTTTGTCACACAGGATATTAAAAATATGTGTGCTGGGGCGCCTGGGTGGCTCAGTCGTTAAGCATCTGCCTTCGGCTCAGGTCATGATCCCGGGGCCCTGGGATTGAGCCCCGCATCGGGCTCCCTGCTCAGTGGGGAGTCTGCCTCTCCCTCTCCCCCTCCCCCTGCTTGTGTTCCTGCTCTCGCTATGTCTCTCTCTGTCAAATAAATAAATAAAATCTTAAAAAAAAAAATATGTGTGCTGAAAATTTAATAAAATGCAAGCTTTGGGGCACTGGGGTGGCTCAGTCGGCTAAGCGTCCAACTCTTGATTTTGGCACAGGTCATGATCTCAGGGTCGTGAGATCGAGCCCCGTATCGGGCTCTGCGTTCAGTGAGGAGTCTGTTTGGGATTCTTTCTCCCTCTCCTGCTTCTCCTCCCCCACTTGCGTTCTCTCTCCAAAAACATAAATACAATCTTTAAAAAAAAAATGCAAGCTTTTACTGCCTTATCAAGAATATCCTGATATGAAACCAGAATCTTGTTTCTTAAGTCACCTGGTGACAGTGAGGAATACAATGACTCCTAGTACAGGTAGGAGTCATTGCCCTGAAGGCTACGGTGCAAGTGGCTTCATCCACCTTTGCTTTTTGCATCATCGGTGCAAATGTCAACACAGTGAAAAAGAGAAGCAACAATCTTGGTATTATTATGAAAGTCATTTTGAACTCATGGATCTCCTGAAAGCATCTCAGAGCCCCCTGGAGGACTGCAGACTACACTTTGAGGGCTACTGATATAAAGGGACAGACATATATGATATGCATCTTTGGCATCCTGGGTCTCTGAGCTGGAGAGAAGGAAATTCCATCAAAGGCAATGCAAGGGCAAACAGCCCAGGGAAGAAAAGGCTGACCGAAACCAGGAAGGGATGCCTTCTGAAAACCTTGCACTGAGACAGCACACCTGAAAGCAACCGTGAATTCCGACTAAAGGCAACTCTGGTGACCTAGGGAAATGAAGAAGCTCATTGTTCGGCCCAGTTCTAGAGATTCAAAGTCTACTGTCTGTGGGAGGAGAGACAAAGGGAAGGAGAAACTCTTCTCCTTGGGCTGGAATGTCAAGATTGTATTGGAAATAGTCCCCATCTAGTTGCCAAACTAGTGGCTAATTCAAATTCATTGAGCACTGTGACTGCAATACAAAGATCTTTGTGTTGTTTATAACCCAAAGTATGTCTTGCACACAGTAAGTGTGCTGAATAAATGACAATATGAGAAAATCGAATTTTACTCCGATGTCTGTCTCACTTCCCTCAGTACCAGGGCCAACAGTCACTCCCAAACCTACAGTGTACTTTGTATTTACTCTCTTTCTAGTGTCTTGCAGGTGTGAGATTACAACAAAGGTCTCATGTGAGAAATAGGGAACTCCCGGTGTATTTGGGGAAATGAATCCGTCTTATCCGATACTGCACAGCCGGGAGAACGGAGTTTTCCCCAGCAGGGGCCATGGTCACACGGCGACTCCATAAAGCAACTCTGCAGCTGCTCCTGCCAGTCACTCCATTTCGCCATCATCCCTCTGGCCCCAGAAGAGGTGAAGTCACAAGGCAATCAGTAAAACCTAAACCTTTCCTAAGTATGGGCGTGGTTGCAATTTATGGAGAAAAGCACATGAGCGGAGGTAGTGCGAGGCGCCCAAGCTGAGGCAATGCGGCAGGTGCCACCGAAGTTCAAATGTGCCCTGTCTGCCTTGGCAGGTCCACGGGAGTGCGCCAGGGCTAGGGGCGTGCTTTCCAAACCTAGTACTTCAAGAAGGGAAATCGGGGTCATGCCGAGTGCCCTCTGTGTCCACGTAAGTGTTCTGTTAATGCATTTTAAAACCAGTCATGCCCCCTGCTGTGATTGACTAATACTTCTCCTGTTTATTTCGGATTGAGGAGAGCCTACATGAATGTCGTCATCTTGCCAAAAAATCTTGGGCCAGAACGAGCCAAGGAGAGCCTTGCGGGGACAGGCAAGAGCCTACTCTCTCTCTCTCTTCACCTAGCCAGAGGTCTTTCTTGAATTTATGTAAGAAAATGGAGCTGGAGCTTTGTTTTTGTTACTTCATTTGATGAATTAGTTAAGTAAGTAATTATGCTACATATTTACTGATTGTCTTTAACGTGACTGATAGTGTTCTGGGTTCTGAAGTCAGTAATGAATACTGTCCGATAGCTTTATATTCTTCAGGGGCCTGGATGGCTCAGTCCGTTGAGCGTCTTGACTCTTGGTTTCAGCTCAGGAGTTGTGGAATCAAGACCTGCCTGGGCTCTGCGCTCAGCGGGGAGTCTGCCTGAAGATTCTCTCCCTCTGCCCCCTACCCGCACTCTCTCTCCCTCTCTAAAATAAATATATAAATCTTTTTAAAAAATCTTTATATTCTAAGATAAATAAATTGGTAGATAGGTGTAACCCCACATGATAACTGCTATCATTCAAGTCAACACAGTAAGCAATGAGAGCACACCCAGGGCAGTACTGACAAGGATTCTTGGAGGAGGCAAGGTTTCCTAAAGGACAAATAAACGTTAGCCTCATGAGGAGGGGGCAAGGGAGATCTGAGATGCACAGACATAGCACCTAGGACACAGTGAGTGCTAAGGGAGTGCTGTTGTAGGACTATACTTTCACAACACAATGCCATCTCCAATTAATACTATAGTATCTCAAAGAGTACTTCAAAGCAATTGCCTGTTAGCTTGCAATTCAAAGTGAGGTTCCCAGATCAGTAGCCTTGGAATCACCCCAGAACTTGTTAGAACCATCGAATTCCAGCCCCCAACCCATATGGATCAACTGCATTTAACAAGATCATCCATAGGGGCACCTGGGTGGCTCAGATGGTTAAGTGACGGCCTTCAGCTCAGGTCATGATCCTGGAGTCCCGGGATTGAGTCCCGCATCGGGCTCCCTGCTCAGCGGGGAGTCTGCTTCTCCCTCTGACCCACCCCCCGTCATGCTCTCTCTCTCTCATTCTCTCTCTCAAATAAATAAAATCTTTAAAAAAAAAAAATCATCTGTGATTCATATATGCATTAGGGTTTGTGACATGCTGTACTAAAGGCTTATCAACCAGTGATGGCCTTCTAGAATAGTGGTTTACAAGCTTTGGTGAACATCAAATCTCCGGGCAGGACTTCCAAAATGCAGAAACCCAGTTTTTATTCCCTATCCTCCCCGGAAACCAAATCTCAGAGGCTAGAACGTGTATATCTGCATTTTTAACAAGCTTCCCAGGGGCCCCTGAAACTGGTGTTATTTTCTATAAAATGCTGTAGGGAAATACGTTGGGGGGCCAACCATTTCGTGTGTGTGTGTGTGTGTGTATGTGTGTGTGTGTGTGTGACAAATAGACCGATCTGTACTGAGGAACTTTCTTTCGAGGATCATCTCATTAACTCTATTAAGCTCAAATAACCAGACTTTTCAAGGAGACTAGAAGATGAGTTTATGATCATGATTTTCAGATTTTTTGGCATATTCTTTTATTTTAACAACACAACTTTTACTATTCTGAAAACAAAGATGTTCCAAAGCAAGACTGTCTGGATTAGAAGTGGTAAATAAAATGTGAGCCAGCGTGCTGCTAAAGACTGCTTACATGGAAGCACCATTAGCTAAATTTTATCCATAAGGAGTTCATGCAGACAAATAACTAGTTCTTCAAAAATATCTTGTGTAGCCTCCAGCCATAGAAAAAGCTCCAAGTACCATTTGAGAATACTTGTGCTAAATGTACAGTGCAAATATGACAATACATTCAAATTCTGATTTACCCTAACTATAATGTTTATTCTCTAGCTGGTCACAAAATCTAACATGCTAAAGACGATAGATTTCCATTTGTTCTTAATTTTCATTTGAAACTAAATATGATGAAATTCCAATTTCCTCTCTATTATTACATAAATCCGAAGCAAAGAAATGGAATTACCAAGTGCTTGTTTTATAGGAAAAATTGTCTCCACATTAATTACATTAGTTGTGCATAATATTTGGAGGAAATGGAATAGTCAAATGGCAGATAAATATATTAAAGTAATTTAATGAATTAAAGTTTGGTATAGAAACATTTGAGATAACTCAAGCAAACTGTATAACAGCCTATATGAATTATAATTTAAAGGAAAAAAATAAACCACACTAATTTTTTGAGACAAGGATTTTCATAATTTGCAAATTATAAAAGAAAATTTATGAAATACTGAGTTTTCTCCTCGTCCTATGAAACAATTTGGATTTCAAAGAAAATATCAAATTGTTTCAAATTTTTTTCAAATGAATGGGAATCATCATTTACAATACCACAACATAATCTCTGTCACTGTTTAATCTCATTTATATTTGCTAAGACATGCTTTCTTTCATTCAGAGTTTGCTTTACAGAGAAATGAAAAGCCAGTGAAAATTAGACCAATGTGCTTACAAGTTTCCACAGCTCATTTCACCTCACTCCTGAAGGCATTCATTCATCTACCAACTACTGAGTGTCTCCAGCAGCAGGTACTGTTCCAGGCTTGCCTTCCAGGCTAGCCCCGGAGACTAGGTAGAACTTGGCAATTGGACCTCCATCTTAAAAGGCTGGTTTTCTGACATGCCCTGATAACCACAGATAATTACCAGGACCAATAGTGAGAGGGGCACCTAGCCCCATGAGAACTGATGTAATCCAACAACAAATATGCTGCTTTGCTTCATTTATTTGTTTGTTTGTTAGTATGTGCTTTGTTTCATTTACTTGTTTGTCCCTCCCCATCCCCTTCCCTGTTCTCTCTCTCTCTCTAATAATGGTGTCTTACAAATTCTTCATGGACTGTAATTATAGTTGATGGACTCAATTTGCTTGTCATTTTCAAGGGTGTAAAGAATGGTTTCTTGTGCCTGGCTCTATATCTTACAGATTCCTTTATTAGCACATTTATATCTGACATGTTAATATTCCTTGAAACAAAAGCAAAAGTATGAGATGATGTTAACATTGAAATGTATAAACCAGATGTTCTGTCCAATATCAGTGTTAAAAAATTCGAAACCCATATCAAAGTGGGAAAGAGTGTGATTAGAAGAAATATAGATTGACACCCCTGCACCAAGAAGTTTCTTTGATGTTTGAATTATTAAACACAAATGTACTGGATAATTTGTATTCTAGTAAAAGACCTTCTTTTCCTAAGAGTGTTAGTTGTGTCTCCTTTTCGATGAACACTCTGACTCCATCTTGAATAAGTTCTTCATCAAAATCTCCTTTTGTCTTCATATATTGTAAAGTGTAAGAAAGGCAATGGTTAGGACACCAACTTTCATGCCGTCAAGTTCAGGCTTATCTGTAAGAAGTTTTGTATTGTTTATTGCTGATGGTGTCAGGGTGAATGTGGCCTGGGTGGGTTGTCGCTTCTCCTTTCCCTCACTTACAGCTTCTTCTTGCCACGGAAGGTGACATCTTTGCCTTTCTGGCACCCCAGTGCCGCTGGCTAAAGCTCTGAGGACACCCTAGCTTCTCTCTATGGACATACTGCGGGCCAATGCATTTTCTTTTTACTATCAAATCATTTATTCTCTTTGCAGAGTATAATAGTCATAGTTGCGGAATGCTCCAATTGGATATGTGCTCCTAGACTAGCTTGATGTTAATGCTAATTTGAGACGATTATTTAGTGGTTCGCAGCAATGCTATTTGCCCATACTGTTTTCCAAAGGTAGATATTTATTTGCCATTTTAAAACTTTTCTCTGTTATTAAAAACAAAGGTAATTTTTAACAGTTCCTACAAACAGGCAGACCTGAGAATGCTAACTCCTATGTCAGGAAAGGAGAAAGCCAAAAAGCAACACAATTTGCTCTGTAGAATTCCCTCAACTCTCAGGAATTTGCAGGAACAGCTCCCTCTTGAAGTAAGGATGGGGGTAGCGATGAAAACAGGAAGGTTAAGAAGACATTAGAACCTCCCAGTACCAT